>NW_012102199.1:997154-998574 GCF_000951045.1 Mandrillus leucophaeus
CCGGAGCTGGTCCTGCGCGCAGAGGGCGGACTTTGGCTGCGGGTGGAGCCCCTGAGCTGAGTTCTGCAGAGACCCACTCTGACCCCATTAAAATGACCCCTGATTCATCAAAAGTGAAGCACAGAATTATCCTATGACCCTATTCCACAGTCCTGTATTGCATCCTAGATACCTACTCAAAATAATTGAGACAGGTGTTCAAACAAAAAGATGCTTGTGCATGAATGTTCATGGCAGCCCTATTTACAGTGGCCAAACGATGAAAACAACCCCAAGGTGTACATTACCAGATGAAAGGATAAACAAAGTGTGGTCCATCCATACAATGGAATATTACACAGCCATAAAAAGGAATGAAGCAGCGATCCCTACTACACTGTGGATGAACCTTGAATACATGATACTGAATTTAAGACATCAGATGCGAAAGGTCACACAGTGTGCAGTCCTTTTATATGAAATTTCCAGAACAGGCCAATCTGAAGAGATGTATAACAGATTGGTGGCTTTCAGCAGCTGTGGGGAGGTGGGACTGAGGAGCGACTGCTAATCAGGATGGGGTTTCCTCCTGGGATGGTGAAAATGTTCCAGACCTAGATAGTGACGAAGCTAGCACGACATTGTGAGTGCACTAAACGCTGTTGAATTGGACACTTTAGAATGGTTAAAATGGTGATTTTCATGTGAATTCTACCTAAAAAATGCTATTATAGCTCATATATTCTTTTTTCCTTCTGGATTATTCACACAGGAATATGTTGTGAGCATCTTTTCATGACATTAAATCATCTTAGGAAACATTATTTGGTGTTCTTCAAAATGTGTATGTTAAGTATTCAAATCAGTCTTAAATGTTTTAAAATATGTAATTTTAGAAAATAATGTAAAAGGGTTTTGTCTCAGTTTGTAAGATTTCTTTTCATGCACATTAATGGCTTGAAGTATCATTATCAGTTAGAAATCAAGTTATTCTTCATCAAATGACTTTTGGAGTAGAGATCTTATTTTTATAGCAATAGATGCACAAATATTCCTGTAAGATACAGGTGTGGTTAGACACTTTTCTAGAACAGGTATGCCCTGCAGACTCCACAGACACTGATTTTTTTTGTCCTATTAACAAATAGACCACTGAGAAGGGAGAAGGTGGCATTTTAGCTTTCCCAGGTAAAAGTGGTTTTCATCCTCACACCAATTTTATGGAGTGGACGCTAACTCTCTTGCTCAAGGTCACTCAGTGAGAGGCAGAGTGGGAATAAATCTGGTTCATTTGGCATCAGAGGTCATGCCTTATCCTACCACAGAAGTGATTTTCAAAGTGACCCTCTGCCCTAGGCACATCAGATCACCTGGTGACCACTCCAGAGTGAGTAGACGAGACTTTGATAGGGGATGCCTAATTTTTTTTTTTTTTTTTTTT
>NW_012102199.1:1000444-1024132 GCF_000951045.1 Mandrillus leucophaeus
TATAGAGGTTCTTGGGGGAGCCTAAGTTCTCATTGCTGTTAGAATGAGATGGCTGGATCATATTCTAAGTGTACGTATAACATGATAAGAAACTATCAAACCGGGCCAGGCCTGTAATCCCAGCACTTGGGAAGGGCTACGCAGGCAAATCACTTGAAGCCAAGAGTTTGAGACCAGGCTGGGCAACAGGGTGAAACCCCATCTCTACAAAAATACAGAAGTTAGCTGGTTGTGGAGGTGCGGGCCTGTAATCCCAGCTACTCGGGAGGCTGATGCATGACAATCACTTGAAACTGGGAGGCAGAGGTTGCAATGAGCTGAGGTGGTGCCACTGCACTCCAGCCTGGGGGAGGGGGACATGGCGAGACTCAGTCTCAAAAAAAAAAAATAAAATAAAAAGAAACTACCAAACTGTTTCCAAAGCATCTGCATCATGTTTAATTTCCATAAGTCACGTATGAGAATTCTGGGTCCTCCAAATAATTAACAGCCATTGGTAGTGTGAGCTTTTGTTTCAGCCTTCCTTATGGGCATGTTGTGGCATATCCCTGAGATTTTAATTCGTGTCTCCCAGTGACTAACGGCGTTGAACCACTCGTGCCTTCCTGTGCCCATTTGACACTCCTGTATTTTCTTTGGTGAAGTGTCTGTTCAATCATCTGCTCGTTAATTTTTCCTTGGGTGGTTCGCCTTCTTATTGTTGGATTTTGAGAATTCTTTATAAATTTTATGTACAAGTCCTTTGTCAGTTGTGTGATTTATAAGTCTTTTTCCTAGACTCTGAAGTTTCTTTCATAGAGCAAACGTTTTAAATTTGAATGAGGTAAGACTTATCAATTATGCTGACACTGCCATACGTAGGAACTCTTTGCTTAACTGGAGGTCACGGAGATTTTCCCCTACACTCTCTTTAAAAGTTTTATAGTTTTAGATTTTACATGAAATTCCATAATCTCTATTTAGTTAAATTTTGTATGGGGTGTGAATTGTGGTTTGACTGTTTTTTTTGGATGTGGATATCCAATGTCTGACAGGGGAAGCCAACAGGTCATAAGAGGAAGGAGGCAGAAATGGACACATCTTTTAGCCATTTGGTTGCTCCTCTGGGAGCTGGGTTTTTATACGCCTGGCACAGCCTCAGGGGCTGGTCCCTACCCAGGGCCCCGTCTTCAATGTCACTCAGCTTTCTGCTCCAAGGTGACCTCTGGGGGAGTCCCTGCGTGATCACCGCATTCGGAAGAGCCCCCTCCCTCCCCTTCTAGCTCGCCTCAGTGTGGCAATGTTTTTCATTACCACCACCACTGGACTTGGTCTTATGACCTGTTGGCTTCCCGTCAGACATGAGCAACAGGATGGCAGGGACCTGATCTGTCTTGTTCATCCTGTATCCAGGGCCCTCTCACCGTGCCTGGCACAGTGTAGTTGCTCAAGTAAAGTGTGTTATTGAGTTCAACTACCTGGGAGGTAGAACTCCACTTCTTCCTCTTACCAAGGAGGCTACGAGGCTCAGAGAGAGCAAGGGACTTACTAAGGGTCACTGAGCCAGCGAGAGTCGACATCAACTGAGTTCTACTAAATCCAGAACTTCTTCCTTCTTGAAAGTTGAAGACAGGCAAGGTGAAACTCCAGCCAATAGGCGGCATGAATGCTTGTTCTAGAGACCCCATGCAGATTCCTAGGAGCTGCGTCTTCATGGACACAAAATAACAACTGCTCACCTGTGTTGTGTGTCAACTATGTGCCTTTGCTCTGCCAAATCCTTATTCCTTCCTAAATATTTGCTTAGCAATTAAATGTATAGCAGCTCAGTTTGAAAAACAAAGCAACAGAGATGTGTAGAAAGATAAAATGGTCTTTACCTTAATTCTACTTCTTCTAATTCCATGGTGATGTGTGGATTTTTCTGAAAATTTGTCAAGTGCATATATAAATGAGTAAACAAATATACACACATACACTGTATTTTTTTTTTTTTTTTTTTGAGACAGAGTCTTGCTTTGTTGCCCAGGCTGGAAGCAATGGTGCAATCTTGCTTCATTGCAACCTCCTTCTGCCTCCCAGGTTCAAGTGATTCTCCTGCCTCAGCCTCCTGAGTAGCTGGGACTGAAGGTACATACCACAATGCCCGGCTAATTTTTGTATTTTTAGTAGAGACGGGGTTTCACCATTTTGGCCAGGCTGGTCTCGAGCTCCTGACCTCAGGTGATCTGCCCGCCTTGGCCTCCCAAAGTGCTGGGATTACAGGTGTGAGCCACCGAGCCCGGCCCACTCAGGCATTTTCTATATAGATGGGATCAGCCCTCACCTAAGATTTGAGACGTACTTGTCCCTGCTCTCTGTGCTGGTGTCTGATGGAACATGTACAATGCTGTGTGAAGGTTTATGAGGACTGTTTCTCATATGGGAAGACTGAGGCTCACAGGTGAATGGGTGATGCCTGAGCCTGGTCCCTCACAGAGCGGTCTCCATGGCTGGTCCGACACGCCTGCCCACTGTCCTACTCTAGGCAGGGGGGCAGGGGGTAGAAGAGCCCCTGAGAGAAGCATGAACTTCTGTCTTCTGGATGGTGGCTTCCTTCCCTCCATACTCGCTAGGAGACATCCCTTGAGGTTGTGTGACTTGGCAGCTGAGACGTTCCTGGTTGGAAGGAAAACCACTGAAGGGGCTCCAGCCTCTTGGGGCTCTGGCAGTTCCCACCTGAGACTTCCTGATCCCCACACTGCCTCCCTTTTTGCCTCCTGTCACCTGGAGCAGGATCTGGCTGAGGGATGCTGCTGCCCCAAGCCCTTTATTTTTGGCTGCCTACTAGGCAGGGAGGAGGCAGGCAGGGATTTGATGGCCCAGCCCAGCCTCTCCTAGCCTTCCCCAGGGGATAAGAATAGACCAGGAACAAGGAAGTCCTAGGTGGAGCTATTGTTTCGGGGGCACTGATATGGTTTGGCTGTGTCTCCACCCAAGTCTCAGCTTGAATTGTAATTCCCATAATCCACATGTGTCTAGGGAGAGGCCAGGTGGAGGTGACTGGATGATGGAGACTGTCTCCCCCATGCTATTCTCATGATAGTGAGTGAGTTCTCACGAGAAGTGTGGCACTTCCTCATTCTCTCTTCTCTCTCCTGCTGCCAAGTGTGAAGGTCCAAGCTTGCTTTTCCTTTACTTTCTGCCATGACTGTAAGTTTCCCGAGTCCTCCCCAGCCATGCAGAACAGTGAGTCAATTAAATCTCTTTCCTTCATAAGTTACCCAGTCTTGAGTATTTCTTTATAGTCGTGTGAAAAGGGACTAATACAGGCACAAAGAAGTCTGATGGTTAAGAACTCAGGCCATGGATTCAGACAGACTCAGTCTCAGGTCTCAGGCTTGCCACTTACTATCTCGGGACTGTGGGCAAGTGACTTCATTGTTCAGAACCCATCTGGAAAATGGGATGGAGGAGAACCCAGGGAACGTGGTGTTTGGGATCCACATGGGGAAAGAGCTTCTTTGTCTCTGTACCGTAAGGACTGGAGAGTCATGTATAGAGGATGTTGGGGGAAGCCTAGGAGAGGGCTCATCAATAAGAGGATGTTGAGATGCTGCATGGAATTCCTAGGGCTTGGGTCTAGATCTTTTTCCTGCAGTTCCTTCTCTCTGACAGCCTAAAAGGGTATGAATTGGATTTTGTGTGTTTTTCTCCTGATTCAGAGCTCGGAGGAAGGACTCCTATGCACACAAGGCCTGTTAAGCGCCCTTGGGACCATGTGCTGCTGGTGGGTGGGGCCCTGGCACATAGTCATGCACATCTTTCTCTCCATCTGCATCAAGCCCATGCTCTTGGCTCCAGGTGGACACTGCACTGGCTGTCCTTTGCCCGCTGCTGAACCCTCTGTGTTGTCTGCAGCTGGTCGGGTGCCCCATGTGCAGAGAGAGGGGGCTGTGGCAGAGATATCACTGCCTCTGTTTCCCGTGGACTTCCACCTGTTTGACCACTGTCTGCTTATGACTGAGGCGTGTCTGTGGGATGGCGGCTGCTGTATGGGCAGATCGGCTCTATGATCACATCTTATCACATGTATATTTACACCTGCGTCCTGGTTACACCTGGAATATGTCATACCTGTCTACACCTGCTATATGTTTACACCTGGGATCATATGGCCCCTCTCAGCCTCATCCCCTCTGCCTCCACTCTGTCCTCCTAGGCTGAGCCCAGCCTGTAGGTTTGCTCCTCCAGCTGGGCTCTTTATCCCCAGATTCTGACACGGGTAATCCTCAGTGGGGTTGGGATTGGATTGTTTCTTCCTGCTTCCAGCAGTCAGTTCTCAACTCAGGCCCTGGACTGCTTGGAGGCAGAACTTGAACTCTTGCCAGGTTATGAAGCCAGAGATGAGAGGCTTCTGTCTCTGAATCTCCTAAGTCTGCACCAGGTAGGGTGCCTGACATCCTCCCCACCCGTGTTTGGAGAGGAGCCCAGATGATCTGGGACAAGGGTTGGCCTGGCCCAGCTCAGCTGACTGAGAACTGTCATGGTAAGTATACACTTTTACCTGAATGCCCTTGTCTTGGAAGGGCAGGGTGGAGGCAAACTTGGGGCTCAGAGTCCTCTTCTTGGCAGACTGCCAAGAAGGTGCAGAGACCTGAGAATTCAGTACTCCTGCTGGGTCACCCTGAGCTGCACCAGCTGGCCCAACCCCAGGTTTTGGCTGGCTGCCCAGGCATGGAAGACACACCCAGACTGTGGGGATTGGCTGCCCCAGCCCACCCCAGCCCAGCCCAGCCCAGCCTCCTAGGGCCTTCTTCCCTAGATCAGGGGCCGGGCCACAGACCTCCCAGCAGAAGAGGAGAGAAGGCTGTGTGGGACAAGCTGCTCCCGACAGAAGGTGCCAGGCTGGGGGTGGCAGGGCTGGAGGGTCCTGGCCTGGGATGGGGAGAGGCACTGCCCAAGGCTGCGGTGGCTTCAAGCTGCTGGCCTGGGACAGTGGTGGTTTCCTGGTACCTGGACCCCTAGCAAACTCCCAAGGATTCAGGCTGGGCCCTTCTGGACTCTAATCAGCTCCTCTCTCTTTCCCTTTCTCTGTGGTTACCAAGTCACTGGAGGCGACTTGGTTGTTGGTTTTGGTTGGGCCTTTCTGGACTTTAGATCTCAGCCCTTGGTTACCCATCCCTGAGCCCTCCCTGTCCTGACCCCAGCAGTTCCTGACCCTGCCCCTCTCCGCTGTCCCCAGAGCTCTTCCCTGGGCCTCAGGACCTCACCCTCCATCCTGTGTGCCCTGCAGGATGTCGCTGCTGAGTCTGCCCTGGTTGGGCTTGGGGCAGGTGGCAGCATCCCCTTGGCTGCTACTCTTGCTGGCTGGGGGCTCCTGGCTCCTCGCCCGTGTCCTGGCCTGGACCTACGCCTTCTATGACAACTACCGCCGGCTCCAGTGTTTCCCGCAACCCCCGAAAAGAAACTGGTTTTGGGGTCATCTGGGCGTGGTGAGTGCGACAGCAAAATGTGTCTGGGGTCTCAGGGTAGATGGATTTCCAGAGGAGCAGGAATGGGGCTCAGGGAGCTGGGTATTGATGGTGGCTGGGGTCTGGGACCCCAGAGAAGCAAGGGCGATGGCTCACTCATTCCTCTGCTCATTCACTCATCCCTCTCCTCACTCATTTGTCTGCTCACTCACTCATTCCTCTCCTCGATCACTTATTCCTTTCCTCACTCACTCATTCCTCTCCTCACTCACTCCTTCCTCTCCTCACTCACTCCTTCCTCTCCTCACTCACTCCTTCCTCTCCTCACTCACTCATTCATTCCTCTCCTCAGTCACTCATTCCTCTCCTCACTCACTCATTCCTTTCCTCAGTCACTCATTCCTCTCCTCGATCACTTATTCCTTTCCTCAGTCACTCATTCCTCTCCTCACTCACTCCTTCCTCTCCTCACTCACTCCTTCCTCTCCTCACTCACTCATTCCTCTCCTCACTCCTTCCTCTCCTCACTCACTCATTCCTCTCCTCACTCGCTCATTCCTCTCCTCGATCACTCATTCCTCTCCTCAGTCACTCATTCCTCTCCTCACTCACTCCTTCCTCTCCTCACTCACTCCTTCCTCTCCTCACCACTCACTCCTTCCTCTCCTCACTCACTCATTCCTTTCCTCACTCACTCATTCCTCTACTCACTCACTCATTCCTCTGCTGTTCCATCCCAAGCCTTTCTCCCTTCCTTGTCCTGTCACCCCAGCCTGTCTGGATCCTTTTCCTGCCTGTCTTTCTTACAATAGTGCACCTCCCAGAGGCTCCTGCAGGGCTGTGGGGGTGCACAGAGCAGGGTTCTCCTGGCATTCCCACCTTCTCCACTGCTGGACTTGAGGCCTCCTGAGTCCGCTGCACAGGGGCTGCTCCCTGCCTGGCCCATTTGCTTGTATCTGCCTATCTCTGGGCTGCTGCTTTCCCACAGGAATTAGCTCTGACTCCCTTCCCCTTGGAGGGACACAGCTGGGCCAGAAGAGAAGTGTGGGCAGTCTCCCACCTCCTCCCCTTCCAAGGGCGACATGCTCTCCCCCACTAAGATGTCCCAATGAGCCCTGTAGTCCAACTTGGATATAATTTGGCCACTCCCTTACTGTTTCAGAAGCTGTCCTTGACATCCTCAGACCTTGCCCTCTGACTTGGACCTGCCCTCACCTTTGGGGGACGTGGCCTCTGTCTGCTCACTTACAAATGGCAGGATTGATGGGCGTGTCCACAGGTGAACAGGAAGCACTAGCATAGAGCCTGGTGTAAGGGAGGCTCTCCCAGGTGGGGGCTGCCATTCTGATGGACATTAGAGACACCTCTGCTCCCCCGGGGGTTGCTGAGAACAGAGGGCCCTCAGCATGCAGACCCTTCATCTGTGGGAGGAACTAGTGCCCGTGTGGACCAGCCAGGACACAAAAGCATGTGGGAACCAGCCCTAGGGATATGTCCTGAGGCCACACTGCTGCCCCAAACCTCCTCCCATGGGGATCCTTCCCGTATAGCAATCCCCAGACTGAAATCATTTCCAGGACGAGAAAACACATCCTCTTGAGCAGACAGCTCGTCTTCTCCCTCTGCTTTGGTGTTTACCCTCGGATCCTGGGACAGCCCCAAGAGAGAAGGAGCAGAGGTCAGCAGAAATCCCCTGCAGCTGTTCAGAATCCAGACACGCTGCTCACTGCAGAGGCTGCACCGTGTCCGGTGGCTGCAGGGGGACTAGCTGTGGCTCCTTCCGGGGAGGTGCATTACTCAGGGTCCTCCCTAGAAACAGATAGGGTCTGTTTCTTCTTACCTCCAATGCATGTATGTATGGAGACAGAAAGAGACAGAGAGATAAGAATTTATTATGGGAATTGGATAATGTGATGATGGAGGCCAAGAATTCCCATGATATACCATCTGCAAGTCAGAAAGCAGGGACGCTGGTGGTATAAATTCAGCCTGAGTCCAGAAAGGCCTGGGTTGGAGTTCTGAGGGCAGGAGAAGACCAATGTCTCAGCTGCAGAAGAGCGAGCAAGTTCTTCCTTTCCTCTTTTTGTCCTGTTCAAGAATTCAATGAATTGGATGGGTTCTGAGGTCTCAGGGTGGATGGGCTTCCTGAGGGGCTGGACTTCCAGTAGGGGCTCAGGGAGCTGGGTATTGATGGTGGCTGGGGTCTGGGACCCTAGAGAAGCAAGAGACATGGCTCACTCATTCCTCTGCTCACTCACTCATTTCTCTCCTCGCTCACTCATTCCTCTATCCACTCACTCGTTTCTCTCCTCACTCACTCATCCCTCTCCTCATTCACTCATTCCTCTCCTCACTCACTCATTCCTCTCCTCACTCACTCATTCCTCTCCTCACTCACTCATTCCTCTCCTCACTTACTCATTCCTTTCCTCGCTCACTCATTCCTCTACCCACTCGTTCATTCGTCTCCTCACTCGCTCATTCCTTTCCCTGCTCCCTCATTCCTTTCCTCACTCGCTCATTCCTCTACCCACTCACTCATTCCACTCCTGATTCACTCATTCTTCTCCTCACTCCTCTGCTCACTCACTCATTCCTCTCCTCGCTCACTCATTCCTCTACCCACCCACTCATTCCTCTCCTCACTCACTGATTCGTCTCCTCATTCACTCATCCTTCTCCTCACTCACTGATTCCTCTCCTCACTCACTCATTCCTCTCCTCACTCACTCATTCCTCTCCTAACTCACTCGTTCCTCTCCTCACTCACTCATTCCTCTACCCACTCACTCATTCCTCTCCTTGCTCATTTCTCTCCTCATTCATTCATTCCCCTCTTCAGTAACTCATTCCTCTGCACCTACTATTTCCATCCTCAGTTCAGCTTCAAACACTAGTATCTCCTGAAACACTCTCAGAGACCCACATAGCAATAATGTTTGAGTGGGTATCCTGTAGCCCAGTCAAGTGGACACCTAGAATTAACCATCACAGGAGTTGACGGCCCCCTGACTTGCTTTCAGATCGCTCCTACAGAGGAGGGCTTGAAGAACTTGACCCAGCTGTCGGCCACCTATTCCCAGGGGTTTACAATATGGATGGGTCCCATCATCCCCTTCATCGTTTTATGCCACCCTGACACCATCCGGTGTATCACCAATGCCTCAGGTACCCATGCAGAGCTTGTGGTGGTGGGTGCCAGGCCAAGCCTCTGCGTGGCCCCTGCAGTACCCAGGCCCCTCCTTGAGTACCCAGGCCCATCACTGAGACTTCCACCTCAATGTCTTCTCCCTCCATTGCCATCTGCTTCCTGCTTTGGTGTTCTGGGCACCACTGGGGCCCCAAGACGCCTCAATTCAGGGCCCTTTCTTGAAGGAACCCCCATGCTTGAGGAGAAGGGTCCGGACAGAGACATTTCCAGCTTCATGGGATCAGGAATGGGCAAGAGAGAGATGGGTGTGACAACCTAGAGGAGAACTGGGTGCCTGCTGGGGCAGGCTGAAAGGCTTCCTGGAGGAAGAGTTGTTGGAGCTGAGTCTGGACCAATGAGTAGAATTTTTTAAAAGTGTGTGGCAGGATGATGCAATAAGCA
Organism: Mandrillus leucophaeus; assembly: GCF_000951045.1. Classification (NCBI taxonomy): domain Eukaryota; kingdom Metazoa; phylum Chordata; class Mammalia; order Primates; family Cercopithecidae; genus Mandrillus; species Mandrillus leucophaeus. The sequence goes on from NW_012102199.1 coordinate 1,009,469, forward strand.
TCATCGGTATTTGGGGGCCCAGCCAGTCCTGGCACCAGCCTTGTCCTTCCCTCAGCCCAGAGTGGTAGGAGGACTTGTGACTGGTGGAGAATCTGGGCTGCTATTCATGTGATGTCCACCTATGATGGGTCAGTTCCTTCTACCTCATCCTGTCACTCATCCACCCTACGTTCACTGCTCTCCTCCTGCAGGCTTCAGGACTCTCCAATAGGAGATCCCACACCAGCTGCTTGATCTTCCCTGCTCTCTGCCCTTCTCGTCCTTGGACACACCAGGCTCAGCAAGGGAAGGGGCAGCATCCCACAGAAACTATGGCTCTGACCCCAAAATGCTTAGTGACTCTGTGCAGGTCACCAGCTCTCTCTGGCTGCTGAGGTCTCTTTCAGTTGTGAGTGCTGGAAACTCAACTTTGTGTGCTCTAAGCAAATAAACAGAATCAAAAGAGTGTAAAGTCCAGGGAGGGTGGTCTTCAGGCATGGCTGGATCCAGGTGTCAATGAACATCATCAGGAATCTGTCTCCTTTTCTTAAATTCACCATTCTCTGCATCACTTTTTCTTTTAAGGCAGTCCTTTTCTTACGGTGTCAACCATGGGTCCCAGAAGCTCAGTTTTTGTCAGAAAGCTCACCTTTCCCCCAGGGGCCCCATAAATATTCTATGATTTCTATATTACACCTCGTTACATCTGGTATTGTTTTCCTGGGATCATATGGAGAAGTCATCATGTGTGTGGCTCAGCTGTGGCCAAGGACACTTGGGGCATATGCCAGACTTTCTGGTTCTTCTCTGACATGTAATTTGAAATTGTCTTTTCTCCTCCTTGTCATCTCTTGGCAATGTTTGTAGCTTGTCCAAGATCTGGGACCCAGCGTCCCTTTGAGAGCTGTCAGAGTTATTATTTTAGTGTTCCTGAGCCAGGTTTCAGAATTCATTGGAATCATACTTGAAGAAGAGTCTTGGTTACACCTGTGACATGTTCAAGACATTTAAGAACTCATATTTAAATCCTATCTGGAGCCTGTCTTTGGGGTACACAGAGGTTATGTCTGACTATCTCAGGTCCATGTCAGATGATGTGTCATTTAGGGCTCCTCATGTGTGTTGTGTCTATGCCAAGGCATGTTAACATATGTTGGGGACATGTCCCAAGTCCCAGGTCCATGTCAGGAGATGATAAAGAGTGCTGGGGCGGACAGGGTGCCCTAGGCCTCTTTAAAGGTATTTTGTAGAGTGTGGAGCTACGCTTGGGTGTTGCAGAACATGCTGGGTCATGTAGGAGCCATGTCAAGGTGTTGTGGGGTGTGCTGTGCCCCGTTAGGTTGTGTCATTGCTCTACTGTGCTGTTGCAGCCTGGTCTGGTCCTTCTTCCTGTATCCTCCATTCTTCCTTTGCCCTTGGCCTCCTGCCTCCTCTTCTAAGCATGAAGTGGGGAAATTCTTGGTAGGGAGCCTCCCTCTACACCTGAAGTTCCTCTCTTGCCCTCTGCATGGCCCCTGACGGTCGTCATTCATGCCAGCTGCCACTGCACCCAAGGATGACCTCTTCACCAGGTTTCTGAAGCCCTGGCTGGGTGAGTACCTGCAGACGAAAGGGGTTGGGGATAACTTTGTAGGGGGTGGGGATGATGCTGCTCTTGCCCACTGCCCTTGGTTGCCCTACTAGGAGAAGGGATAATTCTGAGTAATGGTGACAAGTGGAGCCGCCACCGTCGGATGCTGACGCCTGCCTTCCATTTCAACATCCTGAAGCCCTATATAAAGATCTTCAATGAAAGTGTGAACATCATGCTCGTGAGTCCTTTGAACTCTGGTTCCCAGCTGCAGTCTTTGGGTGGAGGGACCAGGGACAGATCTGGTCTGGGATTTTGGCTCTGCTGGGTGGCACTGAGCCATTGTTCTTCCTGTCTGAGACTTGGTTTCTGCATCTTTAAAACGGGGATAATAATCCCTAATTAAAAGGTGGCAAGACGATCGAATGAAGTCATTTGCTTGGCACACAGTAGGTTCTCAGAAGGTGTTAGTTCCTGTTTTTCTCGCAGAAACCCTGTAAACTCAAGAGAGCAAAGATGAAGATTGCATAGTAGTCATTGCTGATTACAAACCACTTCAAAACTCATTGGCTTAGAGCAATAAGGGTTTATGATTGCTAACAAGTCTGTGAGACAGTTGGCTGGCCCTTCTGGATGTGGAAAGAATCACTCTTGGCACATGAGCAGCTGGGGATCAGGTAGGGGCTTTGCTGATCCTGGCTCAGTTCATTCACATGTTTGGGGCTTCACTGGTTTCAGGCTGATCTGGGATGGCCTCAGCTGTGACACCTGGACTTTCCCCCATGTGATTCTCTGCCTCCAGAAGGCATCTTGTTGTTCACATGGCAGAGAAGCTGCAATGCTTCTGGACATTGTCTCTGCAATGCTTCAAAGTTCAGCCAGGTTTGGGTCTATCAGAGTTATTACATCATCATTTCACCACATTGTATTGGCCAAAGAAAGTCAAAAGTCCAGTACAGACTCAAAGGGGTGTAAAATGGAATTAATGGGAGTTGCTGAAAAATTACTGTACAAAGGGTGTGAATACAGTGAGAAGTGAAGAATTGGGGGTCAGGATTTCGTGAAGTGTCTAGGATTTTTTTTTTAAATATACAAGCTGGTAAGTTAGCTCGTTACTGTTTGATGGATTCTAACACAAGACACGAGACTCCTGGGTCAGAGACAAAGGGTAGTTGATTACTCATGGCACAATAAGCAACGTGTACTTCTTGTTGGTTTGTATCCTTTTTCTGAGCCAGCCTATATTCCATGGGGATGACACTGGTGGGCCTCTATATTAGCTTGCTCATGCAATACATTTCATGACAGACAATGGGCATTAGGCTTAGGGAATCTGCTTTAATAGTGGCGATTACAAGCCTGATATTGGTCCAGGGGGAGTCATTGCCTTATCTCTCCAGGTTGTTGTCTGCAAACACAACTCTGAGATATGGCTCAGGTAAGAACATCACAGTCTTGCATTGGTGGCACACCCAGCAAGGATGCTCAGGGCTGATGAAGAAGTGCCTCTTCCAACACAGGGATATTTTTGAAATGAACTTATTATAATGCAGATGAATAAAGTGAACACTTACTGGTCACTCACCATATGCCTGAGAAAATGTCATGTCCCAATGCCAGGATATATGTTGTTTAATTTAATAACCCTGTGAGGTTGTGGTTATTTTTGACCTATTGCAGATGATGAACTGAGGGCCAGAGAGATTAGGGAGCTGAACACAGTTCAACCAGTTAGTAAGTGAGCTAGGAGTGGTGGAACAGAGATTGTATCCTGGTTTATCTGTCCCCAAAGCAGATCACCTTGACCTTTATTGAATATTGGACAGGTGGGACCTAGAGGAGGGCAATAGGTTGTACCAAGGGCACACAGAGCATAGGAGACAGAGCTGAGACTTGAATGCCGGTCTCTTGGCTCCAAGCCATGGGTCTTCATCTCCTAATACTAACACCTTCTGCTTCCATCCAAGTCTGGTTCTCGCTGGCAATTGGTTCCTGGGGCAGAGGACCAGGGGGCTGATTGAGGGGGAGTCCCTCCTGATACTTGGGGCTGGGGAGGGGCACAAAGGAGGCAGGGCCCAGCTCTAGCTCTCTTCACTTCTCTGGCCAGGACAAGTGGCAGCACCTGGCCTCAGAAGGCAGCAGTCGTCTGAACATGTCTGAGCACATCAGCCTGATGACCTTGGACAGTCTGCAGAGATGCATCTTCAGCTTTGACAGCCACTGTCAGGAGTGAGTTCCTTGCCAGGGCCTGGGATGTGAATCCACGGACCAAAGGGAGTTAAATTGGGGAGGGAGGAATGAGCAAAGTAACCCGAAGTACCTTTCAGGATGATTTGTATCATAGTTGGGCTTTGAAGGTCGAGGAAGAGGAGAAAGTGTTGTCTTTCCAGGTAGGTAGAAATATCTGGGTAAAAGCAAGGTTAGGATGAGCCAAGCATGTGCAAGAGACAGTAGAAATGAGGTTGTGGAAGTAGGGGCTAGATATTAGGGACACTGAAAATTAGGAAAAGGGGTATGAAGTTTATCAAGAGATTTTCAGAGAGCTTTTGTAGTTTCAGCTGATGTTGGATGTGGTAAGAGCTGAGCTGTGTGGGAAACTGACGGCTCGCCACCACACCCGGTTAATTTCTGTATTTTTAGCAGAGAGGGGGTTCTCCATGATGGCCAGGCTGGTCTCGAACTCCTGACCTCAGTTGATCCGCCCGCTTTGGCCTCCCAAAGTGCTGGGATTACAGGCATAAGTCACTGTGCCTGGCTGCTCCTTCTGTCTTACAGTGTGAAAGTTGAAACAGAGAGAGAGAGAGAGAAAGAAAGAGAAATAGAGTTGGTTATGGTGGGGGTTGGAGCAGGGATCAACTGGAAGAGGATGAAGTCTGAGTTGTGCGGACATTTTTGGTAAGGAAAATGATCAGTACTGGATACTGGGTGGGAGACAGAGGAGAGAAACATGGTGTCCTTCCTATACTCTAGGTGCCTTGGTGCATGGAGACACTCTCTCAGAGATAGGAAGCAGGGAGAGAAGACGGTCTGGAGAGTCAATCTCATGACTGATACCCACCATGCATCTCTAGGACCATCTGTTTCTAGATACCCAGTTTCCTGATGGGAGGTAGCTCCTGGCTGCTGGTGGGAGGTGTTCCTGGGGCTTTGCATATGTTACATTGTTGCCTCCCTTTCTGCCCTTGGCCTGCAGGAGGCCCAGTGAATATATTGCCACCATCTTGGAGCTCAGTGCCCTTATAGAAAAAAGAAGCCTGGATATCCTCCAGCACATGGACTTTGTGTATTACCTCACCCAAGACGGGCGGCGCTTCCGCAGGGCCTGCCGCCTGGTGCACAACTTCACAGATGCTGTCATCCAGGAGCGGCGCCGCACCCTCCCCACTCAGGGTATTGATGATTTCCTCAAGGACAAAGCCAAGTCCAAGACTCTGGATTTCATTGATGTGCTTCTGCTGAGCAAGGTGGGTTGCTCTACGATCTGAATTTAAGTGAGAGAATAGAGCTTGATGTCAAAGGTCAGATGAAATAAATTGGGCTTCATCCAGAGGGCACTGGGAGCCATGGAAGATGCTTGAGAAAGAGAAGGTCACAGGTAGGTTTTAGAGATGACTCTGTTGAATGCAGCCATCAGGGCACTGCTAATTTTGAAACTGTGAGGAGCCTGAGATTTTACTCAACTTACAAGTCAGTTTGTTAGTCTTTCACATTTTTATGTATATCTATATGTCTATGTCCTTGTCTAAATCTATGATAAAAGATGCACTAAACCCCTGGATCACAGCAGCCCATTAGCTATTTACAGCAATAACAGTAGGCAGAGTAGGATTGTAGTGCTGGCTCCCCACTCCTAGAGCATCACAATGTTTTTACCTGTAAAATTTGCACCATAGGAGAGGGGCCCCCACATGATGAGTCTTATATCTTATATAGGACAGCTAGCTCATGTGCTCCTTCTTTCTTACAGGGTGAAAGTTAGAGAGAGAGAGAGAGAGAGAGAGAGAGAGAGAGAGAGAACACTGTGTTCTGGAGTATAAACTACTCCTCTCCAGTGAGATGGCAATTTCTATAGTTTATAACCCAAATATCTTCTGGACAGATAAGATTCTCTTCAGTTTACCGCTCTAGAATGTGAGCAAATATTTTTGGAGCAATACATAATTTCTAACCTCCAAGGCAAATTGCCATTCAAATATCCTGTACCCCAGGTTGCCAGTATCTTTTTCTCTGAAAGTCTGCATGACGCAGAAATATGAAAATATTCCAGAGCCATTGATTCCTCCCACCAGGGACCAAAGAGGAAGCAAGAGAGCTGGGGGAAGCCCTTGGAGTGGGGGCTCTGGTGATGGTGACCAAGAAAGATCTAGAAGGGCAGAGTGGGTTTGAGTTTCTGGAAGAAGATTTGATCTTCAGATATTGTCTCAGGTTAGACTCAGGAGTCTCAGAGATAGTATAGTGTGTGTGTGTGTGTGTGTGTGTGTGTGTGTGTGTCTGTGTGTGTTTTGCTTTCTCTTCAGGATGAAGATGGGAAGGCATTGTCAGATGAGGATGTAAGAGCAGAGGCTGACACCTTCATGTTTGCAGGTGAGGGTCCCAGTGTGGGACTACGGTGGGAACAGGGGTTCTTCCATCTCAGGAACCTGATGGGTGGACACTGGATCACTTCATTCTGCCCATCGTCCCCCTCCCTCCATCCTCCTGAGGGCCTCAATATATGGGCACTGTCCACCTGGTGGTGTTGAAGCAGCCTGGAGACCCGATCGTATCTGGCTGCTCCTCAGGCCATGACACTACGGCCAGCGGTCTCTCCTGGGTCCTGTACAACCTCGCAAGACACCCAGAATACCAGGAGCGCTGCCGACAGGAGGTGAAAGAGCTTCTGAAGGATCGCGAACCTAAAGAGATTGAATGGTGAGTGCAGGTTCTTGTGGACTGTTCCTAAACCTGTCATTTCTTTGATCCCCAGGTGGTGAGGGGAGCAGGAGCTGTTTTGTTGATTCTGCCACTATTGCTTAGTGGGTATAAATGCAGAGCACCACAGGTGGGGCTTGATACTCAGCCTGGCTGTCAGGGTAAAGGTTACCGGCCTTTAGGATTGAAAGACCCGGGCTGCTGAAAAAATTAGTGACAGTATGTGAGGACAGATTATGCCACATTGCACATATTCAGCAAGTGAACTTCCCCTCCACTCTCTTTCTTTTCTCCTGGAAATATAAAAAAAAAAATATATATATATATATATGTGTGTGTGTGTGTGTGTGTGTGTGTGTGTGTATGTGTGTATATATATATATATTTTGAACATCCTCACTTCTTAAATGTTTGCTCAGGTGGCGAGGGGAAGTTGTTTTTGTCAATTCTTCCATTATTGCTTAGTAGTACTAGGAGCAGAGCCCAGAGGCAGAACTTGGTATCCAGCCTGGCTAGCAGGGGAAAGTTTCCAGGCTTTTGGGACAGAGAGTCTTAGCCTGCTGAGAGAACCAGTGACAATATGTGAAGGCAGATGATGACACCTAGACATATTCAGTGAATGAATTTCTCCTTCACTCCTTTCTTGTTTTCTCTGAATTATCATTTTTTTCAAACATCTTTACTTCCTGAATGTTTGCCCTTCTGTTCCCTAATTCCTACCCTCCAGTTCAGTCCAGGGAGTTGTAAGAGAGACCTGGGGGTAAAAGTCATATATCTCTTGTCTAGAACACCTGCATCATTCATCCATTCAGTCTTCATTCAGCAAACTCTTCCACATGCCTTTCCAATGAGTTCTGTTCCCAGCACCTTTCTGTGCTCTGGAGACCTGGAAAGAACGCTGCCAATGAATGTGTTTTCCAGGTACTCCCAGCCTAGCGGGAACAGTCCCAGTGCAAGGCATTCCCAGTCCACATGGGCAAGAATGGAGTTGAGAGCAAGAGAAGCATGGCTGGGAGTGTAGAAAGTGTTTCAAGCTAAATGTGGTGGCTGGCGCCTGTGATACCAAATACTAAGGAGGCTGAAGTGGGAGGATCACTTGAGGTCAGGTTTAAAATGAACCTGGACAATATCTAAATCTGTAAAAAAATCCATCTAAATCTGTAAAGAACCCATCACTAAAAAAGTAAAAAAACAAAATAATAAAGTGCCTCAACTGAAAATCTGAATGATGATCAGTAGATGTCTGGAGGCAGTAGTGCCCTAGGTCAGAAAGACAGCCTGGGCAAAGATGCAGACAGCGGGGGGTGGGGGGTAGAGGGGGAGAAGAGGGAAAGAGAGAAGGAGTGGTTTATGCATCGGGGGAAGGAGATGGTTATACAGGGAGAAAGAAGTAAGATGGAGGGAAAGTGAGGGAGAGCAAGATAGATGCTTGCTGGGAGAGCAATAGAGGAGGGAAGAAAGAAGGAGACAGAGAGAGAATGAGAGAGGAAGGAACTGAGTTATGATGAGATAATAACCAAGGCGGTGAAGGCAGAGTCCGGCTGTGGAAGGCATGGGAAAGTGGTAATGGCTTCCATTTTAACCCAAAGGCAATGGGGGGCCATAACAAGTGGTTGAGCAGGGGAGGGTTGGGTCAGATCTGGGTACCAGAAAGATCTTTTCAGGGCAGCTGTGGAGACAGGACAAGCTGTAGAATGAAGTCCCAGTGAAGATATTCTGGAACCTGAGCCAGGCCAGGGGCTGGGGATGGAGAGGAGGCAAGGGACTGGACAGGTGTTTTGGAGGCAGTGTCCTCCCGTCCAAGCCTTTGCTCAGCACAGCAGTCCTAAAAGGTGACAACATATTTTTATGCTTTTAAAAATCAAAATATCAAGTAACATTGTGCACTTTGTAAACAAAAGTGTCCAAAACATTCATAAAAATGAGCTTCTTTCTTAAGTCTCACCCTAGTGGTTTCTACCATGAATGGTTTTGTGTGTGTCCCTCCAGAAAATGGCTATCCTGATGCCCACTTTATATGAACACAGATTTCTTCTATACAAATAAGAGTGTATAAAAAAGACACAGTACTTTTTCCCAAGACGGTGGATTGGAGGCAATGACAGTGTGCTCTCCCATGTGGAAGGACAGAATAATGTGTAGAGATTCACACTGTGAACTTTCTTTTCCCAAGAAACAACATGGGAACTTAACAGGAAAACCAAAAGAATCCACAACCCTTCAACAGAAGCTGCAGGCTGCAGCCTACTCTGTGAGACAGGTGAAAAACTGTAAATCCCCAGACTGTGAGAAGGGGAGAGACTGCCTCCAAGATGCACATCTTCACTGGGGAATCTGAAAATCCAGACCACAGGGGAAGGCCTTAACTCTACCCAGGGCTTGAACTCATTTAAGGAGTGGTGAGAAATATAAAAGTAGAAGTAGCAGCAGGAAGTGCCTTACAGGCATTCCCAATCTCCAGCATGGACTGAGGGAAGCCATTCCTTATTGTATGTCACAGGGGGCCTTGGGGAAGTCATAGAACTAGCTCAGGCGAGGTCACAGGTTGAAATGCCCAACTGAATTTCTTGATATAACCTCGAGTGGGGATGAACGCCCTTGACCAGAACCTGGCAGGCAAGCAGGAAGCGTGCTGTAGACAGGAGTTCAGGAGCTGGGTGCCTGGCCTTGGACAGGGACAAAAAAGGGCGTGCCCTGAAAGCATTGCTATTTCTGTGGGAGAAGTTTATTGCCTGAGGCAGGTCTGAGTTCTGTGCAGACTGTCTGGATCTAAATCCAGTGCTATGAGTGGAACACTGCAGGTGTGATACCCACCTTGTGCCAACTGCATGGGAGCTGGATGAGGCTTACTGCCACCTGCTACTCTCCACTCCCTTGGCAAACTCTTCTGTGCAGCAGAGGCAGGTATACTCACCTCCAGAACATTACCTCAGTGATCTGAGAACTGCCCTCTGACTTTCACAGGGCAAAACAAACAAACAAAAAAAAGTTACAAAACCAAAAAACAAAAAAAACAAAAAAAACACAAAACCTAGGAATATACTTAACCAAGAAGGTTAAAGCTCTCTACAAGGAGAACTACAAAGCAGTGCTAGACACAACCAGAGATGACACAAACCAATGAAAACATATCCCACGTTCATGGACTGGAAGAATCAATATTGTGAAATTGATCATACTGTGCAAAGCAATCTACAGATTTAATGAACTGCCTATTAAAATACCTTCATCATTTTTCACACAACTGGGAAAGGCAATTCTAAAATTCATATGGAACCAAAAAAGAGCCTGTGTAGTCAAGGCAATACCAGGCAAAAGGAAAAAATTTGGAGGCATCACATTACCAGACTTCAAATTACATTACAAGGCTACAGTTACCAAAACAGCATGGTACTGGTATAAAAGTAGGCATTTAGACTGATGGAACAGAAAGGAGGACCCAGAAACAAAGCCAAATACTTACAGCCAACTGATCTTTGACAAAGCATACAAAAACATAAATAGGGGAAAGGACCCCCTATTCAATAAATGGTGCTGGGAGAACTGGATAGCAATATGTAGAAAAATGAAACTGGATTCTCATCTCTCACCTTGTACAAAAATCAAAGGCTTACATCTAAGACCTAAAAGCATAATAATTCTATAAGATAACCTTGGAAAAACTCTTCTGGACATTGGCCTAGGCAAAGAATTCATGGCCAAGACCACAAAAGCAAATGCAACAAAACCAAAAATAAATCAGTGGAACTTAATTAAATGAAAACACTTCTGCATAAAATCCATCCAGCAATCCGACTACTATTCACCCAAAGGGAAATAAGTCATTATATGAAAAAGATACAGGCACATGCATGCTTATAGTAGTACAATTCACAATTGTAAAGATATGGAACCAACCTAAGTGCCCATCATCCAACGAGTGGGCAATGTGGCATATATATATACCATGGAATACTACTTGTCCACAAAAAGGAATGAAGTAATGTCTTTTGCTGCAACTTGGATGGAACTGGACGCCATTATTCTAGGTGAAGTAACTCAAAAATAGAAGACCAAATACCATATGTTTTCACCCGTAAGTGGAAGCTAAGCCATGAGGACATAAATACATAGAGAGTGATATAATGAGCTATGGAGACTCAGAGGACAAGGTTGGGAGGTGGGTAAGGGAGAAAAGATTACATATTGGGGACAGTACACACTGCATGGGTGATGGGTGCACTAAAACCTCAGAATTCACCACTATAGAAATCATCCATGTAACCAAAGCACTTGTACCCCAAATGCTATTGAAATAAAAAGAAATAAAGTAGACACAGATCTGCACATTAAAATATATCTTTGGGAGCTTTTGTTTTCTCTTTCTCAAAATATGAGTTTCGGAAAATTTGTTATTTTTAATTGACAAATTTTAATTATATATATTTATGGGGTGCAATGTGATGTTATATGTATACAATGCGTAATGACTAAATCAATTTAATAAACATTCCCATCATCTCATATACTCATCATTTTTGTGGTGAGAACATTTGAAATTTGTTCTCTTAGCAATTTTGAGATATATATTATTATTAACTGTAGTCATCATGCATGTAATAGACCTCAAACGTATTCTTCCTGTCTAATGGAAACTTGTACCCTTTGACCAAAGTCTTTCCGTTCTTTCTTCCTCTCTTCTCTGGTAACCACCATTCTCTTCTCGGTTTCTATGATTTCTATGTTAACCATTTTAGATCTCACAGGTAATTAAGGTTGCGTGTTATTTTTCTTCTTGTGCCTGGCTTACTTCACTTAGCGTAATGTCCTTCAGGTTCTTCCATGTTGTCACAAATGAATTTTCTTCTGTTTTTAAGGCTGAATAGCACTCCATTTTGTATATATATCACATGGAAAATGAGTTTTGAATAACAAAAGCAATGATGAGAACAGGTTCTTCTTGCACTCAATGAGACATTACAGATAAGACAAGGGTTATCCTTGACATTCCTGCTACCCCACCTAACCTCCCTTTCTCCAAGGGGGCCTGCAGAGATACTGATCTGTCATCTATCTGCCTGTTTGTTTATCAATCTATCTACATATCTTTCTATCATATATCTCCTTTTATATTCCATATATTTTTTGTCCTATGGTATTTACATATATGGACATTTGTGAACATGCTTTTTTTCCACTCAATAGTGTGTCTAATAGCTATTTTTTCTGAGTGCTGAATAGCATTCCATGTTTTATTTGTCCCATCCCTTTCTTGAAGACACTTGTGTAAACATTTCCAATCATTGTAGATATGGTCAATTTGCCTTCCAGAGTCTCTATACTGATTTACCTTCCGGCCTGCATTGTGTGACAGGACTAGTGATCCTTATTTTCTCCGTTTGTGTAGCTGTATAGTATTCCATCTTGTGTATCTTTATCTAAACATCTTCCCATCCATGTATATTTGGCTTGTTTCATGCTTTTGCTAAATTAAACCTGTGCAATTGGCATGTGTCTACAGAGACCATTGCTCATATCTGTAAGCATCTCTGCAGGACAAATTCCCAAAAGGGTAAATGCTGAATCAAAGAACACTTGCATTCTACAATTGTAATAATGATTGCAAATCCATTCTTGTATTAGCTGAGTTTGACGGCACAAGCTTTCCCACAAATTTGCTAAAAGTATTATTGTATTATTAAACTTAAAATTTTTGTCAATCTTCACATTTCACCTTTTAATCAGCGTTTTCTTAAATAAGAGTGAGAAAGAACATCCTTTGCCCAAGTTGATAAGCCACTTATTTTCTTTCTATGGGAGAGGTCATCTTATATTTTCTGCTGTTTTTCTTTGGGTTCTTTTTTCTTATTTACTTATAAGAATGTGTATCACAATTAATAGGTTTTTTTCTGTCTTTTGTTGCAAAAGATTGCCTTTTGACTTTTTTGGGGGGTGCTTTTGGTTAATTTTTATGAAGTTACATTTGTCCATATTTTCTTTTGTATCACACTACTGATCTATTTCCCAGAGTTTTGTGGGGCTTCCTTCAGCAGATGGGAAGTTTTCACTTATTCACACGACTGTCTCTGACCTTTTTAGTCTTTTGAATGCATCTGTTTTTATGACATTGCCAGACTATTTTTATGACTGTGACTGTTTTTTTCTTTTTTCTTTTATTGAGATGGAGTCTAGATTTGTGGCCCAGGCTGGAGTGCAGTGGTGCAATCTTGGCTTACTGAAACCTCCTGCCTCCTGGGTTAAAGCCATTCTCCTGCCTCAGCCTCCCGAGTAGCTGGGACTACAGGCACCCTCCACCACACCTGGCTAATTCTTGTATTTTAGGTAGAGATGACGTTTCACCACGTTGGTCATTCAGGTCTCAAACTTCTGACTTCAAGTGATTCACCCACCTTGGCCTCCCAATACTATGACTTTCTGAAAGGTTTTAATATCTGGCAGAGTGGTTTTTTTTTGTTGTTAAATCAACCCTTACAAACATTTGTTGTATGGTAAAGTGTATGTTTTATTGAGATTGAGGGAAATTTATAATGAAATACAGAGATTTCATGTTTCTTCTTTTTTTTTTCTTTCTTTTCTTTTCTTTTTTTTTTTTTTTTTTGAGAGGGAGTCTCGCTCTGTTGCTCAGGCTGGAGTGCAGTGGCATGATCTCCGCTGACTGCAAGCTCCACCTCCTGGGTTCACGCCATTCTCCTGCCTCAGCCTCCCCAGTAGCTGGGACTACAGGCACCTGCCACCATGCCTGGCTTATTTATTTATTTATTTTTTTGTAGTTTTAGTAGAGACGGGGTTTCACCATGTTAGCCAGGATGGTCTCGATCTCCTGACCTTCTGATCTGCCCGCCTCAGCCTCTCAAAGTGCTGGGATTACAGGCGTGAGCCACCACGCCTGGCCTCATGTTTCTTTTTAAGTTTCATCCAGGTATTTTATATTATTATGACTAGCATCTTTTATTATCTTTTCAGTTGACGTTTAATTCTACATGGCAAAACTAACGATTTATGCAAATAAATTCTGTGCCCAATGAACAGAGTACATGCTAAAGATGGTGTTGTGTATCAAGAGAAAAAATATAGATAATTAAGTAAAAGTTCTTGGGACAACTGGAAAGCCTTCTGGAAAAAAGGCAACTGAACCTGGTTCTCGTGTCTTATGACAAAATAATGTTCAGATTAATCATTTTTTTCTAAAAGAGTCCCAAAAGCTCTAGAAGGAACCATGAGAAAATTATTTCATAGCTCCAGAGTAGGGATAACCTTATTTTGACATAAATCCCAAGGGCTATGAAAAAGTGATGCACTGTTAAATGAGAAAAGATACATGCCAGGCATGGTGGTTCATGCCTGTAGTCCCAGTACTTTGTGAGGCCAAGGTGGGGAGATCACTTGAGATCAGTTCAAGACCAGCCTTGTCAACATGGGGAAAACCCGTCTCTACTAAAAAATAATAAAAAAAACAAAATTAGCTGGCCATGGTGGTGAATGCCTGTAGTCCCAGCTACTTGGAAGGCTGAGGCAGGAGAATCGCTTGAACCTGGGAGATGGAGGTTGCAGTGAGCCGAGATTGCGCCACTGCACTCCAGCCTGGGTGACAGTGACTCCATCCCCCCTTACCCCCCCCCAAAAAAGGATACATAATAGTGTCTACAGCAGATGGTGTGCTCCTATACAATTTTTTAAGATGCTAACAATCAGCCCAGAAAGCACGCATTAAAAAAATAATAACCTGGCAACGTGTGGGGAGAAGTAAGTGGCACTGGGTCATAGGAGTGGATTATGTTTTATAGTTTTCAAATTCTGAACCAGATAATTGTAGACGGTATTAAAATTTTAAATAGCCACTGCAAAAGGAGAAAGATTAAGCAGAGAATTCAGCTCCTTTGCTGGATCTTAAATGTTTATCAACGTTTTCCAGTGGGGCCTCTAGTGTTTCCTAAGTATAAAATCACTATCTGCCAAAATGATACATTTACTCCCACATTTCAAATGGCATGACTCTTTTTTTCCCTTGCCTCATTGTACTTGCTGTATCTCTAGTACCATGCTAAATAAGAGCAAAACTTTGGATCTGGGTATTTTGTTTTTTATTCATTTGCATTTGAGTTTGCTTTCTTGCCATAGACAATATTTATTTTTATGCAAATTTGTTAACTTTTTACCGCTGGCTTCTGGGTGTTTTCCTCAGAGTATATATATATATAAATATA
>NW_012102199.1:1024762-1028345 GCF_000951045.1 Mandrillus leucophaeus
ACATCCCCCAGCTCCCTTCATCTCCCGACGCTGCACACAGGACACTGTTCTCCCAGATGGCCGAGTCATCCCAAAAGGTGCCCACAGCCTCAGGGGGAGGAGCCTCCCAGGTAGGAAGATGGGCCCTTCAGGGGGTCCTCGTCCTGACTGCCCCCTTCTCTCCCACAGGCATTATCTGCATGATCAATATTATAGGGGTCCATCACAACCCAAACGTGTGGCCAGATCCTGAGGTGCTGCCTTCCTCATTCACCACCACCACCCCCATCCTCTACTTTTTTTTTTTTTTTTGGTGAATTTCAACGTTCCTAGTGGAGGGGGCAGGGTTTTGATGAGGAAAATCCAACATCACCTCACCCCAACACACACACAACTGTCTCTCCAAGGCTGCTGGACCTAGGAGACCCCACCCAGCAAACCTTTGTCTCACCTGCAGGTCTATGACCCCTTCCACTTCGACCCAGAGAACAGCAAGAAGAGGTCACCTCTGGCTTTTATTCCCTTCTCCGCAGGGCCCAGGTAAGAGCGCCCTGTGTCTGAGGCAGGGGTGGGGTGATGGGTGCAGGAGTCGAAAAAGGAGGACGTTGCAGATGGTCCCAGTTCCAGCTCTTCCCTCCATTCCTTCACAGTTTATGGGAAAATGTCCATGGAATGGGGATGAGTAGGTCCTAGAGGGGTCACCGGAGTGCTCAAAATCCCCTTCTCCATCTGCTGGTCTGAGCTGGGAGCTGGAGTCTGGCCCACGCTCTGGGACACGCAAGCCCACATGGGGGTCCCAGGCACACTTAGCCCCTCTCTATATCTCTCAGGCTGAGCTGGGTGTGGTTGGGGGGTCCCGGACCAGGTTCCTGGAGTGATGGGACCCAAATGCGGGTCTTGGGTGCAGTCACAGTCCACTCTCCCGCCTGCAGGAACTGCATCGGGCAGGTGTTTGCCATGGCGGAGATGAAGACAGTCCTGGCGCTGTTGCTGCTGCACTTCCGGTTCCTGCCGGATCACACTGAGCCCCGCCGGAAGCCGGAGCTGACCATGCGCGCCGAGGGCGGGCTTTGGCTGTGGGTGGAGCCCCTGAACACAGGCTTGCAGTGACTCTGTGATCCATCCACCTCTTTTTTTTGCAGATTCTAATGAATAAAACGGTGATGTCACCTCTGCCTGGGCCTCACTGACTGCCTGCAGGGGGCTTTGGGGATTGGGAGGCTTCAGGGTGAGGTCTAACCTCGGTGGGTTGGGCGGGGTGTTGTCCCTGACCCCAGGAACCTGACTGCCTCTTTGGCTGAGCATAGGGCCTCCATGCCTATAGCAGGGTCTCTCAGAGCCCAAGTATGGACTTTATCCTGTGGACAATATGGAGCCATGGGAGGTTTTTGAGCAGGAGAGGGACCAGGATTAAGAACGGGTTTAAGAAGCGAGACCCAGGCTGGGTCAGTGAGAAGCAACCCTAGAGGCAGATCCTTTCTTCTGGTCTGGGAGTGTCCCAAGACCGAAGTCCCTGGCCAGTTCAGAACATAGGGATAGAAGGGTGCAGCTTTTACCCTGGCAGGCTCTCAGGAATTCTGTTTCCTTTCTTGCCAACGTCCCACTCTATGTCTCCCCTTTCCAGTTGATCACTTTTCTGATCCCCTTTTCCTAACTTCAGGCAGCTCCATTTTTTCCCTCTTTTGAGACCTCTGACTCTGCCCAGGCAGGCCGTCCATCAGGTACTACCTGAATCCTCCCCCTACTCTCTTCTGTTATGTGCCAGGCACTCTCACAAGTGTCAGAGGTTGGGCACATCCTCACCCTTTCACCTCTAGATTCCTCCTTCATTCCCATCAGTGACCCATCTTGGGGTCAGGACCTTCCCGTTTGACCCTTGAGATTCAAAGTCAGATGACTGGAAACAAAACACCACCCCAAAGGTATGGGATCTGGAGCCAGACTGTGGTGCTGAAGTCTCACATTTGCTCTGTGACTTGAGCCAGTTAATTCCCCTCTACGTACTTCAGTTTCCTCAAACATATAATGCGGGCAACACTACGTACCTCAAGGTTGTTCTGAGGACAAAGTTTGAGGAACTCAGAACTGTGTCTGGTGCAGATTGGATGCTTAATAAATGTGGCCATTATTACCTCCTCTCCGAGAAAGTCTGGCTAATAAAGCATGTTGCCTTTCAAGATAGTTTTTTTTTCCTACCATGACTTTAAAGACTGTCTTGGAACTCATAGGCAAAAATTCTGATATCTGTGCTCCTTGAATAATCTCTTGCCTTTTAGAGGACTGTGCACTTAGAAGGCAATTTTTTCCAAGACTGGTTGCGGGCACCTGAAAGTTCAAGGTGGTAGGAGAAGAAAAGAAGCTTCAGTTAATGTTTTAAAATGATGTCCTGCTACAAACATTGACCTCCGTTCATAGTCTAAGGAATCCTGCACCACTGCACTCTGCTGACTTGTCAAATCTTCTCTCCAGCTCATATCCCTCCCTTGTTACACTCAGTTGCCTTGTCCTTGATTCTTATCTACAAATACATTATGTTTTCTTGTTTAGTGCCATTGTACTTCCTTTGTACTTTTGTGAAAGATCAGTTGCCTATATTATAGGGTCTATTTTCTGGGATTTATATTCTGGTCCATTGACGTATTTGTCTTTTCTTTTACTAGTACCACAATATCTTGATTACTGTAACTTTACAGTAAGTCTTGAATTTGTACAACTTCAATAAATGATGCACAACTTCAATAAATTTATTGAATCTGCACAACTTCAATAAATGATGGTGAGAGAACTGGATGTGTACATGCAGAAAATGAAACTAGAGTCTTAGCTCTTACCATATTCAAAAATCAAATCAAAATGGATTAAAGACTTAAATGCAAAATCCTGAAACTGTGAATTACTTGAAGAAAACATTGGGGAAATGCTTGAGGAAACTGATACAGGCAATAAGTTTTTTGATAAGAACTCAACAGCATAAGCAACAAAGGTAAAATAGATGGATGGAGTTAAATCAAACTAAAAAGCTTCTTCAGAGCAAAGAAATCAATCAACAAAGTGAAGAGACAACCTACGGAATGAGAACAAAAATTTTCACATTTTCAGTCTGACAGAGGATTAATAGTCAGACCATATGAGGAACTCGAACAACTAAATAGCAAAGGAAGCCCATAAATAATTTAAAGAAAAATAGACAAATGATTTGCATAGCATTCCTCAAAAGAAGACATACCAATAGGTATATGAAGAGTTGTTCAACATTACTAACCATCTGAGAAATGTAAATTAAAAGCACAGTGAGATAACACCTCATCCCCGTTGAAATGGGGATTAGAGAAAAGACAGTTTATTTATTTTATTTTTCCTGAGATGGTGGATTGGATGTATTGTTAGCATGCTTCTCCCACTTGGAAAAACAAATTCGTGTGTAAAGATTCACACAGTGAAGTTTTTTCCAAGAAGTGACACAGGAACTTCATAGGAAAACTGAAAGAAATCACGCTTTGAAAGAAGCATCAGGCTGCAGCCTACATCACGAGCCAGGTGGACAACTGTAAGTCCTCAGAGTGTGAGAGAGGGATAAAGTGCCTCCAGGATATACAGTCCCACC
>NW_012102199.1:1028395-1040319 GCF_000951045.1 Mandrillus leucophaeus
TTTTTTTTCCTACCATGACTTTAAAGACTGTCTTGGAACTCATAGGCAAAAATTCTGATATCTGTGCTCCTTGAATAATCTCTTGCCTTTTAGAGGACTGTGCACTTAGAAGGCAATTTTTTCCAAGACTGGTTGCGGGCACCTGAAAGTTCAAGGTGGTAGGAGAAGAAAAGAAGCTTCAGTTAATGTTTTAAAATGATGTCCTGCTACAAACATTGACCTCCGTTCATAGTCTAAGGAATCCTGCACCACTGCACTCTGCTGACTTGTCAAATCTTCTCTCCAGCTCATATCCCTCCCTTGTTACACTCAGTTGCCTTGTCCTTGATTCTTATCTACAAATACATTATATTTTCTTGTTTAGTGCCATTGTACTTCCTTTGTACTTTTGTGAAAGATCAGTTGCCTATATTATAGGGTCTATTTTCTGCGATTTATATTCTGGTCCATTGACGTATTTGTCTTTTCTTTTACTAGTACCACAATATCTTGATTACTGTAACTTTACAGTAAGTCTTGAATTTGTACAACTTCAATAAATGATGCACAACTTCAATAAATTTATTGAATCTGCACAACTTCAATAAATGATGGTGAGAGAACTGGATGTGTACATGCAGAAAATGAAACTAGAGTCTTAGCTCTTACCATATTCAAAAATCAAATCAAAATGGATTAAAGACTTAAATGCAAAATCCTGAAACTGTGAATTACTTGAAGAAAACATTGGGGAAATGCTTGAGGAAACTGATACAGGCAATAAGTTTTTTGATAAGAACTCAACAGCATAAGCAACAAAGGTAAAATAGATGGATGGAGTTAAATCAAACTAAAAAGCTTCTTCAGAGCAAAGAAATCAATCAACAAAGTGAAGAGACAACCTACGGAATGAGAACAAAAATTTTCACATTTTCAGTCTGACAGAGGATTAATAGTCAGACCATATGAGGAACTCGAACAACTAAATAGCAAAGGAAGCCCATAAATAATTTAAAGAAAAATAGACAAATGATTTGCATAGCATTCCTCAAAAGAAGACATACCAATAGGTATATGAAGAGTTGTTCAACATTACTAACCATCTGGGAAATGTAAATTAAAAGCACAGTGAGATAACACCTCATCCCCGTTGAAATGGGGATTATAGAAAAGACAGTTTATTTATTTTATTTTTCCTGAGATGGTGGATTGGATGTATTGTTAGCATGCTTCTCCCACTTGGAAAAACAAATTCGTGTGTAAAGATTCACACAGTGAAGTTTTTTCCAAGAAGTGACACAGGAACTTCATAGGAAAACTGAAAGAAATCACGCTTTGAAAGAAGCATCAGGCTGCAGCCTACATCACGAGCCAGGTGGACAACTGTAAGTCCTCAGAGTGTGAGAGAGGGATAAAGTGCCTCCAGGATATACAGTCCCACCAGGGAATCTGGCAATCCAGGCCACATAGAAGGTCTTAAGGAAATGAGGAAATGGGTATATTCTTGGAAACATAAACTCTCCTAGCTTGAAACAGGACCAATAACAAGCAGTGAGATTGAATCAGTAATAAATAAATTGGCAACAACAACAACAAAAAGTCCAGGGCCAGATCAATTCACAGTCAAATTCTACCAGACATTCCAAAAATAATTGGCACCAATCCTACTGAAAGTAGTCCAAAAGATTGAGAAAGAGGGCCTATTCTCTAACTGACTCAGTTTATGAATTCAGTATCACTCTGATAACAAAACCAGGAAAGGACATAACAACATACGAAAACTACAGACCAACACACTTGATGAACATAGATGCAAAGATCCTCAACAAAATGCTAGCTAACCAAATCCAACAGCACATCAGAAGGATTATACACAATTGTTAAGTGGGGTTTATCCCAGGGATGCAGGGATGGTTCAACATATGCAAGTCAATAACTGTGATTAATCACATGAACAGAATTAAAAGCAAAAATCATATGATCATCTCCATAGATACAGAAAAAGCATTCTATAAAATCCAGCATCCTTTATGATAAAAGAAAGTCTCAACAAACTAAGCATAGAATAAATATACCTTAACATAATAAAAGTCTTACATGGCAAAACCACAGCCAACAACAAACGGAATGGGAAAAACTGGAAAGCATTCCCCCTGAGAACTGAAACAAGACAAGGATGCCTACTTTCACCATTTCCATTCAATGTAGTGCTGGAAGTCCCAACGACAGCAATCAGGCAAGAGAAAGAAATAAAAGTCATCCAAATTAGAAAAGAGGAGGTCAAAGCATCACTGTTTACTGATGATATGATCATATATCTAGAAAACCCTAAAGACTCCACCAAAAGACTCCTAGATTTGTTAAATGATTTTAGTAAAATCTCACTAAATGAGATTTTAAAAATCTCACTACATTGATGTTGTAACCTCAGCACCTCAGCAGTGCTGCTATACACCAGCAACGACCAAGCTGAGAATCATATCAAGAACCTAATCCCTTTTGTAATAGCTGCAAAAAATAAAATGCCTAGAAATATACCTGACCAAAGAGGTGAAAAATCTCTACAAGGAGAACTACAAAACACTGCTGTAAGAAATCATAGATGACACAAACAAATGGAAACACATACCATGTTCATGAGTTGGAAGAATCAATTTGTGAAAAGAACAAAACAACCAAAACAAACCACAAAATCCAAGCAAAGGCTAACAAAAAAACAATAATTTTCAAAAAAACAAAAAAAACAAAGCCAAAAAAGGAACAAAAAAAAACCAAGAAGGCAAACCGGGCCTGGACTTCCGGAAAGAAGAAGGATCTTCAGAGATTATTTCATGTTAGACTGAGGAGTCCTCAGAGCTGGTGTGATTTTCAAGGGTGTCTTGCCTTCTCTCCAGGATGAAGATGGGAAGGAGTTGTCTGATGAGGACATAAGAGCAGAAGCTCACGCCTTCATGTTTGAGGGTGAGGGTCCCAGTGTAGGATTACAGTGAGGGTCAGGATCTCTCACCCCAAGGATGTTGTGGGTGGACCCTGGATCGCTTCACTCTTCCCATTTCCCTTCCCCCATCCTCCCCCAGGCTCTCAATGCACGGGTGCTGTCCATCCTCTGGTGCTGAAGCAGCCCAGAAACCCAAGACTGCCTGGCCGCCCCTCAGGCCATGACATCAGGACGGGTGGTCTCTCCTGGGTCCTGTACAACCTTGCAAGGCACCCAGAATACCAGGAGTGCTGCTGGCAGGAGGTGCAAGAGTTTGTGAAGGACTGCAAGCCTAAAGAGATTGAATGGTGAGTACAGGTGCTGGTGGCTGTTCCTGAGCTCCAGGACTCATGTTGGCAGTGTCGATGACTCTGCTGCCCAGGTAGGGAGGGGAGGAACAGTTGTTTTTGTCTACTCTGCCACTATCGTTTTGTGGGAATAGGAGCAGAGGACGACAGGCAGGGCTCAATACCCAGTCTGGCTATTAAGGGAAAAGTTGCAGGTTGTTTGGACAGAAAATATCTGCTCCACTGAGAGAATTGGTGACAATGAATGAGGGGAGATGATGCCACTTAACACATGTTTAGTAAATGAACTTCCCCTCCACTCCCTTCTTTTTATCCCGAAACGTTATTTTGCATGCATCCTCGTCTGTTTCAGTTATTACAACAACTTTGTGAGATGGTGCTACTGAAACACCCATTTACAAACGTGAAGGAGCACAGCCTGGTGGTGAGGGGGTGGGTGGTCTGGTGCACAGCCCAGATCCATCAGCTGTGTGACTGTGAGTAGTCACTTAAATATTTTCCAGACTTGATTTCTCATTTGTGAAGTGGAAAAACAAAATGGTTAATATACTTAAAAGACTTAAAACAGGCTCCTTGACTCGTGTTGGCAATGTCGATGGCTACCATTCCTGCTCTAGGTTGCCTGCCCCTCCCAGGCACACAGGAGGTCCACAGTGAGCTGAGCCCTTCTAGCCACTGGGGGGCACTTTCTTCTCTGTCCCTACGACCCTGGCTGTTCACCAACCTCTGGCTTTGCTCCCTGAGCCTAACAGGGATGGAACTGCCAGCAGGTGAGGTCTGTCCTTGCAGAGGGAGTGGGGATTTTGGGGGATGCACCCTACCTGATTGAGGCCATAGGGCCAGGTGCCTGAATGCCCTGGCTGTTTGAGTAGGCAGAGGTAGTGGGGTGGGGGTGGTCTAGGGGCTCCCCAACACCCAGCCAGTGTCAGGAGTACTGACTTTCCCACCCTCCTGCTCAGCAGCTCTGATAGGAGCCCCCTCCTTCAAGTCCCCCCCCACCTAACTCCACCCCACAGGGAAATTCTGGACAGATCTAGGGAGGGCCAGGAGGGGAGCCCTGGATCTGTTGGGCGGAGGATCCTATGTGTGGGAGAAGGAACCAGGTACTGATTCAAGGGCCTCAAGATATTTCCCCTTTGGGGCCTCCACATTGCCTGAGATTCCTCCATTATAAATGTCCCTATATTAACATGGCATTGACGCTAATGAATGGGGACGGCGCAGCATGGCAGAGAGGATGGATTTAGACTTGAGGGTCTCATAGACCTGAATTCCTGTGAGCTCTGTAACTTGGACTAGAGGACTGCCCCCTCTGAGCCTCAATTTGTTTTTATGTTCAATGGACACCTTCCCTCCACTGGGTGCCATCACTCAGGTCTCTCCATCAATGCCCAGGGTTCTGGTCTAGAGAGCCGATGGGAGGGTGGTGGGACAGCTTTGGGCACTGTGAGGCAGGTGAGCATCTGATACAGTCGGGTGCACGTTATGTAGAGCACCTAACACAGTAGGTGTACTTTATGTGGCGCACCTAGAACATAGTAGGTACACTTTATGTGGCATACTTGGCACACAGCAGGTGCTCTTTATGTAGCATATCTGGCACAGAGTAAGGCACACTTTATATAGTGCACCTGGCACACAGTATGTGTGCTTTATGTCAAATATGTTGCACAGAGTACTTTTACTTTATGTAGGGGATCTAACACACAGGAGAAGCATTTTATGTGGATCATCTAGCACACAGTAGGTGTGCTTTATTTAAAGCACCTGGCACACAGCAGGCATGGTTTATATAAAGGGCTAGGGACTCAAGATACAGGTTTTGTGAAGGGCGCCCAGCATACAGTAGACACTCTATGTGGAGCACCTGGCACACAGTAGGTGCACTATATGTGTAGTAGCCAGAACACAATAGACAAGATTTATGTAGCATACTTGACACAGAGTAGGTACACTTTAGGTAGGTCACCAGGTACATAGTAGACATGTTCAATGTGGAGCACCTGACACACAGTAGGTATGCTTTATATATGGCACGTGGCACAGAGTAGGCACGCTTTATATGAAGTACTCTGCACAAAGTAAGCTTGCATTATATAGAGCATGCTGCACACAGTAGGTGAACTTTATGTGGCACACCTGGCACATAGTAGACAGAATTTATGTAGAGTAGCTGATACACAGTAGGTGCACTTTATATAGTGAGGCTGGCACACACTAAGTGCACACAGTAGTACCTTCCATACAGTCTTTTGCACAGAGTAGAGATAGGCACACAGCAGCTGAAGTGCTAGTTGCCATCCCCTTCCCTTCAGTCCCTCTTTTTGGAGCTCCTTCTTCTTAGGAGCCTTCCTCTGTCACCCTCTAAGGCCTCATCTGACACCCCATTTCCCAGATGGGAAGCCTGAGCCCAGGAGGGCCACATTGCCCACAGTCAGAGAAAGGACAGGGCAGAACAAGGACTCCACTCAGGGTCCCCTCGCTCTGCCCTCCCCTGCCTAGACCCCGTCCACTCACAGCCACTCTCAGCCTCATCCCCTATGCCTCCACTCTGTCCTCCTAAGCTGAGCCCAGCCTGTAGGCCTGTAGGTTTTCTCCTCCAGCTGGACTCTTTATCCCCAGAATCTGACGCTGGTAATCCTCAGTGGGGTTGGGGCTGCATTCTTTCTTCCTGCTTCCAGCAGTCAGGTCTCAGCTCAGGCCTTTGGCTGCCTGGAGGCAGGACTTGAACTCTTCCCAGGTTGTGAAGCCAGAGATGAGGGGCTTCTGTCTCTGAATCTCTGAAGTCTGCACCAGATATGGTGCCTGACATCCTCCTCGCCCATGTTTGGAGAGGAGCCCAGATGATCTGGGAGGAGGGTTGGCCTGGTCCAATTCAACTGGCTGCGAACTCTCACGGTAAGTATATGCTTTTATCTGAACACCCTTGTCTTGGAAGGGCAGGGTGGAGGTAAACTTGGGGCTCAGATTCCCCTTTAACCACCCCCCAACTTCCCCTGCAGACTGCCAAGAAGGTACCTGAGAATTCAGTGCTCCTGCTGGAGCACCCTAAGCTGCACCCAGCTGGCCCAACCCGAGGTTTTGGCTGGCTGCCCAGGCACGGAAGACACACCCAGACTGTGGGGATTGGCTGTCTCAGCCCATCCCAGCCCAGCCCAGCCTCCTAAGGCCTTCCCTAGGTCAGGGACCAGGGCCAAAGACCTCCCAGCAGAAGCCGAGAGGAGTTTCTGTGGGACAGGCTGTTCCCGACAAAAGGTGCCAGGCTGGGGGTGGCCGGGCTGGAGGGTTCTGGCCTGGAATAGGGAGGGGGCTGCTCAAGGCTGGGGTGACTACAAGCTGCTGGCATGGGAAACTGGTGGTTTCCTGGTAACTGAACTCCCAGCAAATTCCCAAGGATTCAGGCTGGGCCCTTCTGGACTCTAATCAGCCCATCTCTTTCCCTTTCCGTGTGGTTACCAGATCACTGGAGGCCACTTGGTTGTTGGTTTTGGTTGGGCCTTTCTGGACTTTAGAGCTCAGCCCTTGTTTACCCACCTCTGAGCCCTCCCTGCCCTGCCCCCAGTAGTTCCTGATCCTGCCCTTCTCCACTGTCCCTGGAGCTCTTCCCTGGGCCTCAGGACCTCACCTTCCATCCCGTCTGCCCTGCAGGATGTCACTGCTGAGCCTGCCCTGGCTGGGCCTGGGACCGGTGGCAACGTCCCCAGGGCTGTTCCTGATGCTGGTTGTGGGCTCCTGGCTCCTCGCCCGCGTCCTGGCCTGGACCTACGCCTTCTATCACAACTGCCGCCGGCTCCAGTGTTTCCCGCAGCCCCCAAAACAGAACTGGTTTTGGGGCCACCTGGGCCTGGTGAGTGTGACAGCAAAATGTGTCTGGGGTCTCAGGGTGGACGGATTTCCAGAGGAGCAGGAATGGTGCTCAGGGAGCTTGGTATTGATGGCGTCTGGGGCGTAGGACCCCAGAGAAGCAAGGGCGATGGCTCACTCATTCCTGTGCTCTCACTCATTCCTCTCTTCACTCACCTCTCTACCCACTCACTCATTCCTCTATCTACTCACTCATTCCTCCCACTCACTCATTCCTCTATCCACTCACTCATTCCTCTCCTCGCTCACTCATTCCTCTATCCACTCACTCATTCCTCTCCTCACTCACTCATTCCTCTATCCACTCACTCATTCCTCTCCTCGCTCACTCGTTCCTCTCCTCGCTCACGCATTCCTCTCTTCACTCACGCATTCCTCTCCTCACTCACTCGTTCCTCTACTCGCTCACTCGTTCCTCTACTCGCTCACTCGTTTCTCTCTTCACTCACTCATTTCTCTCCTCGCTCACGCATTCCTCTCCGCGTTCACTCATTCCTCTCCTCACTCACTCTTTCCTCTCCTCACTCACTCTTTCCTCTCCTCATTCACTGATTGGTCTACCCACAGATTCATCCCTCTCCTCTTTCATTCATTCCTCTGCAGTTTCATCCCAAACCTTTCTCACCTCCCTGTCCTTCCTCCTCAGCCTGCTTGGATCCTTTTCCTGCCTTTCTTCCCTACAATAGTGCACCTCCCAGAGGCTCCTGCATGGGTGTGGGGTGCACAGAGCAGGGCTCTCCTGGCATTCCCACCTTCTCCTCTGCTGGACTTGAGGCCTCCTGAGCCCACTATACAGGGGCCGTGCCCTGCATGGCCCATTTGCTTGTATCTGCTCATCTCTGGGCTGCTGCTTTCCCACAGGAATTAGCTCTGACTTCCTTCCTCATGGAAGGACACAGCTGGACCAGAGGAGAAGTGTATGCAGTCTCCCACCCCATCCCCTTCTAGAGGCAACATGCTCTTCCCCACTAAGATGTCCAAATGAGCCCTGTAGCCCAACCTGGATATAATTTGCCCACTCCCTTCCCCTTTCAGAAGCCGTCCTTGACACTCCCAGACCTTGCCCTCCGACTTGGACCAGCCCTCCCATTTGGGGGATGTGGCCTCCAAATGCTCACTTACAAATGGCAGGATTGATGGGCGTGTCCACATGTCCACAGGAGGCATTAGCACAGAGCCTGGCGTAAGGGAGGCTCTCCCATGTGGGAGCTGCCATCCTGATGGACCTTAGAGACACTTCCTCTCCCCTGGGGGCTGCTAAGAATGGGGGCCCTCAGCATGCAGATCCTTAGTCTGTGGGAGGAACCAGTGCCCGTGTGGACCAGGCAGCACACAAAAGGATATGGGAACCAGCCCTAGGGATATGTCCTGAGGCCACACTGCTGCCCACAAACCTCCTCCCATGGGCACCTTCCCATATAGCAATCCCCAGACTGAAATCATTTCCAGATGAGAAAACACATCCTCTTGAGCAGACAGCTTGTCTTCTCTCTCTGCTTTGGTGTTTACCCTCGGATCCTTGAACAGCCCCAAGAGAGAAGAAGCAGAGGTCAGCATAAATCCCCTGCAGCTGTTCAGAATCCAGACACGCTGCTCACTGCAGACGCTGCACCACATCTGGTGTCTGCAGGGGGGACGTGCTGTGGCTCCTTCTAGGGAGGTGAATTATTCAGGGTTCTCCTTAGAAACAGATAGGGTCTGTTTCTTCTCACCTCTAATGCATGTATGTATGGAGACAGAAAGAGACGTAGAGATAAGACTTGACTATGGAAACTGGATAATGTGATGATGGAGGCCAAGAATTCCCATGATATACCATCTGCAAGTCAGAAAGCGGGGACGCTGGTGGTGTAAATTCAGCCGGAGTCCAGAAAGGCCTGAATACCTGGAGTTCTGAGGGCAGAGAAGACGGATGCCCCAACTGCAGAAGAGCGAGCAAGTTCTTCCTTTCCATCCTGTTCATGTCCTCAATGGATTGGATGGAGTATGGGGTGTCAGGGTGGATGGACTTCCAGAGGGGTGGGACTTCCAGTAGGGGCTCAGGGAGCTGTGCATTGATGGTGGCTGGGGTCTGCGACCCCAGAGAAGCAAGGGAGATGGCTCACTCATTCCTCTGCTCACTCATTCCTCTCCTCACTCACTGATTCCTCTCCTCAGACACTCATTCCTCTCCTCACTCACTCATTCCTCTCCTCACTCACTCATTCCTCTCCTCACTCACTCATTCCTCTCCTCACTCACTCATTCCTCTCCTCACTCACTCATTCCTCTACCCACTCACTCATTCCTCTCCTCACTCACTCATTGCTCTGCACCTACTATTTCCATCCTGTTTACCTTCAAATGGTAATGTCTTCTCAAACACCCTCACAGACACACACAGCAATAATGTTTGACTGGCTATCTGGGCATCCCTTAGCCCGGTCGAGTGGACACCTAGAATTAACCATCACAGGAGTTGATGGCCCCATGACTTGCTTTCAGATCACTCCTACAGAGGAGGGCTTGAAGAACTTGACCCAGCTGTCGGCCACCTATTCCCACGGGTTTACGATATGGATAGGTCCCATCATCCCCTTCATCATTTTATGCCACCCTGACACCATTCGGTCTATCACCAATGCCTCAGGTACCCATGCAGAGCTTGTGGTGGTGGGTACAAGGCCAAGCCTCTGCGCGGTCCCTGCAGTACCCAGGCCCCTCCTTGAGTACCCAGGCCCATCACTGAGACTTCCATCTCAATGTCTTCTCCCTCCATTGCCATCTGTTCCCTGCCTTCGTGTTCTGGGCACCACTGGGGCCCAAGACGCCTCAATTCAGGGCCCTTTCTTGAAGGAACCCCCATGCTTGAGGAGACGGGTCTGGACAGAGACATTTCCAGCTTCATGGGATCAGGAATGGGCAAGAGAGAGATGGGTGTGACACCCCAGAGAACTGGGTGTCTGATGGGGCAGGCTGGAATGTTTCCTGGAGGAGGATTTGTTGGAGCTGAGTCTGCACCAATGAGTAGAAATTTTTTTAAAGTGTGTGGCAGGATGATGCAGTGGGCTTCATCGGTATTTAGGGGCCCAGCCAGTCCTGGCACCAGCCTTGTCCATCCCTCAGCCCAGAGCAGTAGGAAGACTTGTGACTGGCAGAGAATCTGGGCTGTTATTTATGTGACGTCCACCTATGATGGGTCTATTCCTTCTACCTCATCCTGTCACTCATCCACCCTACGTTCACTGCTCTCCTCCTGCACGCTTCAGGATTCTCCAATAGGAGAATCCACTCCAGCTGGTTGATCTCCCCTTGCTTTCTGCTCTTCTCGTCCTTGGACACACCAGGCTCGGCAAGGGAAGGGGCAGCATCCCACAGAAACTATGGCTCTGACCCCAAAATGCTTAGTGACTCTGTGCAGACCACCAGCTCTCTCTGGCTGCCGAGGTCTCTTTCAGTTGTGAGTGATAGAAACTCAACTTTGTGTGCTCTAAGCAAATAAAGAGAATCAAAGTAGTGTAAAGTCCAGGGACGGTGGTCTTCAGGCATTCCTGAATCCAGGTGTCAATGAACATCATCAGGAATCTGTCTCCTTTTCTTAATTTCACCATTTCTCTGCATCACTTTTTCTTTTAAGGCAGCCTTTCTCTTATGGTGTCAACCATGGGTCCCAGCGGCTCGGTTCTTGTCAGAAAGCTCAGCTTTCCCCCAGGGGTCCCATAAATAGCCTATAGTTTCAATATTATACCTGGTTATATCTTTTCTGTTTAACCTGGGATCGTATGGAGAAGTCATCAAGTGTGTGGCTCAGCTTTGACCAAGGACACTTGGGGCATGTCAGAGACTTTCTGGCTCCTCTCTAACATGTGATTTGAAATTACCTTTTCTCCTCCTTGTCATCTCTTTGCCATGTTTGCAGCTTGTCCAAGGTCTGGGAGTTAGGGTCTCTTTGAAATTTGTCAGTTATTATTTTAGTCTTCCTGTGCCAGGTTTCGAAATCCATTCCAATCATGCTTGAAGAAAAGTCTTGGTTACACCTGGGATGTGTCTGGGACATTTAAGAAATATTTAAACCCTATCTGGGGCTTGTCTGTGGCGTACTCAGAGATCATGTCAGACTATCTCAGGTCCATGTCAGGAGATGACAGAGAGTGCTGGGGCAGACAGGGTGTCCTGGGCTCCTTTAAAGGTAGTTTGTAGAGTGCAGAGCTGTGCTCCGTTGTTGCAGAACATGTTGGCACATATAGGAGCCATGTCAAGGCGTGCTGGGCTGTGCTATACCCTGTTAGGTTGTGTCTTAGCTTTACTGTGCTGTTGTAGCCTGGGCTGGTCCTTCTTCCTCTATCCTCCTTCGTCCGTTGCCCTTGACCCCCTTCCCACTATGCCGGGCATGGAGTGGGGAAAGTGCTGGTAGGGAGCCTTGCCCTACACCTGAAGTTCCTCTCTTGCCCTCTACATGGCCCCTGATGGTCCTCATTCATGCCAGCTGCCATTGCACCCAAGGATGATCTCTTCATCAGGTTTCTGAAGCCCTGGCTGGGTGAGTACCTGCATATGAAAGGGGTTGGGGACAACCTTGGGCAGGGGTGGGGAAGGTGCTGCTCTTGCCCACTGTCCTTGGCTTCCCTACTAGGAGAAGGGATACTGCTGAGTGGCGGTGACAAATGGAGCCACCACCGTCGGATGCTGACGCCCGCCTTCCATTTCAACATCCTGAAGCCCTATATAAAGATCTTCAACAAGAGTGCGACCATCATGCTTGTGAGTCCCTTGAACTCTGGGTCCCAGCTGGAGTCTTGGGGTGGAGGAATAATGCA
>NW_012102199.1:1043194-1045896 GCF_000951045.1 Mandrillus leucophaeus
ATCAGGAATCTGTCTCCTTTTCTTAATTTCACCATTTCTCTGCATCACTTTTTCTTTTAAGGCAGCCTTTCTCTTATGGTGTCAACCATGGGTCCCAGCGGCTCGGTTCTTGTCAGAAAGCTCAGCTTTCCCCCAGGGGTCCCATAAATAGCCTATAGTTTCAATATTATACCTGGTTATATCTTTTCTGTTTAACCTGGGATCGTATGGAGAAGTCATCATGTGTGTGGTTCAGCTTTGACCAAGGACACTTGGGGCATGTCAGAGACTTTCTGGCTCTTCTCTAACATGTGATTTGAAATTGTCTTTTCTCCTCCTTGTCATCTCTTTGCCATGTTTGCAGCTTGTCCAAGGTCTGGGAGCTAGGGTCTCTTTGGAATTTGTCAGTTATTATTTTAGTCTTCCTGAGCCAGGTTTCGAAATCCATTCCAATCATGCTTGAAGAAAAGTCTTGGTTACACCCGGGACACATCTGGGACATTTAAGAAATCATATTTAAACCCTATCTGGAGCCTGTATGTGGGGTACACAGAGGTCATGTCAGACTATCTCAGGTCCATGTCAGGAGATGACAGAGAGTGCTGGGGCAGACAGGGTGTCCTGGGCTCCTTAAAGTTATTTTGTAGAGTGTGGAGCTGTGCTCGGTTGTTGCAGAACATGTCGGGACATATAGGAGCCATGTCAAGGCGTGCTGGGCTGTGCTATGCCCTGTTAGGTTGTGTCATTTGCAACTGTGCTGTTGCAGCCTGGGCTGGTCCTTCTTCCTCTATCCTCCCTTCGTCTTTTGCCCTTGGCCCCCTTCCCGCTATGCTGGGCATGGAGTGGGGAAAGTGCTGGTAGGGAGCCTTGCCCTACACCTGAAGTTCCTCTCTTGCCTTCTACATGGCCCCTGATGGTCCTCATTCACGCCAGCTGCCATTGCACCCAAGGATGATCTCTTCATCAGGTTTCTGAAGCCCT
The DNA here is from genome assembly GCF_000951045.1 of Mandrillus leucophaeus. Classification (NCBI taxonomy): domain Eukaryota; kingdom Metazoa; phylum Chordata; class Mammalia; order Primates; family Cercopithecidae; genus Mandrillus; species Mandrillus leucophaeus. The sequence goes on from NW_012102199.1 coordinate 1,044,155, forward strand.
GGCTGGGTGAGTACCTGCACATGAAAGGGGTTGGGGATGACCTTGGGCAGGGTTGGGGAAGGTGCTGCTCTTGCCCACTGTCCTTGGCTTCCCTACTAGGCGAGGGGATACTGGTGAGTGGCGGTGACAGATGGAGCCACCACCGTGGGATGCTGACGCCCGCCTTCCATTTCAACATCCTGAAGCCTTATATAAAGATCTTCAACAAGAGTGCGACCATCATGCTTGTGAGTCCCTTGAACTCTGGGTCCCAGCTGGAGTCTTGGGGTGGAGGAATAATGCATAGATCTGGTCTGGAATTTTGGCTCTTCTGGGTGACACTGGGCCATAGCTCTTCCTCTCTGAGCCTTGGTTTCCTCATCTGTAAAATGGGGATGATAATGCCTACTTAAAAGGTCATTTACTTGGCACATAGTAGGTTCTCAGAAGGTGTCAATTTCTATGTTTTTCTCACAGAATCCCTGTAAATTCAAGACAGTAAAAGTGAAGATTGCGTAGTAGTCATTGCTGATTACAAACCACTTCAGAACACACTGGCTTAGAGGAAAAAGGGTTTGCGATTTCTAACGAGTCTGTGAGATAGCTGGCCAGTTCTTCTGGATGTGGAAGGGATCACTCTTGGCACATGAGAAGCTGTGGGTCAAGCGGGCAGCTTTGCTGATCCTGGCTCAGTTCATTCACATGTTTGGGGCTTCACTACCTTGAGACTGATCTGGGATGGCCTCAGCTGTGACACCTGGACTTCCCCCATGTGATTCTCTGCCTCCAGAAGGCACCTTGTTGTTCACATGGCAGAGACTGGGTTCCGAGGAACTGAGAGGAGCCTGCAGTGTCTGTGGACATTGTCTGTACAATGCTTCAAAGTTCAACCATGTTTGGGTCTATTAGAGTTACTACGTCATCATTTCACCACACTGTATTGGCCAAAGAAACTCAAAAGTCCAGTACAGACTCAAAGGGGTGTAACCTAGAATGCATCTCTTAATGGAAGTTGCTGAAAAATTACTGTGCAAAGGGTGTGAATGCAGGGAGAACTGAGGAATTGGGGGTCAGCATTTTGTGAAGTGTCTGGCATTTTTTAAAAAATATGCAAGCTGATAAGTTAGCTTGTTACTATTTCATGGATTCTAACCCAAGACACAAGACTCCTGGGTCAGAGACAGGTAGTTGATTACTCAGGGCACAATAAGTGACAAGTACTTCTTGTTGGTTTGTATCCTTTTTATGAGTCAAGCTAAATTCCATGGGGGTGACACTGGTGGGCCTCTATAGTAGTCTGCTCATGCAGTACATTGTATGACAGACAATGGGCATTAGGCTTAGAGAATCTGCTTTAATAGTGTAAGATACAAGCCTGATACTGGTCCAGGGGGAGTCACTGTCTTGTCTCTCCAGGTTGTTGTCTGCAAACACAACTCTGAGATATGACTCAGGTAAGAACATCACAGTCTTGCATTGGTGGCACACCCAGCAAGGATGCGCAGGGCTGATGAAGAAGTGCCTCTTCCAACACACGGATATTTTTGAAATGAATTTATTGCAATGGAGATGAATAAAGCAAACATTTACTGGGCACTCACCATACGCCTGAAAAAATGTCATGTCCCAATGCCAGGATATAAGTTGTCTAATTTAATTTTAATAACCCTGTTAGGTTATGGTTATTTTTGTCCTATTGCAGATGACGAACTGAGGGCCAGAGAGATTAGAGAGCTGGACACAGTTCAACCAGCCAGGAAGTG
>NW_012102199.1:1046221-1067464 GCF_000951045.1 Mandrillus leucophaeus
AGGGCCCAGCTCTAGCTCTCTTCCCTTCTGTGGCCAGGACAAGTGGCAGCACCTGGCCTCAGAGGGCAGCAGTCGTCTGGACATGTTTGAGCACATCAGCCTGATGACCTTGGACAGTCTGCAGAAATGCATCTTCAGCTTTGACAGTCGTTGTCAGGAGTGAGTTCCTTCCCAGGGCCTGGGGTGTGAATCCACGGACCAAAGGGAGTAAGTTGGGGAGGGAGGAATGAGCAAAGTAACCAGAAGTACCTTTCTGGAGGATTTGTATCAGCTGTGCTTTGAAGGTCGAGGAAGAGGAGAAAGTGTTGTCTTTACAGGTAAGTAGAAATATTTGGGTTAAAGCGAGAAGGTTAGGATGAGCCAAGCATGTGCAAGAGACAGTAGAAACAAAGTTGTGGAAGTAGGGGCTAGATATTAAGGCCACTGAAAATCAGGAAAAGTGGTATGAAGTTTATAAAGAGATTTCCAGAGAGCTTTTGCAATTTCAGCTGATGATGAATGTGGTAAGAGTTGAGCTGTGTGGGAAACTGTGAGCCCGCCACCTTGCCCAGGTAATTTCTGTATTTTTAGTAGAGAGGGGGTTCGCCATGTTGTCCAGGCTGGTCTCGAATTCCTGACCTCAGGTGATCTGCCCTCTTTGGCCTCAGAAAGTGTTGGGATTACAGGCATGAGCCACTGTGCCCGGTTGCTCCTTCTTTCTTACATGGTGAAAGAGAGAGGGAGAAAGAGAGAGAGAGAGAAGAGAGAGAGTTGGTTAGTGGGGCAGGGTGGGGGGAGCTGGAGCAGGGATGAATTGGAAGAGGATGAAGTCTGAGTTGTGTGGACACTTTTGGTAAGGAAAATGACCAGTACTGGATACTGGGTGGGAGAGAGGGGAGAGCAACTTGGTGTCCAAGCTCTACTCTAGGTGCCTAGGTGCATGGAGACACTCTCTCAGAGATGAGACGCAGGGAGAGAAGACGGTCTGGAGAGTCAATCTCATGACTGACACCCACCATGCATCTCTAGGACCATCTGTTTCTAGATACTCAGTTTCCTGATGGGAGGTAGCTCCTGGCTGCTGGTGGGAGGTGTTCCTGGCGCTTTGCATATGTTACAGTGTTGCCTCCCTTTCTGCCCTCGGCCTGCAGGAGGCCCAGTGAATATATTGCCACCATCTTGGAGCTCAGTGCCCTTGTAGAGAAAAGAAGCCAGCGTATCTTCCAGCACATGGACTTTCTGTATTACCTCACCCAAGATGGGCGGCGCTTCCGCAGGGCCTGCCGCCTGGTGCACAACTTCACAGACGCCGTCATCCAGGAGCGGCGCCGCACCCTCCCCACTCAGGGTATTGATGATTTCCTCAAGGACAAAGCCAAGTCCAAGACTCTGGATTTCATTGATGTGCTTCTGCTGAGCAAGGTGGGTTTCTCTACGATCTGAATTTAAGTGAGAGAATAGAGCTTGATGTCAAATGTCAGGTGAAATAAATTGGTCTTGATCCAAAGGGCACTGGGAGCCATGGAAGATGCTTGAGAAAGGGAAGGTCACAGGTAGGTTTTAGAGATGACTTTATTGCATGCAGCCCACGGGGCACTGCTAACTTTGAAACTGTGAAGAGCCTGAGATTTTACTTAACTTACAAGTTAGTGTGTTAGTCTTTCACATTTTTATGTATATCTATATGTTTATGTCTATGTCTATATCTATGATGACAGATGCACCAAACCCCTGGATCATTGCAGCCCATTAGCTATTTACAGCAATAACAGCAGGCAGAGTAGGATTGTAGTGCTGGCTCCGCATTCCTAGGGCAACACAATGTTTTTTACCTGTAAATGCACAAGAATTTGCACTATAGGAGAGGGGTCCCCCCATGATGAGTCTTATATCTTATATAGGACTGCTAGCTCATATGCTCCTTCTTTCTTACAGGGTGAAAGTTGAGAGAGAGAGAGAGAGAGAGAGAGAGAGAGAGAACACTGTGTTCTGGAGTATAAACTACTCCTCTCCTGTGAGATGGCAATTTCTATAGTTTTATAACCCAAATGTCTTCTGGAAAGATAAGACTCTCTGAGTTTACCACTCTAGAATGTGAGCAAATATTTTTGGAGCAATACATAATTTCTAACCTCCAAGGCAAATTGCCATTCAAATATCCTGTACCCCAGGTTGCCAGTATCGTTTTCTCTGAAAGTCTGTATTATGCAGAAAAAGAAAACATCCGAGGGCCATTGATTCCTGCCACCAGGGTCCAAAGAGGAGGCAAAGGAGCTGGGGGAAGCCCTTGGAGTTGGGGCTGTGGTGATGGTAAACAAGAGAGATCTAGACGTGCAGAGTGGATTTGAGTTTCTGGAAGAAGATCAGAGCTTCAGAGATTATCTCAGGTTAGACTTTGAAGTCTCAGAGACAGTATAAATAGTGTGTCTCTGTGTGTGTGTTTGTATGTGTGTGTCTTGCTTTCTCTTCAGGATGAAGATGGGAAGGCGTTGTCAGATGAGGATATAAGAGCAGAAGCTGACACCTTCATGTTTGCAGGTGAGAGTCCCAGTGTGGCACTACAGTGGGGACAGAGGTCCTTCTGTCTCAGGATCCAGGTGGGTGGACCCTGGCTCACTCCATTTTGCCCATCCTCCCCCTCCCTCCATCCTCCTGAGGGCCTCAATGTCTGGGCACTGTCCACCCTCTGGTGCTGAAGTCAAGCTTACCTGGCTGCTCCTCAGGCCATGACACCACGGCCAGTGGTCTCTCCTGGGTCCTGTACAACCTTGCGAGGCACCCAGAATACCAGGAGCGCTGCCGACAGGAGGTGCAAGAGCTTCTGAAGGACCGCGATCCTAAAGAGATTGAATGGTGAGTGCAGGTTCCTGTGGACTGTTCCTGAGCCCATCATTTGTTCTGCTCCCCAAGTGAGGAGGGGTGGAGGAGTTGTTTTGTTGATTCTTCCACTATTGCGTAGTGGGTATAAAAGCAGAGGACCACAGGCAGGGCTTGATACCCAGCCTGGCTGTCAGGGGAAAGGTTGCAGGCCTGTAGGACCAAAAGACCCGGGCTGCTGAGAGAATTGGTGACAGTATGTGAGGACAGATAATGCCACTTTGCACATGTTCAGCAAATGAACTTCCCCTCCACTCTCTTTCTTTTCTCCCAGAAATACCATTTTTTTCGAACATCCTCACTTCTTGAATGTTTGCTCAGGTGGCGAGGGGGAAGTTGTTTTTGTCAATTCTTCCATTATTGCTTAGTAGTACTAGGAGTAGAGCCCAGAGGCAGAACTTGGTATCTAGCCTGGCTAGCAGAGGATAATTTTCAGGTTTTTTGGACAGAGAGTCCTAGCCTGCTAAGAGAACTAGTGACAATATATGAAGGCAGATAATGGCACCTAGACACGTTCAATCAATGAATTTTACCTTCACTTCTTTCTTGTTTTCTCTGAATTAGCATTTTTTTTTCAAACATCTTTACTTCCTGAATATTTGCTCTTTTGTTCCATAATTCCTACCCTCCAGTCCAGTCGAGGCAGTCGTAAGGGAGACCTGGGAGTAAAAGTCGTCTATCTTTTGTCTAGAACATCTACATCATTCATCCATTCAGTCTTCATTCAGCAAACTCTTGCATACACGTTTCCAATGCCAGTTCTGTTCCCAGCACCTTTCTGTGCTCTGGAGACCTGGAAAGAACCCTGCCTATGGATGTGTCTTCCAGGTACTCCCAGCCTAGTGGGAACAGTCCCAGTGAAAGACATTCCCAGTCCACATGGGCAAGGATGGAGTTGAGAGCAAGAGAAGCATGGTTGGGAGTATAGAAAGTGTTTCAAGCCAGATGTGTTGGCTGTCGCTCGTGATACCAAGTACCAAGGAGGCTGAAGTGGGAGAATCACTTGAGGTCAGGTTTAAGATCAACCTGGACAATACAGAAAGAACCCATTTCTAAAAAAGTAAAAAACCAAAATAATAAAGTGCCTCAACTGAAACCCTGAATGATGATCAGTAGATGTTTGGAGGCAGTAGTGCCCTAGGTGAAAAAGACAACCTGGGCAAAAATGCAGTAAGGAGGAGTGGGAGAGAGGGAGAAGAGGGAAAGAGAGGCTTGTGCATTGGGGGAGGGAGATGGTCATAAAGGGAGCAAGAAGTAAGAGGGAGGGAAAGTGAGGGAGAGCAAGATAAAGAGAGGAGGGAAGAGAGAAGAAGACAGAAAGAGAATGAGAGAGGAAGGAACTGAGTTATGATGAGATAATAACCATGGCGGTGAAGGCAGAGTCTGGCTGTGGAAGGCATGGGAAAATGGTAATGACTTCCATTTTAACCCAAAGGCAATGGGGAGCCGTAAAAAGTGGTTGAGGAGGGGAGTGACAGGTCATATCTGGGCACCAGAAAAGTCTTTTCAGGGCTACTGTGGATAGAGGACCAGCTGTAGAATGAAGTCTCAGTGAAGACATTATGGGACCTGAGCCAGGCCAGGGGCTGGGGATGCAGAGGAGGCAATAGATTGGACAGGTGTTTTGGAGGCAGTGTCCTCCCGTCCAAGCCTTTGCTCAGCACAGCAGTCTTAAAAGGTGGCAAAACTTTTTGTGCTTTTAAAAACCAAAATATCAAGTAATATTGCGCACTTTATAAAAAAAAAAAGTGCCCAAAAATTTATGAAAATGAGCTTCCTTCTTAAGTCTCACCCTAGCAGTTTCTACCATCAATGGTTTTGTGTGTGTCCCTCCAGAAAATGGCTATCCTGATGCCCACATTACATGCACATACACTTTTTCTATACAAATAAGAGCGTATAAAATAGACACAGTATTTTTTCCCAAGATGGTGGATTGGAGGCAATGTCAGTGTGCCTCTCCCATGTGGAAGGACAGAATAGCGTGTAGAGATTCACACTGTGAACTTTCTTTTTCCGACAAACAACACGGGGACTTAACAGGAAAACCAAAAGAATCCACAGGTCCTTCAATAGAAGCTGCAGGCTGCATCCTACTCTGTGAGACAGGTGACAAACTGTAAATCCACAGAGGTTGAGGGGGGAGAGACTGCCTCGAGGATACACATCTTCACTGAGGAATCTGGAAATCCAGACCACAGGGGAAGGCCTTAACTCTACCCAGGGCTTGAACTGATTTAAGGAGTGGTGAGAAATATAAAAGTAGAAGCAGCAGTAGGAAGTGCCTTTCAGGCATTCCCAATCTCCAACATGGACTGAGGGAAGCCATTTCTTATTGTATCTCACAGGGGGCTTGGGGAAGTCAGACAACTAGCTCAGGCAGGGGTCACGTGTTGAACGAAATGACTAGCTGAATTTCTTGATAAAACCTTGAGTGGGAATGAACTCCCTTGAACAGAACCTGGAAGGCAAGCAGGAAGTGTGCTGTAGACAGGAGTTCAGGAGCTGGGTGCCTGGCCTTGGACAGAAACAAAAAAGGGCATTGCCTGAAAGCATTGCTATTTCTGTGGGAAAAGCTTATGGCCTGGGGCAAGTCTTAGTTCTGTTCACAGACTACCTGGATCTAAATCCAGTGCTATGAGTGGAACACTGCAGGTGTGACACCCACCTTGTGCCACCTGCATGGGAGCTGGATGAGGCTTACTGCCACCTGCTACTCTCCACTCCTTTGGCAAACTCTTCTGTGAGGCAGAGGCAGTTATACTCACCTCTGGGAGATTACCCCAGTGACCTGAGAACTGCCTTCTGACTCTCACAGAGCAAAACAAACAAACAAAAAAACAGTTGCAAAAAAAAAAAAAAAAATACCTAGTAAATTACTTAACCAAGGATGTTAAAGCTCTCTACAAGGAGAACTACAAAGCAGTGCTGGACAAAACCATAGATGACACAAACCAATGAAAACATATCCCATGTTCATGGATTGGAAGAAACAATATTGTGAAAATGATCATACTGTGCAAAGCAATCTATAGATTTAACGCACTGCCTATTAAAATACCTTCATCATTTTTCACACAACTGGGAAAGGCAATTCTAAAATTCATATGGAACCAAAAAAGAGCCCGTGTAGTCAAAGCAATACCAAGCAAAAAGAAAAAATTTGGAGGCATCACATTACTGGACTTCAAATTACATTACAATGCTATAGTTACCAAAACAACATGGTACTGGTATAATAGAAGGCGTTTAGACCAATGGAACAGAAAGGAGGACCCAGAAATAAAGCCAAATACAGCCAACTGATCTTTGACAAAGCATACAAAAACATAAATAGGGGAAAGGACACCCTATTCAATAAATGGTGCTGGGAAAGCTGGATAGCCATATGTAGAAAAATGAAACTGGATCCTCATCTCTCTCCTTGTACAAAAATCAAAGGCTTAAATCTAAGACCTGAGAGCATAACAATTCTATAAGATAACCTTGGAAAAACTCTTCTGGACATTGGCCTAGCCAAAGAATTCATGATCAAGACCACAAAAGCAAATACAACAAAACCAAAAATAAATCAGTGGAACTTAATTAAACTAAAAAGCTTCTGCACAACAAAACAATAATAATAATAACAGTAAGAGCAGAGTTAACAGACAACCTATAAAGTGGGGGAAAATATTTGCAAACTATGCATCTGACAAGAGGCTAGTATCCAGAATCTACAAGGAACTCAAACAAATTAGCAAGGAAAAAAAAACAATTCCATCAAAAAGTGGACAAAGGACACCAATAGATAATTCTCAAAAGAAGATACACAAACAGCTACGAAATATATGAAAAAATGCACAACATCGATAATCATCAGGGATATGCATATGCAAATTAAACCATAGTGAGATACCACCTTATTTCTACAAGAATGGCCATAATTAAAAAGTTCAAAAACAATAGATGCATGTTGTGGATGCAGTGAAAAGTGAAATGTAGTGAAATACTCATACACTGCTATGAAATTAACACAATCTCTGTGGAAAACAGTAAGGATATTCTTTAGAGAACTAAAAGTAAAGCCACCATTCCATCCAGCAATCTCATTACTAGGTATCCACCCAAAGGAAAAGTCATTACATGAAAAAGACAAAAGCACACACATGCTTACAGTAGCACAATTCACAACTGTGAAGATACGGAACCAACCTAAGTGCCCATTGACCAATCAATGGATAAAGAAAATGTGGCATATATACACCATGGAATACTACTCAGCTATAAAAAGGAATGAAGTAATGTCTTTTGCTGCAATTTGGATGGAGCTGGAGGCCATTATTCTAAGTGAAGTAAGTCAAGAATACAAAGCAAAATACCACATGTTTTCACCTACATGTGGGAGTTAAGCTGTGAGGACACAAATACATACAGAGTGATATAATGAGCTATGGAGACTCGGAGCACAAGGTTGGGAGGTAGGTAAGGGAGAAAAAACTACATACTGGGGACAGTGTACACTGCATGGGTGATGGGTGCACTAAAACCTCAGAATTCACCACTATAGAAATCATCCATGTAACCAAAGCACTTGTACCCCAAATGCTATTGAAATAAAAAGAAATAAAGTAGACACATATCTTCACATTAAAAATATATCTTTGGGAGCTTTTCTTTTCTTTTTCTCAAAATATGAGTTTTGGAATATTTGTTTTGTTTTTAATTGACAAATTTTACTTATATATATTTATAGGGTGCAACGTGATGTTATGATATATGTATACAATGTGGAATGATTAAGTCAATTTAATAAACACACCCATCATCTCATATACTCATCATTTTTGTGGTGAGAACTTTTGAAATTTGCTCTTTTAGCAATTTTGAGAAATATATTATTATCATCTATAGTCACCACGCATGTAATAGATCTCAAAACTTATTCCTCCTGTGTAATGGAAACTTGTACCCTCTGACCAATGTCTTTCCATTCTCTCTTCGTCCCTTCTCTGGTAACCACCATTCTTTTTCTTGGTTTCCATGATTTCTGTATTATCTATTTTAGATCTCACAGGTAATTAAAGTCACGTGCTATTTGTCTTCTTGTGCCTGGCTTATTTCACTTAGCATAATGTCCTCCAGGTTCTTCCATGTTGTCACAAATGAAAGAATTTTCTTCTGTTTTTAAGGCTGAATAGCACTCCATTTTGTATATATACCACATGGAAAATGAGGTTTGAATAACAAAAGCAATGATGAGAACAGGTTCTTCTTGCACTCAATGAGACATTACAGATAAGACAAGGGTTATCCTTGACATTCCTGCTACCCCGCCTAATCTCCCTTTCTCCAAGGGGGCCTGCAGAGATACTGATTTGTCATCTATCTGCCTGTCTGTTTATCAATCTATCTACATATCTTTCTATCATATATCTCCTTTTATATTCCATATATTTTTTGTCCTATGGTATTTACATTTACGGACATTTGGGAACATGGTTTTTTCCCCACTTAATAGTGTATCTGATAGCTATTTTTTCTGAGTGCTGAATAGCATTCCATGTTTTATTTGTCCCATCCCTTTCTTGAAGACACTTGTGTAAACATTTCCAATCATTGTAGATATGGTCAATTTGCCTTCCAGAGTCTCTATATTGATTTACCTTCTGGTCTGCATTGTGTGACAGGACTAGTGATCCTCATTTTCTCCTTTAGTGTAGCTGTATAATGTTCCATTCTGTGGATGTTTGTTGTGGGAAGTCAGGGACCCTGAATGGAGGTACCAGCTGGAGCCCCAGCAGAGGAACATAAATTGTGAAGATTTCATTTTAATATGGACATTTATCAGTTCCCAAATAATGCTTTTATAATTTCTTATGCCTGTCTTTACCCTAATCTCTTAATCCTGTTATCTTCATAAAATGAGGACGTATGTCAACTCAGGATCATTGTGATAATTGTGTTAACTGTACAAATTGATTGCAAAACATGTGTGTTTGAAAATATGAAATCAGTGCACCTTGAAAAAGAACAGAATAACAGCAATTTTTAGGGAACAAGGGAAGACAACCATAAGGTTTGACTGCCTGCAGGATTGGGCAAAAAGAGCCCTATTTTTCTTCTTGCAGAGAGCCTACAAATGGACGTACAAGTAGGGAAGATATTACTAAATTCTTTTCTTACCAAAGAATATTCATACCCTGGGAAAGGAATGCATTCCTGGGGGGAGGCCTGTAATGGCCGCTCTGGGAATGTCTGTGTTATGTGGCTGAGATAAAGACTGAGATTCACCCTGGTCTCCTACAGCACCCTCAGGCTTACTAGGGTGGGCAAAACTCTGCCCTGGTAAATTTGTGGTCAGACCGGTTCTCTGCTATCAAACCCTGTTTTCTGTTGTCTAGGATGCTTATCAAGGCAATACGTGCACTGCTGAACATAGACCCTTATCAGGAGTTCTGCTTTTGCACTTTGCCTTGTGATCTTTGTTAGACCCTTATCAGTAGTTCTGCTTTTGCCTTTTGTCCTGTTCCCTCGGAAACGATCTTTGTTAGACCCTTATTAGTAGTTCTGCTTTTTCCCCTTTGAAGCATGTGATCTTTGTACCTACTTCCAGTTCTTACATCCCCACCCCTTTTGAAATCCTTAATAAAAGCTTGCTGGTTTTGAGGCTCAGGTGGGCATCACGGTCCTACCAATAGGTGATGTCACCCCCGGTGGCCCAGCTGTAAAATTCCTCTCTTTATACTGTCTCTCTTTATTTCTCAGCTGACTGACACTTATGGAAAATAGAAATAACCTACATTGAAATATTGGGGGTGGGTTCCCCCAATAGATATTTATCTAAACATCTCCCCATCCATGTATATTTGGCGTGTTTCATGCTTTTGCTAAATTAAACCTGTGCAATTGGCATGTGTCTACAGTGAGCATTGCTCATATGTTTAAGCATCTCTGCAGGGCAAATTCCCAAAAGTGCAATTGCTGAATCAAGGACCATTTGCATTCTACAATTGTAATAATGATTGCAAATCCATTTCTATATTTGCTGAGTTTGATGGCACAAGCTTTCCCACAAATTTGCCAATAGTCTTATTGTATTATTAAATTTAAAATTTTTATCAGTCTTCACATTTCATCTTTTAATGAGCATTTTCTTAAATAAGAGTGAGAAAGAGCATCCTTTGCCCAGGTTGATAAGCCACTTTCTTTCTATGGGAGTGTCATCTTATATTTTCTGCTGTTTTTCTTTGGGTTCTTTTTTCTTATTTACTTATAAGAATGTGCATCATAATTAATGATTTTTTTCTGTCTTTTGTTGCAAAAGATTGCCGTTTGACTTTTTTTGGGGGTGCTATTGGTTAATTTTTATGAAGTTACATTTGTCCATATTTTCTTTTGTACCACACTACCCATCTATTTCCCAGAGTTTTGTGGGGCTTCCTTTAGCAGATGGGAAGTTTTCACTTATTCACACGACTGTCTCTGACCATTTTAGTCTTTTGAATGCATCCCTTTTTATGGCATTGCCATACTATTTTTATTACTGTGACTTTTTTTTTCTTTTTTCTTTTCTTGAGATGGAGTCTAGCTGGAGTACAGTAGTGGGATCTCAGCTTACTGAAACCTCCTATCTCCCGGGTTCAAGTGATTCTCCTGACTCAGTCTCCTGAATAGCTGGGATTACAGGCACTGTCCACCACGCCCAGCTAATTTTTGTATTTTTAGTAGAGATGAGGTTTCACCACTTTGGTGAGGCTGGTCTCAAACTCCTGACCTCAAGTGATCCACCCACCTCGGCTTCCCAATACTGTGACTTTCTAATAGGTTTTAACATCTGGCAGACTGGCTTTTTTTGTTGTTGTTGTTAAATCAACCCTTACAAACATTTGTTGTATGGCAAAGTATATGTTTTATTTGGATTGAGGGAAATTTATAGTGAAATACAGAGACTTCATGTTTCTTTTTAAGTTTAATCCAGGTATTTTATATCATTATGACTAGTATCTTTTCTTTTATTATGTTTTCAGTTGATGGTTATTTCTACATGGTAAAACTAATGATTTATGCATATAAATTCTGTGCCCAATGAACACAGTACATGCTGAAGATGGTGTTGTGTATCAAGAGAAAAAATATAGATAATTAAGTAAAAGTTCTTGGGACAACTGGAAAGCCTTCTGGAAAAAAGGCAACTGAACCCGGTTCTCATGTCTTATGACAAGATAATGTTCAGATTAATCATTTTTTTCTAAAAGAGTCCTAAAAGCCCTAGAAGGAACCATGAGAAAATTATTTTATAACTCCAGAGTAGGGATAATTTTGACATAAGTCCCAGGGGCTATGAAAAAGTGATACACTGTTAAATGAGAAAAGATACATGCCAGGCATGGTGGTTCATACCTGTAATCCTAGCAGTTTGTGAGGCCAAGGTGGGGAGATCACTTGAGATCAGGTGTTCAAGACCAGCCTTGTCAACATGGGGAAACCCCGTCTCTACTAAAAATAAAAAAAAATTAGCTGGCTGTGGTGGTGAATGCCTGTAGTCCCAGCTACTTGGAAGGCTGAGGCAGGAGATTCACTTGAACCTGGGAGTGGAGGTTGCAGTGAGCCGAGATTGTGCCACTGCACTCCAGCCGGGGCAACAGTGAATCCATCCTAGCCCCCCACTCCCACATAAAGGACACATAATAGTGTCTATAGTAGATGGTGTGCTCCCATATAATTTTTTTTCCCATATAATTTTTTAAGATGCTAAAAATTAGTCCAGAAAGCACACATTAAAAAAATAATAATCTGGCAACGTGTGGGGAGAAGTAAATGGCATTGGGCCATAGAGGTGGATTCTGTTTTAAAGTTCTCAAATTCTGAACCAAATAAGTGCACACAATATTAAAATTTTAAATAGCCACTGCAAAAGAAGAAAGATTAAGCAGAGAATTCAGCTCCTTTGCTGGATCTTAAGTGTTTATAAACGTTTTCCAGTGGGGCCTCTAGTGTTTTCTAAGTGGAAAATCATTATCTGCCAAAATGATACATCTGCTCCCACATTTCAAATTATATGACTCTCTTTTTTTCCCTTGCCTAATTGGACGTTCTGGTATCTCTAGTACCATGCTAAATAAGAGCAAAACACTGGATCTGGGTATTTTGTTTTTTTACTCATTTGCATTTGAGTTTGCTTTCTTGCCATAGACAGTGTTTATTTTTATGCAAATTTGTTAACCTTTTACCGCTGGCTTCTGGGTGTTTTCCTCAGAGTATTTTTATCTGCTTGGCTAAATTTTCTCTGATACTTTTCTAATTGTCTGCTTCTCTAACTGTTTTCTGCTTTTGAAAATTCTCAAATGTTTGATTCCCATGGAGTTTATTTTGTGACAGGGAGAAAAGGTCTCATCTGGAAACGGAAAAACTGGAGCGTTGTGTCTTCGCTCCCTTGATAATGATTGCGGCTGGGTGTTTCCTTAGGGACGACCTGGCCCAGCTGCCCTTCCTGACCATGTGCGTGAAGGAGAGCCTGCGGTTACATCCCCCAGCTCCCTTCATCTCCCGACACTGCACACAGGACATTGTTCTCCCAGAAGGTCGAGTCATCCCAAAAGGTGCCCACAGCCTCAGGGGGAGGAGCCTCCCAGGTAGGAAGATGGGCCCTTCAAGGGGTCCTCGTCCTGACTGCCCCCTTCTCTCCCACAGGCATTATCTGCGTCATCAATATTATAGGGGTCCATCACAACCCAACTGTGTGGCCGGATCCTGAGGTGCTGCCTTCCTCATTCACCACCACCACCCCCCATCCTCTACTCTTTTTTTTCTTTGTTTGTTTTTTGTCAATTCCAATGTTCCTAGTGGAGGGGGCAGGGTTTTGATGAGGAAAATCCAGCATCACCTCACCCCAACACACACATTTGTCTCTCCAACAAGGCTGCTGGACCTAGGAGACCCCACCCAGCAAACCTTTGTCTCACCTGCAGGTCTATGACCCCTACCGCTTCGACCCAGAGAACAGCAAGGAGAGGTCACCTCTGGCTTTTATTCCCTTCTCCGGGGGGCCCAGGTAAGAACGTCGTGTGTCTGAGGATGGGGTGATGGGTGCCGGAATCGAAAAAGGAGGACTTTGCAGATGGTCCCACTTCATGATCTCCCCTCTATTTCGTCACAGTTTATGGGAAAACGTCCACAGAATGGGGATGAGTAGGTCCTAGAGGAGTCGCCAGAGTGCTCAAAATCCCCTTCTCCATCTGCTGGTCTGAGAGGGAGCTGGAGTCTGGCCCAGGCTCCAGGACAAGCAATCCCACATGGGGGTCCCAGGCATGCTTAGCCCCTCTCTTTATCTCTCAGGCTGAGCTGGGTGTGGTTGGGGGTCCCGGACCAGGTTCCTGGAGTGATGGGACCCAAATGCGGGTCTTGGCTGCAGTCACAGTCCACTCTCCCGCCTGCAGGAACTGCATCGGACAGGCGTTCGCCATGGCGGAGATGAAGACTGTCCTGGCACTGATGCTGCTGCACTTCCGGTTCCTGCCGGACCACACTGAGCCCCGCCGGAAGCCGGAGCTGATCATGCGCGCCGAGGGCGGGCTTTGGCTGCGGGTGGAGCCCCTGAACGCAGGCTTGCAGTGACTCTCTGATCCATCCACCTCATTTTGCAGATTCTCATGAATAAAACGGTGCTGTCACCTCTGCCTGGGCCTCACTGACTGCCAACAGGGGGCTCTTGGGGATTGGGAGGCTTCAGGGTGAGGTCTAACCTCGGTGGGTTGGGCGGGGTGTTGTCTCTGACCCCAAGAACATGACTGCCTCTTTGACTGAGCATAGGGCCTCCATGCCTATAGCAGGGTCTCTCAGAGCCCAAGTATGGACTTTATCCTGTGGACAATAGGAGCCATGGGAGGGTTTTGAGCAGGAGGGGGACCAGGGTTAAGAACGGATTTAAGAAGCGAGACGGAGGCTCAGTCAGTGAGAAGCAACCATAGAGGCAGATCCTTTCTTCTGGTGTGGGAGTGTCCTAAGACTGAGGTCCCTGTCCAGTTCAGGACATAGGGATAGAAGGGTGCAGCTTTTACCCTGGCAGGCTCTCAGGAATTCTCAGCTTCCTTTCTTGCCAACCTCCCACCCTACGTCTCCCCTTTCCAGTTGATCACTTTTCTGACCCCCTTTTCCTAACTTCAGGCAGCTCCATTTTTTTCCTCTTTTGAACCCTCTGACTCTGCCCAGGCAGTCCGTCCATCAGGTACTACCTGAATCCTCCCCGTACTCTCTTCTGTTATGTGCCAGGCACTCTCACAAGTGTCAGACATTGGGCACGTCCTCACCCTTTCACCCTTAGATTCCTCCTTCATTCCCATCAGTGACCCGTCTTGGGGTGAGGTGCAGTCAGGACCTTCCCGTTTGACACTTGAGATTCAAAGTCAGATGATTGGAAACAAAACACCATCCCAAAGGTATGGGATCTGGAGCCAGACTGTGGTGCTGAAGTCACACATCTTTGCTGTGTGACTTGAGCCAGTTAATTCCCGTCTATGCACTTCAGTTTCCTCAAACATATAATGTGGGCAACAACCTACCTCAGGGTTGTTCTGAGGACAAAGTTTGAGGAACTCGGAACTGTGCCTGGTGCACATTGGATGCTTAATAAATGTGGCCATTATTATCTCCTCTCCGAGAAAGTCTGGCTAATAAAGCATGTTGCCTTTCGAGATAGTTTTTTTCTACCATGACTTTAAAGACTGTCTTGGAACTCATAGGCAAAAATTCTGATATCTGTGCTCCTTGAATAATCTCTTGCCTTTTAGAGGACTGTGCATTTAGGAGGCAATTTTTTCCAAGACTGGTTGTGGGCACCTGAAAGTGCAAGGTGGTAGGAGAAGGAAAGAAGCTTCAGTTAATGTTTTAAAATGATGTCCTACTGCAAACATTGACCTCTGTTCACAGCCTAAGGAATCCTGCACCACTGCACCCTGCTGACTTGTCAAATCTTCTCTCCAGCTCATATCCCTCACTTGTTCCACTCAGTTGCCTTGTGCTTGATTCTTATCTCCAAATACGTTATATTTTCTTGTTTAGTGCCATTGTACTTCCTTTGTACTTTTATGAAAGATCAGTTGCCTATACTTATCGGGTGTATTTTCTGGGATTTATATTCCGGTTCATTGACCTATTTGTCTTTTCTTTTACTAGTATAATATCTTGATTACTGTAACTTTACAGTAAGTCTTGAATTTGTATATTGTCATTCCTCAAACTATGTTCCACTTCTTCAATAGTGTGTTGACTATTCTGGGTCTTTTGTCTCTCCGCCTACATTTTAGAGTTAGTTTGTTGATATCCATCAGAAAACTTTCTCAAATGTTTATTGGGATTGTATTGAATCTACAGAATTAGTTGGAAAGAACTGACATCCTGAGAATATTTTCTGCCTTATAAGAAATGCTCAAGGGAGTCCTGCATCTGGAAGTGAAAATAGGATAATGACCATCATGACAACACGGAAAAGTATAAAATTCACTGGCAGAGCAGATAGACTTAGGATAAAGAGAAATGAATCTAACCTAAATACTACAGGAAATCACAAAACTTTAATAGTAAACAATAAAAGAAGAAGAAAGGAACAAAGGACATGCAAAACAACACGGAAACAATTAAGAAAATGACAAGAATATGTCTACCTATCAATAATAACAAATATAAGTGGATTAAATTCCCCATTTAAAAGATGTAAACTGGCTGAATGGATTTTTTTTAGTGACCCAACTACATGCTGCCTACAAGAAACCCACTTCACCTCTAAAGGTGAAACAGAAATAGATAGTCCACACAAAAAAAGCACACAAGCAAAACAGGAGTTGCTGTATTGTCTCTTCAGGTTGTTGATTGATTTCTTTGCTCTGAAGAAACTTTTTAGTTTGGTTTAACCCCATCCGTCTATTTTACCTTTGTTACTTATGGTGTTGAGTTCTTATCAAAAAACATATTGCCCGTATCGGTTTCCTCAAGCATTTTCCCAATGTTGTCTTCAAGTAATTCGTAATTTCAGGTTTTTTCATTTAAGTCTTTAATCCATTTTGATTTGATATTTGAATATGGTAAGAGATAAGAGTCTAGTTTCATTTTCTGCACAACTTCAATAAATGATGGTGAGAGAACTGGATGTGTACGTGCAGAAAATGAAAGTGAGATAACACCTCACCCCCATTGAAATAGGGATTATAGAAAAGACAGGGTTTTTTTTTTTTTCTTTTTTTCCTGAGATGGTGGATTGGAGGCATTGTTAGCATGCTTCTCCCACTTGGAAAAACAAATGCGTGTGTAAAGATTCACACTGTGAAGTTTTTTCCAAGAAGTGACACAGGAACTTCATAGGAAAACTGAAAGAAATCACCCTTTGAAAGAAGCATGAGGCTGCAGCCTACATCACGAGCCAGGTGGACAACTGTAAGTCCCCAGAGTGTGAGAGAGGGATAAAGTACCTCCGGGATATACAGTCCCACCAGGGAATCTGGCAATCCAGGCCACATGGAAGGTCTTAAGGAAATGAGGAAATGGGTACATTCTTGGAAACATAAACTCTCCTAGCTTGAAACAGGAAGAAATAGAAACCCTGAGCAGACCAATAACAAGCAGTGAGATTGAATCAGTAATAAATAAATTGGCAACAACAACGACGACAAAAACTTCAGGGCCAGATCAATTCACAGTCAAATTCTACCAGACATTCCAAAAATAATTGGTACCAATCCTACTGGAAGTAGTCCAAAAGATTGAGAAAGAGGGCCTATTCTCTAACTGACTCAGTTTATGAATTCAGTATCACTCTGATAACAAAACCAGGAAAGGACATAACAACATACAAAAACTACAGACCAATACACTTGATGAATATAGATGCAAAGATCCTCAACAAAATACTAGCTAACCAAATCCAACAGCACATCAGAAGGATTATACTCAATTGTTAAGCGGATTTTATCCCAGGGATGCAGGGATGGTTCAACATATGCAAGTCAATAACTGTGATTAATCAAATGAACAGAATTAAAAGCAAAAATCATATGATCATCTCCATGGACACAGAAAAAGCATTCTGTAAAATCCAGCATCCTTTTATGATAAAAAAAAGTCTCAACAAACTAAGCATAGAATAAATATATCTTAACATAATAAAAGTCTTACAAGGCAAAACCACAGCCAACATCAAATGGAATGGGAAAACCTGGAAAGCATTCCTCCTGAGAACTGAAACAAGACAAGGATGCCTACTTTCACCATTTCCATTCAATGTAGTGCTGGAAATCCCAACGACAGCAATCAGGGAAGAGAAAGAAATAAAAGTCATCCAAATTAGAAAAGAGGAGGTCAAAGCATCACTGTTTACTGATGATATGATCATATATCTAGAAAACCCTAAAGACTCCACCAAAAGACTCCTAGATTTGTTAAATGATTTTAGTAAAATCTCACTACATTGATGTTGTAACCTCACTGAGGTTACAACATCAATGTACACAAATCAGCAGTGCTGCTATACACCAGCAACGACCAAGCTGAGAATCATATCAAGAACTTAATCCCTTTTGTAATAGCTGCAAAAAATAAAATGCCTAGAAATATACCTGACCAAAGAGGTGAAAAATCTCTACAAGGAGAACTACAAAACACTGCTGTAAGAAATCATAGATGACACAAACAAATGGAAACACATGCCATGTTCATGAGTTGGAAGAATCAATTTGTGAAAATGACCATACTATCCAAAGCAATCTGCAGATTCAATGCAATGTTTATCAAAATACCATTATTTTTCACAGAACTAGAAAAAGCAATCCTCAATAGTGACCAAGAGATATCTAGGAGTGCAAGCTGGGCTTGACTTTCTGGAAGGAGGATGATCTTCAGGGATTATTTCATGTTAGACTGAGGAGTCCTCAGAGCTGGTGTGATTTTCAAGGGTGTCTTGCCTTCTCTCCAGGATGAAGATGGGAAGGAGTTGTCTGATGAGGACATAAGAGCAGAAGCTCACGCCTTCATGTTTGAGGGTGAGGGTCCCAGTGTAGGATTACAGTGAGGGTCAGGATCTCTCACCCCAAGGATGTTGTGGGTGGACTCTGGATCGCTTCACTCTTCCCATTTCCCTTCCCCCATCCTCCCCCAGGCTCTCAATGCACGGGTGCTGTCCATCCTCTGGTGCTCAAGCAGCCCAGAAACCCAAGACTGCCTGGCCGCCCCTCAGGCCATGACATCAGGACGGGTGGTCTCTCCTGGGTCCTGTACAACCTTGCAAGGCACCCAGAATACCACGAGCACTGCTGGCAGGAGGTGCAAGAGTTTGTGAAGGACCGTAAGCCTAAAGAGATTGAATGGTGAGTACAGGTGCTGGTGGCTGTTCCTGAGCTCCAGGACTCATGTTGGCAGTGTGGATGACTCTGCTGCCCAGGTAGGGAGGGGAGGAACAGTTGTTTTTGTCTACTCTGTCACTATTGTTTTGTGGGAATAGGAGCAGAGGAAGACAGGCAGGGCTCAATACCAAGTCTGGCTATTAGGGGAAAAATTGCAGGCTGTTTGGACAGAAAATATCTGCTCCACTGAGAGAATTGGTGACAATGAATGAGGGGAGATGATGCCACGTAACACATATTTAGTAAATGAACTTCCCCTTCACTCCCTTCTTTTTATCCCAAAACGTTATTTTGCATGCATCATCGTCTGTTTTAGTTATTACGACAACTTTGTGAGATGGTGCTACTGAAACACCCATTTACAAACGTGAAGGAGCACAGCCTGGTGGTGAGGGGGGTACAATGTGAGGCTGGGTGGGTGGTCTGGTGCACAGCCCAGATCCATCAGCTGTGTGACTGTGAGTAGTCACTTATTTTCCAGACTTGATTTCTCATTTGTGAAATGGAAAAACAAAATGGTTAATATACTTAAAAGACTTAAAACAGGCTCCATGACTCATGTTGGCAATGTCGATGGCTACCATTCCTGCTCTAGGTTGCCTACCCCTCCCAGGCACACAGGAGGTCCACAGTGAGCTGAGCCCCTCTAGCTACTGGGGGCACTTTCTTCTCTGTCCCTAGAACTCTGGCTGTTCATCAACCTCTGGCTTTGCTCCCTGAGTAACAGGGATGGAACCGCCAGCAGGTGAGGTCTGTCCTTGAGAAGGAGTGGGGATTCTGGGGGATGCACCCTATGAGACTGAGGCTGTAGGGCCAGGTGCCTGAATCCCCTGGTTGTTTGAGTTGGCAGGGGTAGTGGGGTGGGGGTGGTCTATGTGCTCCCCAACACCCAACCAGTGTCAGAAGTACTGGCTTCCCCACCCTCCTGCTCAGCATTTCTGCTAGGAGCCACCTCCTTCAAGCCTCCCCTCACCTAAGTCCACCCCACAGGGAAATTCTGGACAGGATCTAAGGAGGGCCAGGAGGGGAGCCCTGGCCCCCTCTGTTGGGTGGAAAATCCTGCGTGTGGGAGAAGGAGCCAGGTACTGTCCAAGGGCCTCAAGATATTTCCCCTTTGGGGCTACCACATTGCCTGAGATTCCTCCACTATAAATGTCCCTATATTAACATGGCATTGACGCTAATGAATGGGGACGGTGCAGCATGGCAGAGAGAATGGATTTGGACTTGAGGGTCTCATAGACCTGAGTTCCTATGAGCTCTGCAACTTGGACTAGAGGACTGCCCTCTCCGAGCCTCAATTTGTTTTTATGTTCAATGGACACCTTCCCTCCACTGGGTGCCATCACTCAGGTCTCTCCATCAATGCCCAGGGTTCTGGTCTAGAGAGCCGATGGGAGGGTGGTGGGACAGCTTTGGGCACTGTGATGCAGGTGAGCATCTGATACAGTCGGGTGCACGTTATGTAGAGCACTTGACACAGTAGGTGTACTTTATGTGGCGCACCTAGCACATAGTAGGTACACTTTATGTGGCATACTTGGCACACAGCAGGTGCTCTTTATGTAGCATATCTGGCACAGAGTAAGGCACACTTTATATAGTGCACCTGGCACACAGTATGTGTGCTTTATGTCAAATATGTTGCACAGAGTACTTTTACTTTATGTAGGGGATCTAACACACAGGAGAAGCATTTTATGTGGATCATCTAGCACACAGTAGGTGTGCTTTATTTAAAGCACCTGGCACACAGTAGGCATGGTTTATATAAAGGGTTAGGGACTCAAGATACAGGTTTTGTGAAGGACGCCCAGCATACAGTAGACACTCTATGTGGAGCACCTGGCACACAGTAGGTGCACTATATGTGGAGTAGCCAGCACATAATAGACAAGATTTATGTAGCATACTTGACACAGAGTAGGTACACTTTAGGTAGGTCACCAGGTACATAGTACACATGTTCAATGTGGAGCACCTGACACACAGTAGGTATGCTTCATATATGGCGCATGGCACAGAGTCGGCACGCTTTATACGAAGTACTCTGCACAAAGTAAGCTTGCATTATATAGAGCATGCTGCACACGGTAGGTGAACTTTATGTGGCACACCTGGCACATAGTAGACAGAATTTATGTAGAGTAGCTGATACACAGTAGGTGCACTTTATATAGTGAGGCTGGCACACACTAAGTGCACACAGTAGTACCTTCCATACAGTCTTCTGCACAGAGTAGAGATAGGCACACAGCAGCTGAAGTGCTAGTTGCCATCCCCTTCCCTTTGGTCCCTCTTTTTGGAGCTCCTTCTTCTTAGGAGCCTTCCTCTGTCACCCTCTAAGGCCTCATCTGACATCCCATTTCCCAGATGGGAAGCCTGAGCCCAGGAGGGCCACATTGCCCACAGTCAGAGAAAGGACAGGGCAGAACAAGGACTCCACTCAGGGTCCCCTCGCTCTGCCCTCCCCTGCCTGGACCCCGTCCACTCACAGCCACTCTCAGCCTCATCCCCTATGCCTCCACTCTGTCCTCCTAAGCTGAGCCCAGCCTGTAGGCCTGTAGGTTTTCTCCTCCAGCTGGACTCTTTATCCCCAGAATCTGACGCTGGTAATCCTCAGTGGGGTTGGGGCTGCATTCTTTCTTCCTGCTTCCAGCAGTCAGGTCTCAGCTCAGGCCTTTGGCTGCCTGGAGGCAGGACTTGAACTCTTGCCAGGTTGTGAAGCCAGAGATGAGAGGCTTCTGTCTCTGAATCTCCTAAGTCTGCACCAGATATGGTGCCTGACATCCTCCCCGCCCATGTTTGGAGAGGAGCCCAGATGATCTGGGACAAGGGTTGGCCTGGCTCAGCTCAGCTGGCTGCGAACTCTCACGGTAAGTATATGCTTTTATCTGAACGCCCTTGTCTTGGAAGGGCAGGGTGGAGGTAAACTTGGGGCTCAGATTCCCCTTTAACCACCCCCCAACTTCCCCTGCAGACTGCCAAGAAGGTACTGAGACCTGAGAATTCAGTGCTC
>NW_012102199.1:1067514-1094504 GCF_000951045.1 Mandrillus leucophaeus
TGTAGGCCTGTAGGTTTTCTCCTCCAGCTGGACTCTTTATCCCCAGAATCTGACGCTGGTAATCCTCAGTGGGGTTGGGGCTGCATTCTTTCTTCCTGCTTCCAGCAGTCAGGTCTCAGCTCAGGCCTTTGGCTGCCTGGAGGCAGGACTTGAACTCTTGCCAGGTTGTGAAGCCAGAGATGAGAGGCTTCTGTCTCTGAATCTCCTAAGTCTGCACCAGATATGGTGCCTGACATCCTCCCCGCCCATGTTTGGAGAGGAGCCCAGATGATCTGGGACAAGGGTTGGCCTGGCTCAGCTCAGCTGGCTGCGAACTCTCACGGTAAGTATATGCTTTTATCTGAACGCCCTTGTCTTGGAAGGGCAGGGTGGAGGTAAACTTGGGGCTCAGATTCCCCTTTAACCACCCCCCAACTTCCCCTGCAGACTGCCAAGAAGGTACTGAGACCTGAGAATTCAGTGCTCCTGCTGGAGCACCCTAAGCTGCACCCAGCTGGCCCAACCCGAGGTTTTGGATGGCTGCCCAGGCATGGAAGACACACCCAGACTGTGGGGATTGGCTGTCTCAGCCCATCCCAGCCCAGCCCAGCCTCCTAAGGCCTTCCCTAGGTCAGGGACCAGGGCCAAAGACCTCCCAGCAGAAGCGGAGAGCAGTTTCTGTGGGACAGGCTGTTCCCGACAAAAGGTGCCAGGCTGGGGGTGGCCAGGCTGGAGGGTCCTGGCCTGGAATGGGAAGGGGACTGCCCAAGGCTGGGGTGGCTACAAGCTGCTGGCATGGGAAACTGGTGGTTTCCTGGTAACTGAACTCCCAGCAAATTCCCAAGGATTCAGGCTAGGCCCTTCCGGACTCTAATCAGCCCATCTCTTTCCCTTTCCGTGTGGTTACCAGATCACTGGAGGCCACTTGGTTGTTGGTTTTGGTTGGGCCTTTCTGGACTTTAGATCTCAGCCCTTGTTTACCCACCTCTGAGCCCTCCCTGCTCTGCCCCCAGTAGTTCCTTCTCCACTGTCCCTGGAGCTCTTCCCTGGGCCTCAGGACCTCACCTTCCATCCCCTCTGCCCTGCAGGATGTCACTGCTGAGCCTGCCCTGGCTGGGCCTGGGACCGGTGGCAACGTCCCCAGGGCTGCTCCTGATGCTGGTTGTGGGCTCCTGGCTCCTTGCCCGCGTCCTGGCCTGGACCTACGCCTTCTATGACAACTGCCGCCGGCTTCAGTGCTTCCCGCAGCCCCCAAAACGGCACTGGTTTTGGGGCCACCTGGGCCTGGTGAGTGTGACAGCAAAATGTGTCTGGGGTCTCAGGGTGGACAGATTTCCAGAAGAGCAGGAATGGCGCTCAGGGAGGTTGGTATTGATGGTGTCTGGGGCGTGGGACCCCAGAGAAGCAAGGGCAATGGTTCACTCATTCCTCTGCCCACTCACTCATTCCTCTCCTGACTCACTCATCCCTCTACCCACTCACTCATTCCTCTCCTGACTCACTCATCCCTCTACCCACTCACTCATCCCTCTACCCACTCACTCATCCCTCTACCTACTCAGTCATTCCTCTCCTCACTCGCTCATTCCTCTCCTCACTCGCTCATTCCTCTCCTCACTCGCTCATTCCTCTCCTCACTCGCTCATTCCTCTCCTCACTCACTCATTCTTCTCCTCACTCACTCATTCCTCTACCCACTCATTCCCCTACCCACTCACTCATTCCTCTACTCACTCACTCATTCCTCTACCCACTCACTCATTCCTCTCCTCACTTGCTCATTCCTCTCCTCACTCGCTCAATCCTCTCCTCACTCGCTCATTCCTCTCCTCACTCGCTCATTCCTCTCCTCGCTCACTCATTCCTCTACCCGCTCGCTCATTCTTCTCCTCGCTCACTCGTTCCTCTCCTCGCTCACTCGTTCCTCTCCTCGCTCACTCGTTCCTCTCCTCGCTCACTCATTCCTCCTCACTCACTCATTCCTCTCCTCACTCGCTCATTCCTCTCCTCACTCGCTCAATCCTCTCGTCACTCGCTCATTCCTCTCCTCGCTCACTCATTCCTCTCCTCGCTCACTCATTCCTCTCCTCGCTCACTCATTCCTCTACCCGCTCGCTCATTCTTCTCCTCGCTCATTCCTCTCCTCACTCACTCATTCTTCTCCTCATTCACTCATTCTTCTACCCGCTCACTCATTCCTCTCCTCGCTCACTCGTTCCTCTCTTCGCTCACTCATTCTTCTCCTCAATCACTGATTCCTCTACCCACGGACTCATTGTTCTCCTCTTTCATTCATTCCTCTGCAGTTCCATCCCAATCCTTTCTCACCTCCCTGTCCTTCCACCTCAGCCTGCTTGGATCCTTTTCCTGCCTGTCTTCCCTACACTACTGCACCTCCCAGAGGCTCCTGCATGGGTGTGGGGTGCACAGAGCAGGGCTCTCCTGGCATTCCCACCTTCTCCTCTGCTGGACTTGAGGCCTCCTGAACCCATTATACAGAGGCTGCTCCCTGACTGGCCTATTTGCTTGTATCTGCCCATCTCTGGGCTGCTGCTTTCCCACAGGAATTAGCTCTGACTTCCTTCCCCATGGAAGGACACAGCAGGACCAGAAGAAAGCACAGGCAGTCTCCCACCCCATCCCCTTCCAGGGGCAATGTGCTCTTCCCCACTAAGATGTCCAAATGAGCCCTGTAGCACAACCTGGATATGATTTTCCCACTCCCTTCCCCTTTCAGAAGCCGTCCTTGATACTCCCAAACCTTGCCCTCTGACTTGGACCAGCCCTCCCCTTTGGGGAATGTGGCCTCCATCTGCTCACTTACAAATAGCAGGATTGATGGGCGTGTCCACATGTCCACAGGAGGTGCTAGCACAGAGCCTGGCGTAAGGGAGGCTCTCCCAGGTGGGAGCTGCCATCCTGATGGACCTTAGAGACACCTCTGCTCCCCCGGGGGTTGCTGAGAACGGAGGACCCTCAGCATGCAGACAGTTTATCTGTGGGAGGAACCAGTGCCCATGTGGACCAGCCAGGACACAAAAGGATGTGGGAACCAGCCCTAGGGATATGTCCTGAGGCCACACTGCTGCCCCAAACCTCCTCCCATGGGGACCTTCCCATATAGCAATGCCCAGACTGAAATCATTTCCAGGACAAGAAAACACATCCTCTTGAGCAGACAGCTCGTCTTTTCCCTCTGCTTTGGTGTTTACCCTCGGATCCTGGGACAGCCCCAAGAGAGAAGGAGCAGAGGTCAGCAGAAATCCCCTGCAGCTGTTCAGAATCCAGACATGCTGCTCACTGCAGACGCTGCCCCACATCCGGTGGCTGCAGGGGGACTTGTGACTCCTTCTAGGGCAGAGCATTATTCAAGGTTCTTCCTAGAAACGGAATCTCCTTAGAAACAGATAGGGTGTTTCTTCTTACCTCTAGTGCATGTATGTATGGAGACAGAGACAGAGAGATAAGAATTTATTATGGGAATTTGATAATGTGATGATGGAGGCCAAGAATTCCCATGATATACCATCTGCAAGTCAGAAACCAGTGATGCTGGTGGTGTAAATTCAGCCACAGTCCAGAAAGGCCTGAGTATCTGGAGTTCTCAGGGCAGGAGAAGACGGATGTCCCAGCTGCAGAAGAGTGAGCAAGTTCTTCCTTTCCTCTGCCTTTCTGTCCTGTTCATGCCCTCAATGGATTGGATAGGGTATGGGGTCTCAGGGTAGATGGACTTCCAGAGGGGTGGAACTTCCAGTAGGGGTTCAGGGAGCTGGGTATTCATGGTGGCTGGGGTCTGGGACCCCAGAGAAGCAAGGGAGATGGCTCAATCATTTCTCTGCTCACTCATTCCTCTCCTCACTCACTCAATCGTCTTCTCACTCACTCATTCCTCTCCTCACTCACTCATTCCTCTCCTCACTCACTCATTTCAACACCCACTCACTCATTCCTCTCCTCACTCACTCAATCGTCTCCTCACTCATTCCTCTGCCCATTCACTCATTCCTCTACTCACTCACGCATTTCACTCCTCAATCACTCATTCCTCTCCTCAATCACTCATTCCTCTACCCACTCACTCATTCCTCTCCTCACTCATTCCTCTGCCCATTCACTCACTCCTCTACCACACACTCATTCCTCTCCTCACTCACTCATTCCTCTGCCCTTTCACTCATTCCTCTACCCACTCATTCCTCTCCTCACTGACTCGTTCATCTACCCACTCACTCATTTCAACACCCACTCACTCACTCATTCCTCTCCTCAGTCACTCATTCCTCTCCTCACTCACTCATTCCTCTCCTCACTCACTCATTCCTCTCCTCACTCACTCTTTCATCTACCCACTCACTCATTCCTCTCCTCACTCACTCATTCCTCTCCTCACGCACTCACACTCATTCCTCTCCTCACTCACTCCTTCCTCTACCCACTCACTCATTCCTCTCCTCACTCACTCATTCATCTACCCACTCACTCGTTCCTCTCCTCACTCACTCATTCCTCTCCTCACTCACTCATTCCTCTCCTCACGCACTCACACTCATTCCTCTCCTCACTCACTCCTTCCTCTACCCACTCACTGATTCCTCTCCTCACTCACTCATTCATCTACCCACTCACTCGTTCCTCTCCTCACTCATTCATTCCTCTCCTCACTCACTCATTCCTCTGCTCACTCACTCATTCCTCTCCTCACTGACTCTTTTCCTCACTCACTCATTCCTCTCCTCACTCACTTATTCCTCTCCTCACTGACTCTTTTCCTCACTCACTCATTCCTCTCCTCACTCACTCATTCTTCTCCTCACTCACTCATTCCTCTGCACCTACTATTCCCATCCTGCTTACCTTCAAATGCTAATCTCTTCTCAAACACCCTCACAGACACACACAGCAATAATGTTTGACTGGCTATCTGGGCATCCGTAGCCCAGTCTAGTGGACACCTAGAATTAACCATCACAGGAGTTGACGGCCCCCTGACTTGCTTTCAGATCACTCCTACAGAGGAGGGCTTGAAGAACTTGACCCAGATATCGGCCACCTATTCCCAGGGGTTTATGACATGGATGGGTCCCATCATCCCCTTCATCGTTTTATGCCACCCTGACACCATTCGGTCTATCACCAATGCCTCAGGTACCCATGCGGAGTTTGTGGTGGTGGGTGCCAGGCCAAGCCTCTGTGTGGTCCCTGCAGTACCCAGGCCCCTCCTTGAGTATTCATGCCCCTCATTGAGACTTCCATCTCAACGTCTTCTCCCTCCATTGCCATCTGTTCCCTGCCTTCGTGTTCTGGGCACCACTGGGGCCTCAAGACGCCTCAATTCAGGGCCCTTTCTTGAAGGAACCCCCATGCTTGAGGAGATGGGTCTAGACAGAGACATTTCCAGCTTCATGGGGTCAGGAATGGGCAAGAGAGAGATGGATGTGACAACCTAGAGGAGAACTGGGTGTCTGATGGGGCAGGCTGGAATGTTTCCTGGAGGAGGAGTTGTTGGAGCTGAGTCTGGACCAATAAGTGGGATGTTTTTAAAGTGTGTGGCAGGAAGATGCAGTGGGCATCATTGGTATTTGGGGGTCCAGCCAGTCCTGGCACCAGCCTTGTCCATCCCTCAGCCCAGAGCGGTAGGAGGACTTGTGGCTGGCGGAGAATCTGGGCTGTTATTTATGTGACGTCCACCTATGATGGGTCTGTTCCTTCTACCACATCTTGTCACTCATCCACCTAACAATCACTGCCCTCCTCCTGCAGGCTTCAGGATTCTCCAATAGGAGAATCCACACCAGTTGCTTGATCTCCCCTTGCTCTTTGCTCTTCTCATCCTTGGACACACCAGGCTGAGCAAGGGAAGTGGCAGCATCCCACAGAAACTATGGCTCTGACCCCAAAATCCTTAGTGACTCTGTGCAGATCACCAGCTCTCTCTGGCTGCTGAGGTCTCTTTCAGTTGTGAGTGATGGAAACTCAACTTTGTGTGCTCTAAGCAAATAAAGAGAATCAAAGGAGTGTAAAGTCCAGGGACGGTGGTCTTCAGGCATGGCTGAAACCAAGTGTCAATGAACATCATCAGGAATCTGTCTCCTTTTCTTAATTTCACCATTTCTCTGCATCAATTTTTCTTTTAAGGCAGTCTTTCTTTATGGTGTCAACCATGGGTCCCAGCAGCTTAGTTCTTGTCAGAAAGCTCACCTTTCCCCCAGGAGTCCCATAAACAGCCTATAGTTTCAATATTATACCTGGTTGTATCCTTTCTGTTTAACCTGGGATCATATGGGGAAGTCATCATGTGTGTGGCTCAGCTTTGGCCAAGGACACTTGGGGTATGTCAGAGACTTTCTGGTTCTTCTCTGACATGTGATTTGAAATTGTCTTTTCTCCTCCTTGTCACCTCTTCGCCACGTTTGTAGCTTGTCCAAGGTCTGGGAGCTAGGGTCTCTTTGGAATTGTCAGAGTCCTTATTTTAGTCTTCCTGAGCCAGGTTTCAAAATCCATTCCTATTATGCTTGAAGAAACGCCTTGGTTACACCTGGGACATGTCTGGGGCATTTAAGAAATCATATTTAAACCCTATCTGGGGCTTGTCTGTGGGGTACACAGAGGTCATGTCAGACTATCTCAGGTCCATGTCAGGAGATGACAGAGAGTGCTGGGGCAGACAGGGTGTCCTGGGCTCCTTTAAAGGTATTTTGTAGAGTGTGGAGCTGTGCTCGGTTGTTGCAGAACATGTCGGGACATACAGGAGCCATGTCAAGGAGTGCTGGGCTGTGCTATGCCCCGTTAGGTTGTGTCATTTGCAACTGTGCTGTTGCAGCCTGGGCTGGTCCTTCTTCCTCTATCCTCCCTTCGTCTTCTGCCCTTGGCCCCCTTCCCACTATGCTGGGCATGGAGTGGGGAAAGTGCTGGTAGGGAGCCTTGCCCTACACCTGAAGTTTCTCTCTTGCCCTCCACATGGCCCCTGATGGTCCTCATTCATGCC
Source organism: Mandrillus leucophaeus (assembly GCF_000951045.1). Lineage (NCBI taxonomy): Eukaryota > Metazoa > Chordata > Mammalia > Primates > Cercopithecidae > Mandrillus > Mandrillus leucophaeus. The sequence goes on from NW_012102199.1 coordinate 1,074,479, forward strand.
AGCTGCCATTGCACCCAAGGATGATCTCTCCATCAGGTTTCTGAAGCCCTGGCTGGGTGAGTACCTGCAGGTGAAAGGGGTTGGGGACGACCTTGGGCAGGCGTGGGGGAAAGTGCTGCTCTTGCCCACTGTCCTCGGCTGCCCTACTAGGAGAAGGGATAGTGCTGAGTGGCGGTGACAAATGGAGCCACCACCGTCGGATGCTGACACCCGCCTTCCATTTCAACATCCTGAAGCCCTATATAAAGATCTTCAACAAGAGTGCGACCATTATGCTTGTGAGTCCCTTGAACTCTGGGTCCCAGCTGGAGTCTTGGGGTGGAGGAACCATGGACAGATCTGGTCTGGAATTTTGGCTCTTCTGGATGACATTGGGCCATTGCTCTTCCTTTCTGAACCTTAGTTTCCTCATCTTAAAATGGGGAGGATAATCCCTACTTAAAAGGTCGTTTACTTGGCACGTAGTAGGTTCTCAGAAGGTGTCAATTTCTGTGTTTTTCTCACAGAATCCCTGTAAACTCAAGAGAGTAAAAGTGAAGATTGCGTAGTAGTCATTGCTGAGTACAAACCACTTCAGAACTCACTGGCTTAGAGCAAAAAGGGTTTACAATTTCTAACGAGTCTGTGAGACAGCTGGCCAGTTCTTCTGGATGTGGAAGGGATCACTCTTGGCACATGAGAAGCTGTGGGTCACGTGGGCAGCTTTGCTGATCCTGGCTTAGTTCATTCACATGTTTGGGGCTTCACTAGCTTCAGGCTGATCTGGGATGGCCTCAGCTGTGACACCTGGACGTCCCCCATGTGATTCTCTGCCTCCAGAAGGCACCCTGTTGCTCACATGGCAGAGACTGGGTTCCGAGTAACTGAGAGGAGGCTGCAATGTCTATGGACATTGTCTCTGCAGTGCTTCAAAGTTCAACCAAGTTTGGGTCTATTAGAGTTACTATGCCATCATTTCACCACACTGTATTGGCCAAAGAAACTCAAAAGTCCAGTACAGACTGAAAGGGGTGTAAAATAGAATGCATCTCTTAATGGGAGTTGCTGAAAAATTACTGTGCAAAGGGTGTGAATACAGGGAGAAGTGAAGAATTGGGGGTCAGGATTTTGTGAAGTGTCTGGGACTTTTTTAAATATGCAAGCTGATAAGTTGGCTCGTTACTGTTTCATGGATTCTAACACAAGACACAAGACTCCCGGGTCAGAGACAAAGGGTAGTTGATTACTAATGGCACAATAAGTGACATGTACTTCTTGTTGGTTTGTATCCTTTTTCTGAGTCAACCTAAATTCCATGGGGGTGACACTGGTGGGCCTCTATAGTAGTCTGCTCATGCAGTACATTGTATGACAATGGGCATTAGGCTTAGGGAATCTGCCTTAAAAGTGGCAAATACAAGCCTGATACTGGTACAGGGGGAGTCACTGTCTTGTCTCTCCAGGTTGTTTTCTGGAAACACAACTCTGAGAAATGGCTCAAGTAAGAACATCACGGTCTTGCATTGGTGGCACACCCAGCAAGGATGCGCAGGGCTGATGAAGAAGTGCCTCTTCCAACACAGGGATATTTTTGAAATAAATTTATTACAATGGAGATGAATAAAGCAAACATTTACTGGGCACTCATCCTATACCTGAAAAAATGTCATGTCCCAATGCCAGGATATAAGTTGTCTAATTTAATTTTAATAACTCTGTTAGGTTATGGTTATTTTTGTCCTATTGCAGATGACGAACTGAGGGCCAGAGAGATTAGAGAGCTGGACACAGTTCAACCAGCCAGGAAGTGAGCTAGGAGTGGTGGAGCAGAGATTCTATCCTGGTTTATCTGGCCCCAAAGCAGATCATCTTGATCTTATTGAATATTTGACAGGTGGGACCTAGACGAGTGCAATAGGTTGACCAAGGGCACATAGAGCACAGGAGACACAGCTGAGACTTAAATGCTGGTCTCTTGACTCCAAGCCATGGGTCTTCATCTCCTAATACAAACAGCTTCTGCTCTCATCCAAGTCTGGTTCTTGCTGGCAATGGGTTCCTGGGGCAAAGGATCAGCAGGCTGGTTGTGGGAGAGTCCTTCCTGATGTTTGGGGCTGGGGAGGAGCACAAAGGAGGCAGGGCCCAGCTCTAGCTCTCTTCACTTCTCTGGCCAGGACAAGTGGCAGCACCTGGCCTCAGAGGGCAGCAGTCGTCTGGACATGTTTGAGCACATCAGCCTGATGACCTTGGACAGTCTGCAGAAATGCATCTTCAGCTTTGACAGCCATTGTCAGGAGTGAGTTCCTTCCCAGGGCCTGGGGTGTGAATCCACGGACCAAAGGGAGTAAGTTGGGGAGGGAGGAATGAGCAAAGTAACCAGAAGTACCTTTCTGGAGGATTTGTATCAGCTGTGCTTTGAAGGTCGAGGAAGAGAAGAAAGTGTTGTCTTTACAGGTAGGTAGAAATATTTGGGCAAAAGCAAGAAGGTTAGGATGAGCCAAGCATGTGCAAGAGACAGTAGAAATGAGGTTGTGGAAGTAGGGGCTAGATATTAAGGACACTGAAAATCAGGAACAGTGGTATGAAGTTTATAAAGAGATTTCCGGAGAGCTTTTGTAATTTCAGCTGATGATGAATGTGGTAAGAGTTGAGCTGTGTGGGAAACTGATAGCCCGTCACCACGTCCAGGTAATTTCTGTCTTTTTAGTAGAGAGGGGATTCGTCATGTTGTCCAGGCTGGTCTTGAATTCCTGACCTCAGGTGATCTGCCCTCTTTGGCCTCAGAAAGTGTTGAGATTACAGGAGTGAGCCACTGTGCCTGGCTGCTCCTTCTTTCTTACATGGTGAAAGAGAGAGAGGGAGAAAGAGAGAAGAGAGACAGTTGGTTATTGGGGTGGGGGAAGGGTAGCTGGAGCAGGGATGAATTGGAAGAGGATGAAGTCTGAGTTGTGTGGACACTTTTGGTAAGGAAAATGATCAGTACTGGATACTGGGTGGGAGAGAGAGGAGAGAAACATGGTGTCCAAGCTGCACTCTAGGTGCCTAGGTGCATGGAGACTGCTCTCTCAGAGATAAGACGCAGGGAGAGAAGACAGTCTGGAGAGTCAATCTCATGACTGATACCCACCATGTATCTCTAGGACTATCTGTTTCTAGATACTCAGTTTCCTGATGGGAGGTAGCTCCTGGCTGCTGGTGGGAGGTGTTCCTAGGGCTTTGCATATGTTACATTGTTGCCTCCCTTTCTGCCCTTGGCCTGCAGGAGGCCCAGTGAATATATTGCCACCATCTTGGAGCTCAGTGCCCTTGTAGATAAAAGAAGCCAGCATATCCTCCAGTACATGGACTTTGTGTATTACCTCACCCAAGACGGGCGGCGCTTCCGCAGGGCGTGCCGCCTGGTGCACGACTTCACAGACGCCGTCATCCAGGAGCGGCGCCGCACCCTCCCCACTCAAGGTATTGATGATTTCCTCAAGGACAAAGCCAAGTCCAAGACTCTGGATTTCATTGATGTGCTTCTGCTGAGCAAGGTGGGTTTCTCTACGATCTGAATTTAAGTGAGAGAATAGAGCTTGATGTCAAATGTCAGGTGAAATAAATTGGTCTTGATCCAAAGGGCACTGGGAGCCATGGAAGATGCTGGAGAAAGGGAAGGTCACAGACAGGTTTTAGAGATGACTTTATTGCATGCAGCTCACGGGGCACTGTTAATTTTGAAACTGTGAAGAGCCTGAGATTTTACTTGACTTACAAGTTAGTGTGTTAGTCTTTCACATTTTTATGTATATCTATATGTTTATGTCTATGTCTATATCTATGATGACAGATGCACCAAACTCCTGGATCATAGCAGCCCATTAGCTATTTACAGCAATAACATCAGGCAGAGTAGGATTGTAGTGCTGGCTCTCCATTCCTAGGGCAACACAATGTTTTTACCTGTAAATGCACAAGAATTTGCACCATAGGAGAGGGGCCCCCCCATGATGAGTCTTATATCTTATATAGGACAGCTAGCTCATACGCTTCTTCTTTCTTACAGGGTGAAAGTTGAGACAGAGAGAGAGAGACAGAGAGAGAGAAAGAGAGAGAGAGAGAATGCTTTGTTCTGGAGTATAAACTACTCCTCTACTGTGAGATGGCAATTTCTATAGTTTTATAACCCTAATATCTTCTGGAAAGATAAGACTCTCTGAGTTGACCACTCTAGAATGTGAGCAAATATTTTTGGAGCAATACATAATTTCTAACCTCCAACGCAAATTGCCATTCAAATATCCTGTACCCCAGGTTGCCAGTATCTTTTTCTCTGAAAGTCTGTATTATGCAGAAAAAGAAAACATTTGAGAGCTATTGATTCCTGCCACCAGGGTCCAAAGAGGAGGCAAAGGAGCTGGGGGAAGCCCTTGGAGTTGGGGCTCTGGTGACGGTGAACAAGAGAGATCTAGATGTGCAGAGTGGATTTGAGTTTCTGGAAGAAGATCAGAGCTTCAGAGATTATCTCAGGTTAGACTTTGAAGTCTCAGAGATAGTATAATTTGTGTGTGTGTGTGTATGTGTGTATCTTGCTTTCTCTTCAGGATGAAGATGGAAAGGCGTTGTCAGATGAGGATATAAGAGCAGAGGCTGACACCTTCATGTTTGCAGGTGAGGGTCCCAGTGAGGGTCCTACAGTGGGGACAGAGGTCCCTTCATCTCAGGATCCGGGTGGGTGGACCCTGGATCACTCCATTCTGCCCATCTTCCCCCTCCCTCCATCCTCCTGAGGGCCTCAATCTCTGGGCGCTGTCCACCCCTGGTGCTGAAGTCAAGCTTACCTGGCTGCTCCTCAGGCCATGACACCACGGCCAGTGGTCTCTCCTGGGTCCTGTACAACCTTGCGAGGCACCCAGAATACCAGGAGCGCTGCCGACAGGAGGTGCAAGAGCTTCTGAAGGATCGCGATCCTAAAGAGATTGAATGGTGAGTGCAGGTTCTTCCGGCCTGTTCCTGAGCCCATCATTTGTTCTGCTCCCCAAGTGAGGAGGGGTGGTGGAGTTGTTCTGTTGATTCTTCCACTATTACATAGTGAGTATAAAAGCAGAGGACAACAGGCAGGGCTTGATACCTAGCCTGGCTGTCAGGGGAAAGGTTGCAGGCCTGTAGGACCGAGAGACCCGGGCTGCTGAGAGAATTGGTGACAGTATGTGAGGAGAGATTATGCCACTTTGCACATGTTCAACAAATGAACTTTCCCTCCACTCTCTTTCTTTTCTCCAAGAAATATCATATTGTTCGAACATCCTCACTTCTTGAATGTTTGCTCAGCTGGTGAAGGGGAAGTTGTTTTTGTCAATTCTTCCATTATTGCCTAGCAGTACTAGTAGTAGAGCCCAGAGGCAGAAGTTGGTATCTAGCCTGGCTAGCAGGGGAAAATTTTCAGGCTTTTGGGACAGAGTGTCCTAGTCTGCTGAGAGAACTAGTGACAATATATGAAGGCAAATGATGACACCTAGACATGTTCAATCAATGAATTTTACCTTCACTTCTTTCTTGTTTTCTCTGAATTAGCATTTTTTTGAACATCTTTACTTCCTGAAAGTTTGCCCTTTTGTTCACTAATTCCCACCCTCCAGTCCAGTCCAGGGAGTTGTAAGGAAGACCTGGGGGTAAAAGTCATGTATCTTTGTCTAGAACACCTGCATCATTCATCCATTCAGTCTACATTCAGCAAACTCTTCCATACACGTTTCCAATCCCAGTTCTGTTCCCAGCACCTTTCTGTGCTCTGGAGACCTGGAAAGAACCCTGCCTATGGATGTGTCTTCCAGGTACTCTCAGCCTAGTGGGAACAGTCCCAGTGCAAGACATTCCCAGTCCACATGGGCAAGGATGGAGTTGAGAGCAAGAGAAGCATGGCTGGGAGTGTAGAAAGTGTTTCAAGCCAGATGTGTTGGCTGTCGCTTGTGATACCAAGTACCAAGGAGGCTGAAGTGGGAGAATCACTTGAGGTCAGGTTTAAGATCAACCTGGACAATGCAGAAAGAACCCATTTCTAAAAAAAGTAAAAAACCAAAATAATAAAGTGCAACTGAAACCCTGAATAATGATCAGTAGATGTTTGGATGCTGTAGTGCTCTAGGTGAAAAAGACAACCCGGGCAAAAATGCAGAAAGGGGTAGTAGGAGAGAGGGAGAAGAGGGAAAGAGAGGTTTGTGCATTGGGGGAGGGAGATGGTCATAAAGGGAGAAAGAAGTAAGAGGGAGGGAAAGTGAGGGAGAGCAAGATAAAGAGAGGAGGGAAGAGAGAAGAAGACACAGAGAGAATGAGAGAGGAAGGAACTGAGTTATGATGAGATAATAACCATGGCAGTGAAAGCAGAGTCCGGCTGTGGAAGGCATGGGAAAATGGTAATGGCTTCCATTTTAACCCAAAGGCAATGGGGAGCCGTAACAAGTGGTTGAGCAGGGGAGTGACAGGTCATATCTGGGCACCAGAAAAATGTTTTCAGGGCTACTGTGGATAGAGGACAAGCTGTAGAATGAAGTCCCAGTGAAGATATTCTGGGACCCGAGCCAGGCCAGGGGCTGGGGATGGAGAGGAGGCAATGGACTAGACAGGTGTTTTGGAGGCAGTGTCCTCCCGTCCAAACCTTTGCTCAGCACAGCAGTCTTAAAAGGTGGCAATACTTTTTGTGCTTTTAAAAACCAAGATATCAAATAATACTGCACACTTTGTAAAAAAAAAATTCCAAAAATTTATAAAAATGAGCTTTCTTCTTAAGTCTCACCCTAGTAGTTTCTACTAGCAATGGTTTTGTGTGTGTCCCTCCAGAAAACGGCTATCCTGATGCCCACTTTACATGAACACACACTTTTTCTATACAAATAAGAGTGTATAAAATAGACACCATATTTTTTCCCAAGATGGTGGATTGGAGGCAATGTCAGTGTGCCTCTCCCATGTGGAAGGACAGAATAGCGTGTAGAGATTCACACTGTGAACTTTCTTTTCCCAAGAAACAACACGGGGACTTAACAGGAAAACCAAAAGAATCCACAGACCCTTCAATAGAAGCTGCAGTTTGCATCCTACTCTGTAAGACAGGTGAAAACCTGTAAATCCACAGAGGGTGAGAGGGGGAGAGACTGCCTCGAGGATACACATCTTCACTGAGGAATCTGAAATTCCAGACCACAGGGGAAGGCCTTAACTCTACCCAGGGCTTGAACTGATTTAAGGAGTGGTGAGAAATATAAAAGTAGAAGCAGCAGTAGGAAGTGCCTTTCAGGCATTCCCAATCTCCAGCATGGACTGCGGGAAGTCATTCCTTATTGTATCTCACAGGAGGCCTTGGGGAAGTCAGACAACTAGCTCAGGCAGGGGTCACAGGTTGAACGAAATGCCCAACTGAATTTCTTGATAAAACCTCGAGTGGGAATGAACTCCCTTGAACAGAACCTAGAAGGCAAGCAGGAAGTGTGCTGTAGACAGGAGTTCAGGAGCTGGGTGCCTGGCCTTGGACAGGGACAAAAAATGGCATGGCCTGAAAGCATTGCTATTTCTGTGGGAAAAGCTTATGGCCTGTGGCAGGTCTTAGTTCTGTTCACAGACTGCCTGGATCTAAATCCAGCGCTATGAGTGGAACACTGCTATGAGTGACACCCACCTTGTGCCAACTGCATGGGAGCTGGATGAGGCTTACTGCCACCTGCTACTCTCCACTCCTTTGGCAAACTCTTCTGTGAGGCAGAGGAAGTTATACTCACCTCTGGAACATTACCCCAGTGACCTGAGAACTGCCTTCTGACTCTCACAGAGCAAAACAAACAAACAAAAAAAACAGTTGCAAAAAAAACCAAAAAACAAAAAACAAAACCTAGGAATATACTTAATCAAGGAGGTTAAAGCTCTCTACAAGGAGAACTACAAAGCAGTGCTGGACAAAACCATAGATGACACAAACCAATGAAAACATATTCACGTTCATGGATTGGAAGAAACAATATTGTGAAAATGATCATACTGTGCAAAGCAATCTACAGATTTAATGCACTGCCTATTAAAATACCTTCATCATTTTTCACAGAACTGGGAAAAGCAATTCTAAAATTCATATGGAACCAAAAAAGAGCCCGTGTAGTCAAAGCAATACCAGGCAAAAAGAAAAAATTTGAAGGCATCACATTACTGGACTTCAAATTACATTACAAGGCTATAGTTACCAAAACAGCATGGTACTGGTATAATAATAGGCGTTTAGACCAATGGAACAGAAAGGTGGACCCAGAAATAAAGTCAAATACTTACAGCCAACTGATCTTTGACAAAGCATGCAAAAACATAAATTGGGGAAAGGACACCCTATTCCATAAATGGTGCTGGGAAAGCTGGATAGCCATATGTAGAAGAATGAAACTGGATCCTCATCTCTCACCTTCTACAAAAATCAAAGGCTTAAATGTAAGACCTGAAAGCATAACAATTCTATAAGATAACCTTGGAAAAACTCTTCTGGGCATTGGCCTAGGCAAAGAATTCATGATCAAGACCACAAAAGCAAATACAACAAAACCAAAAATAAAGCAGTGGAACTTAATTAAACTAAAAAGCTTCTGCACAACAAAATAATAATAATAATAACAATAATAGCAGAGTTAACAGACAACCTATAAAGTGGGGGAAAATATTTGCAAACTATGCATCTGACAAGAGGCTAGTATCCAGAATCTACAAGGAACTCAAACAAATCAGCAAGAAAAAAAAAAAATTCCATCAAAAAGTGGGCAAAGGACACCAACAGATAATTCTCAAAAGAAGATACACAAACAGCCAAGAAACATATGAAAAAATGCACAACATCGCTAATCATCAGGGATATGCAAATTGAAACCATAATGAGATACCACCTTATTTCTACAAGAATGGCCATAATTAAAAAGTTCAAAAACAATAGATGCATGTTGTGGATGTAGTGAAAAGTGAAATGCTGATACACTGCTGTGAAATTAACACAACCTCTGTGGAAAACAGTAAGGATATTCTTCAGGGAACTGAAAGTAAAGCTACCATTCCATCCAGCAGTCTCATTACTAGGTATCCACCCAAAGGAAAAGTCATTACATGAAAAAGACAAAAGCACACACATGCTTACAGTAGCACAATTCACAACTCTAAAGATACGGAACCAACCTAAGTGCCCATTGACCAATCAGTGGATAAAGAAAATGTGGCAGATATACACCATGGAATACTACTCAGCCATAAAAAGGAATGAAGTAATGTCTTTTGCTGCAATTTGGAAGGAGCTGGAGGCCATTATTCTAAGTGAAGTAAGTCAAGAATAGAAAACAAAATACCATATATTTTCACCTATATGTGGGAGTTAAGCTGTGAGGACACAAATACATACAGAGTGATATAATGAGCTACGGAGACTTGGAGATCAAGGCTGGGAGGTGGGTAAGGGAGAAAAAACTACATACTGGGGACAGTATACACTTGGGTGATGGGTGCACTAAAACCTCAGAATTCACCACTATAGAAATCATCCATGTAACCAAACCACTTGTACGCCAAATGCTATTGAAAGAAAAAGAATTAAAGTAGACACATATCTTCACATTAACAATATATCTTTGGGAGCTTTTCTTTTCTTTTTCTCAAAATATGAGTTTTGGAATATTTGTTTTTATTTTTAATTGACAAATTTTACTTATATATATTTATAGGGTACAACATGATGTTATGATATATGTATACAATGTGGAATGATTAAGTCAATTTAATAAACATACCCATCATCTCATATACTCATCATTTTTGTGGTGAGAACTTTTGAAATTTGATCTTTTAGCAATTTTGAGAAATATATTATTATCATCTATAGTCACCATGCATGTAATAGATCTCAAAACTTATTCCTCCTGTGTAACAGAAACTTGTACCTTCTGACCAATGTCTTTCCATTCTTTCTTCCTTCCTTCTCTGGTAATCATCATTCTCTTCTTGGTTTCTATGATTTCTGTGTTAGCTATTTTAGATCTCACAGGTAATTAAAGTCACGTGCTATTTGTCTTCTTGTGCCTGACTTATTTCACTTAGCATGATGTCCTCCAGGTTCTTCCATGTTGTCACAAATGAAAGAATTTTCTTCTGTTTTTAAGGCTGAATAGCACTCCGTTCTGTATATATACCACATGGAAAATGAGTTTTGAATTACAAAAGCAATGATAAGAACAGGTTCTTCTTGCACTCAATGAGACATTACAGCTAAGACAAGGGTTATCCTTGACATTCCTGCTACCCCACCTAATCTCCCTTTCTCCAAGGGGGCCTGCAGAGATACTGATTTGTCATCTAACTGTCTGTCTGTTTATCAGTCTATCTACATATCTTTCTATCATCTCTCTCCTTTTATGCTCCATATATTTTTTGTCCTGTGGTATTTACATTTATGGACATTTCGGAACATGTTTTTTTTCCCACTTAATAGTGTGTCTGATAGCTATTTTTTCTGAGTGCTGAATAGCATTCCATGTTTTATTTGTCCCATCCCTTTCTTGAAGACACTTGTATAAACATTTCCAATCATTGTAGATATGGTCAATTTGCCTTCCAGAGTCTCTGTACTGATTTACCTTCTGGCCTGCATTGTGTGACAGGACTACTGATCCTCATTTTCTCCTTTAGTGTAGCTCTACAGTGTTCCATTCTGTGGATGTTTGTTGCAGGAAGTCAGGGACCCTGAATGGAGGTACCAGCTGGAGCCCCAGCAGAGGAACATAAATTGTGGAGATTTCATTTTAATATGGACATTTATTAGTTCCCAAATAACGCTTTTATAATTTCTTACGCCTGTCTTTAATCTCTTAATCCTGTTATCTTCATAAGGTGAGGACGTACGTCAACTCAGGATCATTGTGATAATTGTGTTAACTGTACAAATTGATTGCAAAACATGTGTGTTTGAACAATATGAAATCAGTGCACCTTGAAAAAGAACAGAATAACAGCAATTTTTAGGGAACAGGGGAAGACAACCATAAGGTTTGACTGCCTGCAGGATTGGGCAAAAAGAGCCCTATTTTTCTTCTTGCAGAGAGCCTACAAATGGACGTACAAGTAGGGAAGATATTGCTAAATTCTTTTCTTACCAAGGAATATTCATACCCTGGGAAAGGAATGCATTCCTGGGGGGAGGCCTGTAATGGCCGCTCTGGGAATGTCTGTCTTATGTGGCTGAGATAAGGACTGAGATTCACCCTGGTCTCCTACAGCACCCTCAGGCTTACTAGGGTGGGGAAAACTCTGCCCTGGTAAATTTGTGGTCAGACCAGCTCTCTGCTATCAAACCCTGTTTTCTGTTGTCTAGGATGCTTATCAAGACAATACGTGCACTGCTGAACATAGACCCTTATCAGTAGTTCTGCTTTTGCACTTTGCCTTGTGATCTTTGTTAGACCCTTATCAGTAGTTCTGCTTTTGCCCTTTGTCCTGTTCCCTCAGAATTGATCTTTGTTAGACCCTTATTAGTAGTTCTGCTTTTTGCCCTTTGAAGCATGTGATCTTTGTACCTACTTCCAGTTCTTACATCCCCTCCCCTTTTGAAATCCTTAATAAAAGCTTGCTGGTTTTGAGGCTCAGGTGGGCATCACGGTCCTACCAATATGTGATGTCACCCCTGGCAGCCCAGCTGTAAAATTCCTCTCTTTATACTGTCTCTCTTTTCTCAGCTAGCTGACACTTATGGAAAATAGAAATAACCTACATTGAAATATTGGGGGTGGGTTCCCCCAATAGATATTTATCTAAACATCTCCTCATCCATGTATATTTGGCTTGTTTCATCCTTTTGCTAAATTAAACCTCTGCAATTGGCATGTGTCTACAGTGACCATTGCTCATATGTGTAAGCATCTCTGCAGGACAAATTCCCAAAAGTGCAATTGCCGAATCAAGGACCATTTGCATTCTACAATTGTAATAATGATTGCAAATCCATTTCTATATTTGCTGAGTTTGATGGCACAAGCTTTCCGACAAATTTACCAATAGTATTATTGTATTATTAAATTTAAAATTTTTATCAGTCTTCACATTACATCTTTTAATGAGCATTTTGTTAAATAAGAGTGAGAAAGAACATCCTTTGCCCAAGTTGATAAGCCACTTATTTTCCTTCTATGGGAGTGGTCATCTTATATTTTCTGCTGTTTTTCTTTGGGTTCTTTTTTCTTATTTACTTATAAGAATGTGTACCACAATTAATGATTTTTTTCTGTCTTTTGTTGCAAAAGATTGCCTTTTGACTTTTTTGGGGGGTGCTTTGGGTTAATTTTTATGAAGTTACATTTGTCCATATTTTCTTCTGTACCACACTACCCATCTATTTCCCAGAGTTTTGTGGGGCTTCCTTTAGCAGATGGGAAGTTTTCACTTATTCACACGTCTGTCTCTGACCTTTTTAGTCATTTGAATGCCTCCTTTTTTATGGCATTGCCATACTATTTTTATTACTGTGACTTTTTTTTTCTTTTTGCTTTTTTTGAGACGGAGTCTAGCTGGAGTGCAGTAGTGCGATCTCGGCTTACCGAAACCTCCCATCTCCCGGGTTCAAGCGATTCTCCTGACTCAGTCTCCAGAATAGCTGGGATTACAGGCACTGTCCACCACGCCCAGCTAATTTTTGTATTTTTAGTAGAGACGAGGTTTCACCACGTTGGTCAGGCTGGTCTCAAACTCCTGACCTCAAGTGATTCGCTCACCTCGGCTTCCCAATACTGTGACTTTCTAATAGGTTTTAATATCTGGCAGAGTGGCTTTTTTTGTTGTTGTTAAATCAACCCTTACAAACATTTGTTGTATGGTAAAGTGTATGTTTTATTTGGATTGAGGGAAATTTATAATGAAATACAGAGATTTCATGTTTCTTTTTAAGTTTAATCCAGGTATTTTATATTATTTTGACTAGTATATTTTCTTTTATTATGTTTTCAGTTGATGGTTATTTCTACATGGTAAAACTAATGATTTATGCAAATAAATTCTGTGCCCAATGAACACAGTACATGCTAAAGATGGTGTTGTGTATCAAGAGAAAAAATATAGATAATTAAGTAAAAGTTCTTGGGACAACTGGAAAGCCTTCTGGAAAAAAGGCAACTGAACCTGGTTCTCATGTCTTATGACAAGATAACGTTCAGATTAATCATTTTTTTCTAAAAGAGTCCTAAAAGCTCTAGAAGGAACCATGAGAAAATTATTTCATAGCTCCAGAGTAGGGATAACCTTATTTTGACGTAGATCCCAGGGGCTATGAAAAAGTGATACACTGTTAAATGAGAAAACATACATGCCAGGCATGGTGGTTCATGCCTGTAATCCCAGTACTTTGTGAGGCCAAGGTGGAGAGATCACTTGAGATCAGGAGTTCAAGACCAGCCTTGTCAACATGGGGAAACCCTGTCTCTACTAAAAATTAAAAAAATTAGTTGGCTGTGGTGGTGAATGCCTGTAGTCCCAGCTACTTGGAAGGCTGAGGCAGGAGAATCGCTTGAACCTGGGAGATGGAGGTTGCAGTGAGCCAAGATTACACCACTGCACTCCAGCCTGGGTGACAGAGACTCCATCCCCCCTCCCCCCCCCCAAAAAAAAGGCTACATAATAGTGTCTATAGTAGATTCTGTGCTCCCATATAATTTTTTAAGATGCTAAAAATTAGCTCAGAAAGCATACATTAAAAAAAAATAACCTGGCAACGTGTGGGGAGAAGTAAATGGCATTGGGCCATAGAGGTGGATTATGTTTTAAAGTTCTCAAATTCTGAACCAGATAATTGTAGACAGTATTAAAATTTTAAATAGCCACTGCAAAAGAAGAAAGATTAAGCAGAGAATTCAGCTCCTTTGCTAGATCTTAAGTGTTTATAAACATTTTCCAGTGGGGCCTCTAGTGTTTTCTAACTGTAAAATCACTATCTGCCAAAATGATACATTTGCTCCCACATTTCAAATGGCATGACTCTTTTTTTCCTTTGCCTAATTGAACGTTCTGGTATCTCTAGTACCATGCTAAATAAGAGCAAAACATTGGATCTGGGTATTTTGTTTGTTACTTATTTGCATTTGAGTTTGCTTTCTTGCCACAGACAATGTTTAATTTTATGCAAATTTGTTAACCTTTTACCGCTGGCTTCTGGGTGTTTTCCTCAGAGTATTTTTAACTGCTTGGCTAAATTTTCTCTGATACTTTTCTAATTGTCTGCTTCTCTAATTGTTTTCTGCTTTTTAAAGTTCTCAAATGTTTGATCCCCATGGAGTTTATTTTGTGATAGGGAGAAAAGGTCTCATTTGGAAATAGAAAAGCTGGAGTGTTGTGTCCTCGTTCCCTTGATAATGATTGGGGCTGGGGTGTTTCCTTAGGGACGACCTGGCCCAGCTGCCCTTCCTGACCATGTGCCTGAAGGAGAGCCTGCGGTTACATCCCCCAGCTCCCTTCATTTCCCGACGCTGCGCGCAGGACGTTGTTCTCCCGGATGGCCGAGTCATCCCAAAAGGTGCCCACAGCCTCAGGGGGAGGAGCCTCCCAGGTAGGAAGATGGGCCCTTCAGGGGGTCCTCGTCGTGACTGCCCCCTTCTCTCCCACAGGCAATATCTGCGTCATCAATATTATAGCGCTCCATCACAACCCAACCGTGTGGCCGGATCCTGAGGTGCTGCCTTCCTCATTCACCACCACCCCCCCATCTACTTTTTCTTACCTTGGTTTTTTGTCAATTCCAATGTTCCTAGTGGAGGGGGCAGGGTTTTGATGAGGAAAATCCAGCATCACCTCCCCCCAACACACACATTTGTCTCTCCAACAAGGCTGCTGGACCTAGGAGACCCCACCCAGCAAACCTTTGTCTCACCTGCAGGTCTATGATCCCTTCCGCTTCGACCCAGAGAAGAGCAAGGAGAGGTCACCTTTGGCTTTTATTCCCTTCTCTGCAGGGCCCAGGTAAGAGCACCGTGTGTCTGAGGCAGGGATGGGGTGATGGGTGTGGGAGTCGAAAAAGGAGGACGTTGCAGATGGTCCCAGTTCCAGGTCTTCCCTCCATTCCTTCACAGTTTATGGGAAAACGTCCACAGAATGGGGATGAGTAGGTCCTAGAGGAGTCGCCAGAGTGCTCAAAATCCCCTTCTCCATCTGCTGGTCTGAGAGGGAGCTGGAGTCTGGCCCAGGCTCCAGGACAAGCAATCCCACATGGGGGTCCCAGGCATGCTTAGCCCCTCTCTATATCTCTCAGGCTGAGCTGGGTGTGGTTGGGGGTCCCGGACCAGGTTCCTGGAGTGATGGGACCCAAATGCGGGTCTTGGCTGCAGTCACAGTCCACTCTCCCGCCTGCAGGAACTGCATCGGACAGGCGTTCGCCATGGCGGAGATGAAGACTGTCCTGGCGCTGATGCTGCTGCACTTCCGGTTCCTGCCGGACCACACTGAGCCCCGCCGGAAGCCGGAGCTGATCCTGCGCGCCGAGGGCGGGCTTTGGCTGCGGGTGGAGCCCCTGAACACAGGCTTGCAGTGACTCTCTGATCCATCCACCTCATTTTGCAGATTCTCATGAATAAAACGGTGCTGTCACCTCTGCCTGGGCCTCACTGACTGCCAACAGGGGCCTCTTGGGGACTGGGAGGCTTCAGGGTGAGGTCTAACCTCGGTGGGTTGGGCGAGGTGTTGTCCCTGACTCCAAGACCCTGACTGCCTCTTTGGCTGAGCATAGGGCCTCCATGCCTATAGCAGGGTCTCTCAGAGCCCAAGTATGGACTTTATCCTGTGGACAATAGGAGCCATGGGAGGGTTTTGAGCAGGAGGGGGACCAGGGTTAAGAACGGATTTAAGAAGCGAGACGGAGGCTCAGTCAGTGAGAAGCAACCATGGAGGCAGATCCTTTCTTCTGGTCTGGGAGTGTCCCAAGACTGAGGTCCCTGTCCAGTTCAGAACATAGGGATAGAAGGGTGCAGCTTTTACCCTGGCAGGCTCTCAGGAATTCTCAATTTCCTTTCTTGCCAACCTCCCACCCTACGTCTCCCCTTTCCAGTTGATCACTTTTCTGACCCCCTTTCCCTAACTTCAGGCAGCTCCATTTTTTCCTCTTTTGAACCCTCTGACTCTGCCCAGGCAGCCCGTCCATCAGGTACTACCTGAATCCTCCCCCTACTATCTTCTGTTATGTGCCAGGCACTCTCACAAGTGTCAGATGTTGGGCACGTCCTCACCCTTTCACCTCTAGATTCCTCCTTCATTCCCATCACTCACCCATCTTGGGGTCAGGACTTTCCCTTTTGACCCTTGAGATTCAAAGTCAGATGATTGGAAACAAAACACCATCCCAAACGTATGGGATCTGGAGCCAGACTGTGGTGCTGAAGTCTCACATTTGCTGTGCGACTTGAGCCAATTAATTCCCCTCTATGCACTTCAGTTTCCTCAAACATATAATGCGGGCAACAACCTACCTCAGGGTTGTTCTGAAGACAAAGTTTGAGGAACTCGGAACTGTGCCTGGTGCACATTGGATGCTTAATAAATGTGGCCATTATTACCTTCTCTCTGAGAATGTCTGGCTAATAAAGCATGTTGCCTTTCGAGATAGTTTTTTTCTACCATGACTTTAAAGACTGTCTTGGAACTCATAGGCAAAAATTCTGATATTTGTGCTCCTTGAATAAGCTCCTGGTTGCCATGGTGCTTCATTGATGATAAGCACACATGCAAGTGTTGTCTAGAGTATGCAGGATAAGGCAAAAGATAGTTTTTTTTGTTTGGAATTTTATAGCATAAACATAGGTTAAAACTTCTTCCAACCGTGTCACCTTTTGACCTTGCGAGTCCATGATCTCTACTTTTCTAGAATGAAATCTCTTTCAGTGTTGACCACATTCCAGCACCAGCAGGAAGCACAGGCGAGGGCACTGTGAGTAGCATTAGAAGAGAATTCACACTGTAAAAATAATATTCATTCCTCAGTTAGTGGAACCAATGGCTATAACCAGAAAACCAAAAAAATGATGCATCCATTGGAGGCAAGGGAGTATATATCCTAGAATGACCCATTGACATTGCAGAGCAACTATGTCAAAAATGCTTGGAGGAGAGATGAGGCTATCTTATCAGAACATATTACAGACCTCTTATTAAGATATATTAAGCCCTATCACCAACCTCCTTTTTTCTCTCTTCCTCCCTTTGCCAGATTTTGCTCCAAATTCTTAGTTATTACATTTCCTGTACAGATAAAAATTTAAAGAACTCCCTTTTTACTTGACACCTACTTTCTCTCTGTCTTCCTCTCTCTGTCTCTCTCTCTTTATTCTGTCTATGTCTTTGTATCTCTCTCTGTCTTCTATCTCTGTCTCTGTATCTCTCTCTCTTTCTCCTTCTTGGTCTCTCTCTACTTTTGCATTCTGACATCCTTCACTCAACTCCACATATTAATATCCACACCCAAACTTAGGATATATCTCTCCCAAAGACAGTGAGGAACTTTATATAAGAACCAGTTTCTCTGAGGGAAGTAGTTTATTTTCCTTTGTACATTTCTTCTAATTAAAAGGATAATATTTATAAAACACTGGACACAGTGCCGATGCATAGAAAAAACTTAATGCTAGGTGGCATTTATGACTATCATGTTATTCTTACTTTTTCTTACACTAGGGGAAAATAAAATATATTTTGCCGGTCCATTCAAGAATAACCATGTTCATAAGTGCCCAGACACATCCATGTGATGATCCCCACCTGTCCATAGATAGAAAACACATTTCTAAGCACAGATAATAGGATAAAGTTCACAATGGCTCATAAACAAGAGATTGTGATCACTTGAGGCTAAGCAAAAAGGGATAAGAAACAATAGCCAGTATGTATCAAATAGATATTTTCACATACCTGAACCCTTACAACAGTCCTATGGACACAGACATTATCTTCAGCTCTTCTATTATACTTTATCACCACCAAATTGGCACTCAGGAGCTTAGAAGACAGAATTTTCTGTAAAAGTTTTTATTTATGGCATTCTTCAGCTTCTTGTTCCTTAAGCTGAAAATGATTGGGCTAAGGAAGGGGGTGAAGACAGTACAGGTGGTGGCCATCAAGGCATCACTGTACATAGAATGAAAGCCCTTGGGCTTAAGGTAGAAAAGGGAGGGAAAACTATAGTGCGTGACCACCACAGTGAGGTGGGATACACATGTGGAGAAAGTCTTGTGCCGGCCCTCAGCACAGGGAATCCTCAAGATGGCAGCCACAATGAAGACATAGGAGAGGATGATGAGTAATAAACAGCCTATCAGGGCTGTGACACACACCAGCATCACACCCATGATGACAGATGATGTCTTGTTCCCACAGGCCAACTTCAAAAGGGAAAGCACATGACAGACAAAATGGTGGATCACATTAGACCCACAGAAACTGAGGTGGAAAACTATCATTGTCACCATCATCCCCATGACTGAGCCACCAGCCCAGGTCCAGGCCACAAGACGGGCACAGTCACGGGGGCTCATGAGCACCTTGTAACGCAGTGGGTGGCAGATGGCCACATAGCGATCATAGCCCATGACCATGAGAAGGAAGGAATGAGTGAAGCCAAACATGAAGGAGAAGAACATCTGACCGGCACAAGACACAAAGGTGATGGAATGATGGGTGGAGAGCAGATCAGCCAGCATGCGAGGGGTGATGGCAACAGTGAACAGAATCTCAGAGATGGAGAGGGCACACAAGAAGAGGTACATGGGTGTGTGGAGTCTGTGTTCAATCCAGATTGTGGCCATGATGAGAAGGTTGCCCAGCAATGTGAACAGGAACATCAGGAGAACAACAGCAGGAACAAGACGGGCAGGAGCTGCTGGGGGAAGGCTGAGAAGCCAAAGAGGATAAATTCAGACATGGTGCTGTAGTTCTGACCAGGCATGGATACTGCATATGGTGAGATTAGAAACAAAATTAAATGACAGTGGTTAAAACACAGACTCTAGCACACACCAAATGGCAACTCAACAGCTCTATGCTATTCAACAACTGGCAGAATTTTCTGGGTCTCACTTTCCTCATCTGTAAAATGGAGTAAACAATAATAGTTCTTAACATTCAGCAATGTGACAAAGATCAGATGAGATCAATATATTAGATGATCAAGTCAGATTTTGGCTACTAATTGGGTTTCTATTAACACCGACTGACATAAAGGAAAGGTTCAATACTTGGAGCCATTAGAGACAGACATAGATGATCAGGGTCAGAGTCTCTTGATAGTGTGCCAGTTTTAGAAGACATGTATTTTGATCTTGGGGTTTAAAAGTTTTTTTCCTGAGAGTCTTTATCTTTTAGTTGCTTATTTAACTCAATTACCTTTATTTTAATACTGATTTATTGATACTCATTTATGCCATCCTATTTCAAATTGTATATTTGCCATTCTAAAAAATCTGAATAGAAAATTTGAAAGAAAAGGTTGGATACATACCTGTCAGACAAATATGCACCAAATGAAAGCTGAGGTTGCAATCTTAATAATAATAAAAGGCGGAATTTATGGAAACAATGATCACAATGTCTCTAATACCATATGCCACTCCAGGGAACCAGAGTTCCTTGAGACATGGCTGATCTGTGGTCTGGACACAGAAGAAAGCCTTAAACACCTTGTACCAGTGTGAAATGAAACTTCCACTAAGTAATGGGGTAATATTAAAAGCCTGGAGGTTCTAGATTGAAAAGATGCCCACTAGCCAAAAAGGATAATCATTGTACAGAAGATGGAGGAATAAGCTAAATTACACCATGAAGAAGCTTTCAGAAAAACAGAAGGATAATTCCACAGAATAATTGGTCTGGTCTCATTGATAAAGGCTCATTCAAAGGACAAGAGAAATTCGAGGACATAACCACTGGATGCAACATAGGAGACTAGTTGAATATTGATTTACATAACCAGCTGTAAGTATTTTTAAGGCAATAGAGAACATTTTGATTATAGTATGAATGAATGATTAGGTATGAGTAATATTAA
>NW_012102199.1:1096344-1098311 GCF_000951045.1 Mandrillus leucophaeus
AATTAAAATCTTTAATGGAAGTCATGCTCTGTATACCAGCAAACTTGCTACTGTGTATCTATCTTGACTTCTGAAACCTGTTTACAGTGGGACATGTAAGAGAATGGTCCCTGCAGCAGTTAGTTTACTGGGGGTGTTGGATAACCCTGCTTGTCCCTAATTGGAGAGAAGGCAGGTAAAAGGGTATAGAGGCAAACAATAGATATAGAGGCAAAAGGATATAGAGCTTTTGGCAGGAATTAGATGCACACAGAGTAATGTAAGTGAACCTTTAAAATAATATTGAGTGAATAAAACTCAAAACAGGATGAACTCTCTAGCATAATTCCATGTGGTCACATTAAAAATACATCTACATGAAACTACTCTGACTAATATAGTAATAATGAATCCATGTCAGTTGTCAAAATCCACATATACAATGCGAAGAGTATAACTTAATGTAAACTATGGAATTTAGTTAATAATAATGCATCAATATTGGTTCATCAATTGGAACACACGGTACCACAGGAATGCAAGATGTCAACAAAAGGAAAAACTACTCTAGAACTTGGTTAAGAATGTGTTAGTGTTGGTTCATCAATTGTAACAGGTGCTACAGGAATGCAAGATGTCAACAATAGGAGATACTACTGTAGAACTTGGTTAATAATGTGTCAACATTGGCACATCAATTGTAGCACAGGTGCTGGAGGAACACAAGATGTCAACAATAGGAGAGAGGTCCCCACATGCAGGGGTGAGGCATATATGAGAACTCTCTATACTTTCTGATCAATATTTCTATAAACTTAAAACTCCTCTAATAAAATCAAGTCCATTAATTTACCATTTAAAAAAAGTCACATAAGAAATATATGCAGATAGAAAGCAATGTGTATCTTACAAGAACTTATACAAATCAAAAGGTGCATATTACGTATGTGAAAATGCCTGTCAAGGAAAGAATGGAAACAGTGAAAGAAAGGGGATAAACAAATGAAATAAGAAAAGGATCTTGCACAAACCAATGTCAATCAAAAGCCACAAACTGGAAATATCATGGACTCAAACCTCTGCACCTGAATTCTACCATAAAAGAAAACAGAAATGTTTTTATGAATAATGTGAGCCACATTGCTACAAGAGTTTCTGAAATCCTTGGTTCTGGATGGGCCCATCCATCATTACACCCCATAGTAGTCTCACTAGGACATTGTCCCCAAGTATCTGCCCCCGACTCCCTGCCACACAGGAGGAGTCAGTCCAGCTCTTGGACAACACAGAATCACGCAGACAGTGAGGAACTTTACTGGAGTGAGGATGACGTATTCCACATGAAAAGACCACACTTATGACATGGAAGGAAAGTCTTCTGACCACGCAGCCACCCTACCCAGAAATCATCCCCCAGCATCAGCCACCTTCCTTCCCCATCCCTCCCATTGCTGGGCATCCTCTCTCCTACTAAGCACTTCTCCATCTGCTCCGCTCCTCCGCATCCCCTCTCCTGGGCCGCCGCCCCACCCTCCTCCTCATCTCCTCTCCTCTGCACACACTCCACTCTGGCTTCCAGAGAGAATTTTCTGAAATGCTTACAAGTTGTGAAGGCATCAGACCCAGGGTGGAAACCCCAGTTCTCACTGTGTGTCTTTGGAGAAAGGACTTCGCAGCTCTGAGGCTCCTCTCCCCAACTGGAAAACAGGAGTAAGTAGACCACCGTGAGAGTCCACCTTGTAAAAGTCATTGTCATTGACTGATGATGATATTGGTCTTCAGAGCTGATTTGCTTGTATCGTTCTGTACCAGCTGTCACTCACTGACCCCATTCTAGACTCATGGTCTCCAACCCTAGCAGGGACCTTAGCATTCCTGGCAATGACACAACACAGTGTCTGATCCAACCAAGAGTCTGATCCAACCTTCCCCCTCTGCTCAAGCTCCTGCCTCACCCCTACAGTCCACCATCCTGCCTCCTGCTTGCT
>NW_012102199.1:1098361-1105189 GCF_000951045.1 Mandrillus leucophaeus
ATTCCTGGCAATGACACAACACAGTGTCTGATCCAACCAAGAGTCTGATCCAACCTTCCCCCTCTGCTCAAGCTCCTGCCTCACCCCTACAGTCCACCATCCTGCCTCCTGCTTGCTAGAGCAGCCACAGTTCTCGAGGCTGGGGTCCCCCGTCTCCTCTGACAGGTGGACGGAATTCTGCCTACTCTGGTATCACTGCGGATGGCTCACACACAGGTGCAGAGCAAACATCTCACAGCACTGGAATGCATCCAGCTCCATCCTGCCTCTTACAACCAGATTAGCAAGGACACAACAGTGGAGACAAAATACACCTAGCACAGGGTTTCTCAATCCCAGCACTCATGACATTTGGGACCGGATCATTCTTTGTAGTGGGAGCTGTCCTGTGCATTGTCTGCCATTTAGCGGCGCCTTTACCTCAATCCCTTAGATGCTAGTAGGAAAATCCCCCCCTCCCCACAAGTCCTGAGAACGGGAGTATCTCTGGACATGACCAAATGTCTCCTGGGGGCCAGAATCACATTCAGTTGAGGACCGCTGACCTATAAGCTGCAACGGGCACCTGGACTGGCTGAACAGCCAGGCGCTCTGCGTGGGAAAAAACCACCCCAGGTAGCCACCTAAGGCTGAGATCTCTCTCTTTTCCCTGTCTCCCCAGTTCTGCACCCCACCTGCAGGCTGGGCAGCTCCATCCACAACTCTCTGACTCTGCCCTTGTACCCATATCCTCTTGGTTCCCCTCCACCTGGGGTTGCCTGCAATCAAGTGGTCTTAAGGAAAATGCAGAAAAAGGACCCTTTTAAGGTGCTTTCAGAGGGTACCTGCAGGCAAGTGTAGGAGCCTTGAACTGGTGCTGTGAGCTTTATGCCTGCAGTGGCCTTCCCAGCAGGTTATTCCCATGGGCCTCCCCAGGAAACCACCCTAGAAGGGCGTCCTCTGCGTCTGGAGAGGCCAGGCGGGGCCTCAGGGGGCGTTCCGGAATCTGAAGCCTCCACCTCTTCCTCTAGCACACAAGGGCTCACTGCTACCTCTCTGCCCAGGAAGGCTTTAGCTCCTGCAAAGGATGGAAAGATTCCAGTCTCAAAGGAGATAGGACTGGAGAGAATTCTGGTTAAAGATTAATATGGAAGGGACATACCGAGGCATAGTCGACCTCCCCTCCTGTCATAGCTGGGAACTCAGTTTTTAAGATTTCTCTGGGGTTTCTGTGTTCAGGAGGGCGGC
This sequence comes from Mandrillus leucophaeus, assembly GCF_000951045.1. Taxonomy (NCBI): domain Eukaryota; kingdom Metazoa; phylum Chordata; class Mammalia; order Primates; family Cercopithecidae; genus Mandrillus; species Mandrillus leucophaeus. The sequence goes on from NW_012102199.1 coordinate 1,099,589, forward strand.
TGCTCAGTTGATTGGGGGCCTTAGGATTTTGTTTTTATTTCTCCAAATCCAACAGACCCCGTGGTGCTCTGAGAGACTGGAACATGAAGATGCTGTGTAAGAACTTGCAGGACGCAATAGGGGATTCACAGTGGAAATGTCTCATATGTTAGGGTGAGAAATCACTGTCCTTCACTGAGACAATACGTCTTCACTCACTGCTGAGCCCCAGTAAGGACACAATCCAATATGTTCATCCTGGACTAGGTGTGTTCTCTTCATAAAGCCATAAAATTAGGTGCACAATCCAACTTCTCACCAAATACAAGTGGTATATACGAAGCTGGGCTCAAGCGAGTCTTTTTTTTTTTTGAGACGGAGTCTCACTGTCATCTAGGCTAGAGTGCTGTGGTGTGATCATAGCTCACTGCAGCCTCAACCTCCTAGGCTCAAGTGATCCTCCTGCCTCAGCCTCCCGAGTATCTGGGACTACACGCTGGTGCAGGCATGCCCAGCTAATTTATTTTACTTTTTGTAGAATTGGGGTCTCACTGTGTTGCCTAAGCTGTCCCCAGACTCCTGGACTCAAGTGATCTTCCTGCCTCAGCCTCCCGATGTGCTGGGATTACAGACATGAGCCACTGAGCTCAGCCACTCAAACCAGTCTTTTTTTTTTTTTTTTTTTTCTTTTTTCTCAGATGTAAGTATTCGGTTTATTGATTTAAAAACATCTGAAATTCTGTTTTGTAAAAAAAATATATATATATTCAAGCCTGGCACGGTGGCTCACATCTGTAATCTCAGCACTTTAGGAGGCCTAGGTGGGAGAATTGCTTGAGCCTAGGAGTTGGGATCAGCCTGGCCAACATAGTGAGACCCCATCTTAAAAAAAAAAATCTTGGCTGGGGCACAGTGGCTGATGCCTGTAATCCTAGCACTTTGAGAGGCGGAGGCCAGTGGCTCACTTGAGGGTAGGAGTCAAAGACCAGCCTGGCCAACATGGCGAAACCTGGTCTCTACTAAAAATACAAAAATTGGCCTGCCGCGGTGACTCACGCCTGTAATCCCAGCACTTTGGGAGGCCGAGGCGGGCGAATCACAAGGTCAGGAGATTGAGACCATCCTGGCTAACATGGTGAAACCCCGTCTCTACTAAAAAATACAAAAAAATTAGCTGGGCATGGTGGCAGGCGCCTGTAGTCCCGGCTACTCGGGAGGCTGAGGCAGGAGAATGGCGTGAACCTGGGAGGCGGAGCTTGCGGTGAGCCAAGATCGCACCACTGCACTCCAATCTGGGCAACAGAGCCAGACTCCGTCTCAAAAACAAAACAAAACAAAACAAAAAACCAAGAAACAAACAAAAAACCCCGAAAATTAGCCGGTGTGGTGGCAGAAGCCTGTAATCCCAGCAACTCGTGAGGCTGAGGCACCGAGAATCGCTTGAACCTGGAAGGCAGAGGTTGCAGTGAGCCAAGATTGCGTCACTGCACTGCAGCCTGGGTAATAGAGTGAGACTCTGTCTCAAAAAAAAAAAAAAAAAAAATCTTTATTCCGATATAATTCACAGCCAAAAATTCATCCATGTAAAGTGTACAATTCAATGCTTTTTCAGTATGGTCACAGAATTGTGCAACCATTGCAACAATTAATTTTAAAACATTTTCGTTATTTGTAAAATAAACGCCATGCCCATTAACAGTCACTCCCCATTGCCTGCTTCCACCCAGGCTTAGACAACCACAGATCTGTTTTCTCTTTCTGTCTTTATGGATTTGCCTGTTCTGAACATTTTATATAAATGGAATCACATACTATTTTGACTGGCTTCTTTCACTCCGCATCATGTTTTCAAAGTTCATCTATGTTGCAGCATTAGTATCTATGTTACAGTATTAGTATCTATGTTACAGCATTAGTATCCATGTTACAACATTAGTATCTATGTTACCTCATTAGTATCTATGTTACAGCCTTAGTATCTATGTTACAGCATTAGTATCTATGTTACAGTTTCAGTACTGCGTTCCTTTTTACAGCCAAACGATATTCCATTGGATAGATACACCGTATTTTGTTTATCCGTCCATCCATTATTAGACATTTGGGTTGCTTCCACTCTTTCGCTATTATGAATAGTTCTGCTACAAACGTTGATGCATAACGTAAAAGGAAAATAAAATCCCGGGACCCCAATTCACTCTCCCAAAAAGAAAAAATTAAGCTGAAAGCTGAGTCATGCGAGAACTTGCCAGAAAGCTTTAGTAGAAATTGATAAGCTGATTCTAACATTTATATGAAAATGCAAACGACCTAGAATAGAAAAAGTTAATTATATAAAGGAGAATAAAGTTGGAATACGTACACTGTCTGGCTTCAAGACTTCTGTAAGAGTGAAATCACCAAGATGGTGGGATAGGAGGTCCCCCCCAGTTGGATCCCCCTACAACAACAATAATTTCATAGTCATCCATGGGAAAAAGTGACTTTCGGAGTGTCTTGGGATTCAGGTAGGCATTTGTGAAACCCAAGACCTAGAAGGGTTGCTTTGAGAGGGCAGACAGACCCACAGCCAGGTGGCAGACCTGCTGTTCTGGTCCCAGCTCCCTATTCTGGTAGAGACCCTATTCCATAAAGGGCTTAGGACCAGAGACAGCAGCCACCCAGGGACTCCTTGGCCTCTGAGCCTGCAGGGAGCTGTGGCTCAGGTGCATCCCACACACTCCCAGAGCACAGAGTCCAGGAAGTGGGAGCTTTGTGGGGTCCCACAGAGTGGAGACCTGGGAGGATTACTGGCTGTACACACAGAGGAGAAAACAAACCACACAAGTGAAATATATAAACGTATAAATAGTTATATGTACATAAACATTTATTATTATTATTAAATTGGATGGAGTTTCACTCTTGTTGCCCAGGCAGGAGTGCAATGGTGCAATATTGACTCACTGCAACCTCCGCCTCCTGGGTGCAAGCGATTCTCCTGCCTCAGCCTCCCAAGTAGCTGGGATTACAGGCGTCCACCACCACATCCAGCTAATTTTTATATTTTTAGTAGAGATGAGGTTTCACCATGTTGGCCAGGCTGTTCTTGAACTCCTGACCTCAGGTGATCCACCCAGCTCGGCCTCCCAAAGTGCTGGGATTACAGGCATGAGCCACTGTGCCCGGCCCTAAACATTTATATTCTAAGCTTAAAAACTACTCATGCTAGAGTTTATTTATACAAATATGATGGATAGAAGTGTATGCCTCTATGCACTGTCCACCTCATTTCTGTGAATATTTAGTAGACATACCTGCTGTTCTGTACCTCACTCTCTTAGCCTCATATCTTGCCTCCCTTGAATGTGTGCACATAGAGAAAGATGCATTTTAAATGATCCCCTTTCTCGTTGATTTAGAACTGGTTGAGTTTGAGGCTCATTTCCGTAGAGTATCTACCCTCTAATATTCTGTAAAGCAAGGGAACCCAACCCCTGGGCAGCAGACAGGTACTGGTCTGTGGCCTGTTAGGGACTGTACTGCACAGGAGGAGGTGAGCGGTGGGTGAGTGAGCGAAACTTCATCGGTATTTACAGTTTCTCACCATCACTCACATTACTGCCTGAGCTCCACCTCCTGTCAGATTAGTGGCAGCATTCGATGCTCATAGGAGTGCAAACCCTAATGTGAACTGCGCATGCAGGGGATCAAGATTGCATGCACCTTATGAAAATCTAATGCCTGATGATCTGTCACTGTCTCCCATCACCCCCATATGGGATCATCTAGTTGCAGGAAAACAAGCTCAGGGCTCCCACTGATTCTACATGATGGTGAGTTGTATAATTATCTCATTACATGTTACAATGTAATAATAATAGAAATAAAATGTACAATAAATGTGATGTGCCTGAATCATCCTGAAACCATCTTTGTCTCTCCTCTCCCTGCCACAGTTTGTGGAAAAATTGTCTTCCACGAAACTGGTCCGTGGTACCAAAAAGGTTGGGGACCACTGCTGTAAAGGCATAGGCTGTGTGTGTGTGTGTGTGTGCGCGCGCACACGTGCTGAGGTCTCCATGCTGGGGGACATTCAAGCAGAGACTATCAGGGATGCAGTAGCTGGGCTGTACAGAGCTCATGTGTTCATTGGATGGGCGGCTGAACTCCCTGGATGTTCAGTTCCCAGACACAGAACAGCTGACATCTACCCTGGAAGAATCCACCTGTGAGTCTGCCTTAACACCTAACAGGTGTTCAAATTTCCTGTTGCTGCTTCACCACAGATAACTCTTCTGGATTCAGGCCAAGGCTCCTATGTCCGAGAGGTTGCTCCCCTAGCCATAATCTACAGCCAAAGAGAGCAGGTGGTGAGGGCAGACTGGACCTTTGGGGCCCTTCTCCAATACAGCGCAAGGCCATGTCTGCCCGCTGTGGGATCCGGGTCAGACCCCATATCCAGCTTACACAGCACCCACAGCAACAGCAGGAACAGCGAGTTGCACTTGCTGAGCCTTTAGTCTGCCTTGCGCATTTTGCCTGCATTGTCTGTTTTAAGTATTACGACAGCCATGTGAGGCGAGTGCTACTGAAACGCCCATTTACAGATATGAAGGAGCACAGCCCGGTGGTGGGGGTGGCACAGTGTGAGGCTGGGTGGGTGGTCTGGGTAACCAGCCTGGCTCCACCAGCTGTGCGACTATAGGTGGTCACTTAAATATCTTGCAGGCTTAATGATTCATTTGTAAAATGGAAAACAAGGTGGTTAATATACTTAAAGGACTCAAAACAGGCTGTGTGAGTTATGTTGGCAAATGGTGGTGGTCACCATTCCGGCTCTAGGCTGCCTGCTCATCCCAGGCACACAGCAGGTCTGCAGTGAGCGGAGCCCCTCTAGCCGCTGAGGACGCTTTCTTCTTCGTCCCTAGAACCCCGCCTGGTTCATCAAACTCTGACTTTGCTCCCTGAGCCTAATAGGGGTGGAACCGCCAGCAGGTGAGGTCTGTTCTTGCAGAGGGAGTGGGGATTTTGGGGGATGCACCCTACCCCACTGAGGCTGTAGGGCCAGCTGCCTGAATCCCTTGGCTGAATGAGCTGGTAGTGGTGGTGGGGTGGAGGAGGTTTGGGGGCTCCCCAGCACCCAGCCAGTGTCAGGAGCACTGTCTTCCCCATCCCCCTTCTCAGTAGCTCTGCTAGGAGCCCCCTCCTTCAAGCACCCCCTCTCCTGAGTCCACCCTGCAGGGCAGTTCTGGACAGGATCCAGGGAGAGCCAGGAGGGGAGCCCTGGGTCTGTGGGCGGAGCATCCTGCATGTGGGAGGAGGAGCCAGGTGCTGATCCAAGGGCCTCCAGATATTTCCCCTCTGGGGCCACTACATAGCCTGAGATTCCTTCGTTATTAATGTCCCTGTATTACTATGACATTGACCCTAATGAATGGGTGCAGAACAGCATGGCAGAGGAAAAAGGTTTGGGCTTGAGGGTCTCACAAACGTGGCTTCCTGTGAGCTTTGGGCTAGAGGCCTGCCCTCTCTGAGACTCAGTTTGCCCTTTTGTTAAATGGATGCATTCCCTTCTCTGGAGGCCATCACTCGGGTCTCTCCAACAATCCCAGGGCTCTGGCTCAGAGAACCGAGGGGAGG
>NW_012102199.1:1105239-1105999 GCF_000951045.1 Mandrillus leucophaeus
GAAAGAGAGAGAGAGAGAGAGAGAGAGAGAGTTTATTATGGGAATTGGAAAATGTGATGATGGAGGGCAAGAAGTCCCATGATATAGCATCTGCAAGCCAGAATCCAGGGACACTGGTGGTGTAAATTCAGTCGGAGTCCCAAAAGGCCTGAGAACCTGGAGTTCTCATGTCCACGGACAGGAGCGGATGGATGAGCCAGCTCCAGAAGAGAGCTCACATCCACCCTTTCCTCTGCCTCTTTGTTCTATCCGCACCATCAAAGGATTAGATGACACCCACTCCCACTGGGGAGGCGGATCATCCTTCCTCAGTTTACCTATTCAAATGTGAATCTCTTCTGGAAATACACCGATGGACACATCCAGAAATAATGTTTTACCAGCATGTTTTATTTGGGCATCTCTTGGCTCAGTCACATGGAATTCATAGTTAATTCAGGACACCTAGAATTAACCATCACAAGGGCTGACAGCCTCTGCCTTGCTTTCAGGTCACCCCCATGGAAGAGGGCATAAAGAAGTTTGTTCAGCTGGTGGCCACCCAAGGCTTTAAGTTGTGGCTGGGTCCTACCTTCCCTCTCCTCATTTTATGCCACCCTGACATCATCCGTTCTATCACCAGTGCCTCAGGTACCCATGCAGAGCTTGGGATGATGAGGGCTGCAAAATATCCGAGGCCTTCTATCCTCTCTTCCCCCAAGCTTCCATGTGGGCCCTGCAGGGTCCAGGCCCCTCTTCCTGCTTCTCTCTCAGCCATGTT
>NW_012102199.1:1110669-1112553 GCF_000951045.1 Mandrillus leucophaeus
GCACACTTTACATAGAGCACTTGGCACACGGTACACGACATGTATACAGAGTACCTGGCACAGGGTAGGCGTGCTTTATGTAGAGTCCAGCACCCAGGATATTGCAATATCGCATATTGTCTTTTGCAAAGAGCAGAGACTGACACGCAGCAGCTAAAGTACTAGCTGCCAGCCCCTTCCCTTCATTCCCTGTTTTTCAGGCTCCCTCAGAATCCATCTGTCCCCATCTAAGGCCCATTTTCCTGTGATCCCTCCTCTGTCCCCCTCTAAGGCCTCATCTGACATCCCATTTCCCAGATGAGAAGCCTGAGTCCAGGAGGGGCTCACTGCCCACAGTTAGAGCAAGGAGAGGGCAGAATAAGGACTCCACTCAGGGTCTCCTGGCTCGGCCCTCCCTGGCCCCATCTGCTCATGGCCCCTCTCAGCCTTACCTCCCATGCCCCATCTCTGTCCTCCTATTCTGAGTCCAGCCTCCAGGTATTCTCCTCCAGCAGAGCTCTTTATCTCTGGAATCGGACCGGGTAATCCCCAGTACAGTTAGGTAGTTTGTTCCTGCTCCTGTCAGTCATGTCTCGACCCAGGCCCTGGGTTACCTGGAGGCAGGACTTGAACTCCTGCCAGGCTGTGAAGCCAGAGACCAGAAGCTTCTGTCCCTGAATCTCCTAAGTCTGCACTGAGAAATGGTGTATAGCGAACTCCTGGACCACACGTGGAGAGGAGCTCTGAAGATGATCTGGAACAAGGGTTGGCCTGGCCCTGCTCACCTGCCACCTGAACTCTCAAGTTCATGCCTTTATCTGCCACACCCTTGGCCTTGGAAGGGCAGGGTGGTTGTCAACTTTGGGGCTCAGAGTCACCTTTGCACCTCAAGATCCCCTCTCACCCACCTGGGAGGTGCTGAGACCTGCAGAACCAGTGCCCATGCTGTGTCACCCTCAGCTGGATCCTCTGCACCCAGTTGGCCTGATGCCAGGTTTTGGTTGTCAGCCCAGGCACGGAAGACACACCCAGGCTATGGGGATTGGCTCGCCCAGCCCAGCCCAGCCTAACCCAGCCTCCCACAGCCTTCCCTACATCAGGGGCCAGAGGTAAAGACCTCCTAGCAGGTGGGGAGAGGAGATTGTGTGGGACAAGCTGGTCCTGACAGAAGGTGCCAGGCTGGGGGTGGCAGGGCTGGAGGATCTTGGCCTGGGATGGGGAGAGGCACTGCCCAAGGCTGGGGTGGGTCCAGGCTACTGACCTGGGAAACGTGATTTCCTGGTAACCGGACCCCTGGCAACCTCCCAGTGATTCAGGCTGGGCCTTTCTGGATTCTGATCAGCCTCAATCTCTCCCTTTCTGTGTAACTGGAGGCCACTTGGCTGCTGGTTTCCGTTGGGTGTTTCTGGACTTTAGATCTCAACTCTCGTTTACCCGTCTCAGACCCTTCCCTGATCTGCCTCTAGCACTGTCCTTCCTTGCCCCTCTCCACTGTCCCTGGAACTTCCTGGGCCCTTCCCTGGGCCTCAGTGTCTCACCCTCCATCCCGTCTGCCCTTCAGGATGTTGCAGTTGAGCCTGTCCTGGCTGGGCCTCGGGCCCGTGGCAGCATCCCCGTGGCTGCTCCGGCTGCTGGCCGGGGGCTCCTGGATCCTGGCCCGTGTCCTGGCCTGGACCTACACCTTCTATGACAACTGCTGCCACCTCCAGTGTTTCCTGCGGTCCCCAAAATGGAACTGGCTTTGGGGACACCAGGACCTGGTGAGTTTGGCAGCAGGACAGGTCTGGGATCTCAGAGTGGATGGAGTTTCTGAGGGGCAGGAAAGCAGTTCAGGGAGCTGGGTTTTGAGGGTGGCTGGGGTCTGGGAACACAGAGAAGAGAGGGAGGTGGCTCACCCATTCCTCT
>NW_012102199.1:1115463-1127754 GCF_000951045.1 Mandrillus leucophaeus
GGCAGAGGCTGCACCACATCTGGAGGCTGCGGGGGGAACTTGCTGTGGCTCCTGGTGGGGAGTTGCGTTACTCAGGTTCTCTTTAGAAACTGAATCAATAGGATATCCTTCCTCTTATCTCTGAAGCATATACTGAGACAGAGAGAGAGAGAGAGTTTATTATGGGAATTGGAAAATGCGGTGATGGAGGCCAAGAAGTCCCGTGATATAGCATCTGCAAGCCAGAATCCAGGGACACTGGTGGTGTAAATTCAGTCGGAGTCCCAAAAGACCTGAGAACCTGGAGTTCTCACGTCCAAAGACAAGAGTGGATGGATGAGCCAGCCCCAGAAGAGAGCTCACGTCCACCCTTTCCTCTGCCTCTTTGTTCTATCCGCACCATCAAAGGATTAGATGACACCCACTCCCACTGGGGAGGCGGATCATCCTTCCTCAGTTTACCTATTCAAATGCGAATCTCTTCTGGAAATACACCGAAGGACACATCCAGAAATAATGTTTTACCAGTATGTTTTATCTGGGTATCCCTTAGCTCAGTCATGTGGAAACCATGGTTAATTCAGGTCACCTAGAATTAACCATTACAAGGGTTGATGGCCTCTGCCTTGCTTTCAGATCACTCCCACGGAAGAGGGCATGAAGAAGGTCACCCAGCTGGTGGCCACCTATCCCCAGGGCTTTAAGTTTTGGATGGGTCCTACCTTCCCCCTCCTCATTTTATGCCACCCTGACATCATCCGTTCTATCACCAGTGTCTCAGGCACCCATGCAGAGCTTGGGATGATGAGGGCTGCAAAATATCCGAGGCCTTCTATCCTCTCTTCCCCCAAGCTTCCATGTGGGCCCTGCAGGGTCCAGGCCCCTCTTCCTGCTTCTCTCTCAGCCATGTCCCTCTTTCCTTTGTGTATTCACCAACCCCCATGTCAGCATCTCCTCCATCCACTGCCATCTGTCCCTGCCATTTTGTGCTGGGCACCACTGGGGGCCCAAGAAGCCTTCATTGAGAGCACTGTCCTCGAAGTAGCCCCCCATGCTTGAGGAAATGGATGTGGACAGAGACATCTCAAACTTTGTGGAGTCAGGAATCGAGAGAAGGAGATGGGTGCGACAACCCAGAGAACAAGGTCTTTGCTGGGGCAGGCTGGAAGGCTTCCTGGAGGAGGGGTTGCTGTAAAAATGAGTAAAAAGATTTTAAAGCAAGGGAAGGGTGATGCAGTGGACATCATTAGTATCCAGATCCCCCTACCAGACCTGGCATCAGCCTTGGCTGTCCCTAAGTTACTACACTAGGAGGATTCGAGGCTGGTGGAGAATCTGGGCTGTGATTTACATGATGTTCACCTCTGGTGAGTTTATTCCTTCTACCGCGTCCTGTCACTCATCCACCCTATTCATGGCTCTCCTGCTCCAGGCCCCAGGAATCTCCAGTAGGAGATCCCACTCCAGTCTGGGGTCCTTTCTTTCCCTTTGCTCATCCTGTCCTTGAACAGGCCAAGCCAAACAGGGGCAGGGGCAGCATCCCACAGAAACTATGGCTGTAACCTCAAGATGGTGAGTGACTCTGGGCAGGTCCTCAGCTCTCTCTGGCTGCTGAAGTCTCTTTCAGTTGTGAGTGATGGAAACTGAAACTCACGTGGCCTACGCAAATAAAGAGAATCAGTGGGCCATAAAGTCTGGAGAGAGTGGTTTTCAGGCATAGTTGGATCCAGGTGTCAATCCACATCACTGGGAATCTGTCTCCTCTTGGTTTTACCATTCTCTGTGTCACTCTGCCTTTTCATATGGTGTCAATGATGAGTCTCAGAAGCCCAGTTCCTATCAGAAAGCCCACCTTTCTCCCAAGGGTCCAAGATAGCCTGTGTTTTCTACATTATATTTGATTGTATCTGGTATATGCTTCCACCTGGGATCACACAGAGAAGTCATCATGTGTGGGGCTCAGCTGTGGCTGAGGACATTTGGGGCATGTCAAAGTCTTTTTGGTACTTGTCTGAGATGTAGGGTGAGATTGTCTTTTTATCCTGCTTCACATGTCTTGGCCATGTTTGGTGCTTGTCCAAGGTGTAAGACCCAGGGTCTCTTTGAGAACTGTGTGAGGTATTATTTGAGTCTTAGTAGAGTTAGGTCTTAGGGTAGATTTGAATTACGCCTGAAGAATAGGCTTGGTTACACCTGGGCCATGTTTAGGACATTCATGACATCATATTTAAAAGTTATCTGGACCCGTCATTGGAGTACACAGAGGTCACATTACACCATCTCAGGCTCATGGGAGAGCATGTTGTGTCATTTAGGGTTTGGCATGTGTATTTTGGCCATGTCACGAATGTTAAGACATATCAGGGCAATATCCCAGGTCCCAGATCCATGTCAGAAGATAGCAGAGAGTGCTGGGGACATATGGGGTGTCCTAGATCCCTGTAAAGGCATTCTATAGAGTGTTGAGCTATGCTCAGGTGTTGCAGAACATGTTGGACCATGTAGGAGATATGTCATTGTGTGCTGGAGCATGCTGTGTTATTGCTGTGCTGCTGCAGCCTGGTCTAGTCTCTCCTTCCTCCACCATCCTCCCTTCTTCCTCTACCCTTGGCCTTCTTCCTGCTATGCTGGGTGGGAAAAGTGGAAGTGCACACCCCTGGCTGGGAGCATTCCTCCATACTCAAAGTCCTTCTCTTACCCCTCTCCACGGTCCCTGAAGGCCCTCAATCATGTCAGCTGCTGTCGCACCCAACGATATGATTTTCTATGGCTTCATGAAGACCTGGCTGAGTGAGTAATTGCAGGTGAATGGGGTTGGGGATATGCTTTAGGGATAAGGGAGGGTGCTGCCCTCGACCACTGTTCTTGATTGCCCTGCTAGGGGATGGGCTCCTGCTGAGTGGTGGTGACAAGTGGAGCCACCACCGTCGCATGCTGACTCCTGCCTTCCATTTCAACATCCTGAAGCGTTATATGAAGATTTTCAACAAGAGCGTGAACATCATGCATGTGAGTCCCTTGAACTCTGAGTCCCAGCTGGAGCCTTGGGGCAGAGGGACCACAGGCATATCTGGTCTGGAATTTTGGTTGTGCTTTGGGGCCAATGTTCTTCCTTTCTGAGCCTCGGGTTCCTGATCTGTAAAATGAGGATAATAATCTCTACTTAAAAGGTGGCAAGATGACATAATGGAATCGTGTCCCTGGCACATGGTAGGTCTCAGAGGTGTGAGTTTCCATGTTTCTCTCACAGAAACCCTTCAAACTCAAGAAAGTAAAGATGAAGATTGCGTAGTCGCAATTGCTGAGTACAAACCACTTCAAAACTCATTGGTTTAGAGCAATAAGGGCTTATGATACCTAACAAGTGTGTGAGACAGTTGGCTGGTTCTTCTGCATGTGGATGGGATCACTCTTGGTACATGAGCAAGTCAGGTGGGTCAGGTGGGCAGCTTTGCTGATCCTGGCTCAGTTTATTCACATGTTTGTTTGGAGCTTCACTAGCTTCAGGTTAATCTAGACTGGCCTCAGCTGTGACACCTGGACTTTTCTCCATGTGTTTCTCTGCCTCCAGGAGGCACCTGCTGTTCACATGGCATAGACTGGGTTCTGAGAGACTGTGAGGACACTACAATGTCTCTGGACATTCTCTCTGCAATGTTTCAAAGTTCAACCAGGCTTAGGTCTGCACAGACTCAAACAGGCATAAAATAGGCTCCATGTCTTAATAGAAGTTGCTGGAAATTCATAGTGCAAAGTGTGTGAATAGAGGGAGGAGTGAGGAATTGGGAGTTGGTATTTTGTGAAGTGCTTAAGATGTTTTACTTACTTGCAAGCTGATAAGCTAGCTTTGTTAATACTTCGTGGATTCTGCTAGGAGATACGAGAGTCCTGGGTCAGAGACAAATGACTATTTATTACTCATGGCATAGCAAGCAGTATGTTCTTGGTTTGCATCATTTCTCCAAACCACCCAAATCACACAGGGTGCCACAGAGAGGTTTCAATAGTTGCCTGCTCATGCAGTGCATTGCATGGGAGGAAAGGAGCACTAGACTTAGGGAATCTGCTTTTATAGCAAGCAGAAGCAAGCTTGATATTGGTCCAGGAGGAGCCATGGCCTTGTCTCTCGATGTTGTTCTCTGCAAAAACAACTCTGAGAAGTGGCCCAAGTAAGAACAACAGGTCTGACATTCTTGGCATACCCAGAGAGATGCTCAGATCTGATGGAGGAGTCCCTCTCACAACAGGGACATATGTGTGTGTGTGTGTGTGTGTGTGTGTGTGTGTGTGTGTATGTGTGTGTGTAAATGCGTATATATAATTTATATAAATTATATAAATACATATGTGTGTGTGTATATATATATTTACGTTCTGGGATACATGTGCAGAACGTGGAGGTTTGTTACATAGGTATACATGTGCCATGGTGGCTTGCTGCACCCACTAACCCATCATCCAGGTTGTAAGCTCCGTATGCATTAGGCATTTGTCCTAATGCTCTCCCTGCCCTCGCCCCCCAACCCCCTGACAGGCCCCAGTGTGTAAAGTTCCCCTCCCACAACAGGGATATTTTTGAAATGAATTTATGGCAATGGAGATGAGTAAAACCAACATTTACTGAGCACTCACCATGTGCCAGAAACAGTGCCATTTGCCAGCTCCAGGATACACGTTTTCTAATTTAATTTTAATAACTGTGTGAGGTTGTGGTTGGTTTTGCCCTATTGCAGGTGATAAAACTGGGGGCCAGAGAGATTAGGGAGCTCACCAAAGTTCAAACAGATAGTAAGTGAGCTAGGAGTGGTGGAGCAGTGATTCCACCCTAGTTATCAGGCCCCATAGCATGTTGTCTTAATTGTTACTGAAGATTTGATAGATGGGACCTACAGGAGTGCAGGAGGTTGACCAAGTGCACACAGACCATAGGAGGCTGAGCTGGGACTTGAACCCAGGTCTCTCGACTCCCAGACATGAGTCTTTATCTCCTAATAGTAACAGTTTCTGGTCCTATCCAAGCTGGTCCTTCCTGGGGATGGGTGCCTGGGGCAGAGGACCAGGAGGATGATTGCGGGGAATCCATCTTGGTGTTTGGGTCTGGGAAGGCACTCACAGGAGGCAGTTCCCAGCTTCAACTCTGTTTTTACTCTGGCCAGGACAAGTGGCAGCGCCTGGCCTCAGAGAGCAGCGCCAGACTGGACATATTTGAGCACCTCAGCCTTACGACCTTGGACAGTCTGCAGAAATGCGTCTTCAGCTTTGAAAGCAATTGTCAGGAGTGAGTCCTTTCCTATGGCCTGAGAACTTGGGCCACGAACCCAAGGGAGTAGGTTGGAAAAGGATGACTGACCGGGATAACCAGAAGTGCCTTTCTGAAGGCACTTTCTGTGTGTTGTAGCTGGGCTTTGAAGGATGGGGAAGGGGAGAGAGAAAGCACAGTCCTTTCAAATAGGTAGAAATATTTGAGTATAGGCAAGACGACTAGTATAAGCATGCACAACAGACAGTAGAGATGAGGTTGTGGAATTAGACAGGGGATAGATTTCAGGACATTGAAAATCAGGAAAAGTGGCATGAACTTTATCAGGAGGTTCCCAGGAATCTTTTGAAGGGAGTTGGGCCGATAACAGGTGCGGTCACAGCTGAGCTCTGTGTAGGTCTGCCTGTCATGTAGACACGACATGGAGCTGACATTGGATGCAAGTTGGTTATGGCGGGGGCTGGGCCAGAAAGAACTGGAAGACAGTGAAGTCTGAGTTTTGTGAACAGTTTTTTGGAAGGAAAAGAGTCCAGACTGGATACTGGGTGGCAGAGACAGGAGAGAAGCATGGTGTCCAAGCTATGCTCTGGGTATCTAGGTGCATGGAAGCAGCTCTCAGAGATAGGATGCCTGGAGAGAAGGGATTTTGGAGAGTCAAGTCTCCTGGCTGTTTCTGGATACTCAATTTCCTGGCGGGCAGTAGCTTCTAGCTGCTGGTGAGAGGTGCTCCTGGGACTTTGCATATGTTAAGTTGTTACCTCCCTCATGCAGGAAACCCAGTGAATACATTGCCACCATCTTGGAGCTCAGTGCATTTGTAGAAAAAAGAAACCAGCAGATTCTTTTGCACACGGACTTCCTGTATCATCTCACTCCTGAAGGGCAGCGCTTCCACAGGGCCTGCCGCCTACTGCACGACTTCACAGATGCCGTCATCCAGGAGCGGCGCCGAACCCTCCCCACTCAGGGTATTGATGATTTCCTCAAGAACAAGGCAAAATCCAAGACTTTGGACTTCATTGATGTGCTTCTGCTGAGCAAGGTGGGCTTCTCTGGGATGTGATTTCAAGTAACAGAGTGGAGATTTATGCCAATGTCAAATGAGAGAACTTAGACTTGATCCAGAGGGCAGTGGGATCCATGGAACATGCTTGAAAAAAACAGGTCAGAGATAGGTTTGAGAGATGACTCTGTGGAATTCAGCTGGCAGGGGACCACTAAGTTTGAAATAGTGAGGAGCCTGAGATTTTACTTACATGTTAGTAAGTTAGTCTGACACATTTTTATGCATATCTATATGTCTATGTCTGTATCTATGATGACAGATGCACCAAACCCCTGGATCACAGCAGCCTATTTTAACCATTTGCAGCAATAGCAGCAACCAGAGTAGGATTGTAGAGCTGGCTCTCCATTCCCATATTCCTCCTAGGGTAGCACAATGTTTTTACCTGTAAATACACCAGAATGCACTGCAGAGAGGGGCCCCACATTATACATCTTGGAGCTTATATAGGATAGCTAGCACATCTGCCCCTTCTTCCTTCCAGGGTGAGTGTGAGAGTGGGAGAGAGAGAGAGAAAGCGAGAGAGACAGAGAGAGAGAGAGAGAGAGAGAGAATGTTTGCTTTGTTCTGGAGTAAAATCTACTCCTCTCCAGTGAGATGTCCATGCCCGTAAGTGCATGGTGTTATAGATTTATAATGTAGGTGGTGGTGTTATAGGTTTATAACCCAGATGCCTTCTGGAAAGATAAGAAGGATTCTCTGAGTTTACCACTCTAGAATGTGAGCAAATATCTTCAGAGCAATACTCAATTTCTAACCTCCAAGCCAAACTGCCATTGAAATATGCTGTAACCCAGGTTGCCAGTAATGTTTCACTCCAAAAGCCCTCATTATTCAGAGACAAGATAATATTCATAGGTCATTGACTCTTCCCAGCAGGGCCAAATAGGAGAATCCAACGGGAAGCATGTGGGTGGTAGTCTCTGAAGGTGGTGACCAAGAGACATCTAGGAGTGCACGATGGGCTTCGTTTTCTGGAAGGAGGATGGATCTTCAAAAATTGTTTTAGGTTTGACTCAAGAGCCCCCAGAGCTGGTGTGATTTGGGGCAGGGGTATTGTCTTGCCTTCTCTCCAGGATGAAGACGGGAAGAAGTTGTCTGATGAGGACATAAGAGCAGAAGCTGACACCTTCATGTTTGAGGGTGAGGGTCTCAGTGTGGGACTACAGTGGGGACAGGGGCCTCTCCATCCCAGCGACATGGTGAGTGGACCCTGTGTCACTCCATTCTGCCCATCCTCCCCCTCCCTACATTCTCCTGGAGGGCCTCAGTGTATGGGTGCTGTCCACCCTCTGGTGCTGAAGCAGCCCAGAAACCCAGTTTTGATTGGCTGCCCCTCAGGCCATGACACCACAGCCAGTGGTCTCTCCTGGGTCCTATACCACCTCGCACAGCACCCAGAATACCAGGAACGCTGCCGGCAAGAAGCGCGAGAGCTTCTGAAGGATCGTGAGTCTATTGAGATTGAATGGTGAGCGCAGGTGCTGGCCTGTTCCTGATCTTTTCCCATTGGTCCTGCTCCTCAGGTGGGGGAGTGGGGGAGGAGTTGTTTTTTGTCAATTCTTCCATTATTGCTTAGTGGGAGTCAGTGCAAATCCCAGAGTCAGGGCTTAATACCCAGCCTGACCAGCAGGGGATGGTTTGGAGGCTTTTGGGACAGAAAGACCTGGGCACTATAGACTCAAAGGTGAGTCAGATCAAGCCCTTGCCCCTGCAAGATTGCTCATGTGTGGGGTGATGCACCCGTGATCCGACAGCACAGTCCAGAGTTGCACACTGAAATGAAAGCAGGTGCTGTTAATATTAACCTCCCAATTGGCAGATGGAGGTGCAGAGAGATCAATTCACTTTACCAAAGCCACACAGCCAGGGAGTGGATAAGCCAGGAATTGAACCTGAGTCTGTCTGATATGAGTCAGTGCTGTGAAGCAAGGAACTATCCAGACTACGCTACAAGTCTCCCCTTAATCATTAATGTGTGTTTATGAGACTGAAGAGAAACGAACAATTCACAGTGGTGATCAGCTGGTCTCTGTTTTAAGAAGAAGAAAAGCCCCTGGAGCATGCAATTGAAGTGATGTCATGGGGTCTCCAAACCAAGCAATTAGTAAAATGTATCTGAACCTGCCACCTCCAGCCCCGCTCTAAGACTCTCAGTGCCCATCGCTCAAAGCCCCCAGGTATCTTTTCTGGCAGACACAACAGAGAAGAACATGGTTAGAGCCTTGATTGGTATTAAAGATCCCAGTGGGACAACTGTCTGCACAACTCGCCGAACTCCACTGCATAACAATCCCCAGGAAGCCAATTCTAAGTTTTGTTAGTGAACAAGCCATGGGACTTTCACTGACACCTGGGGGCTCATTAAAAGTTGGCACACAATTTCCATCTCCACTCCATTTTGGTTTTTTTGCAAATGAAAGAGTCTCTAAGGATCAGCTACAGAGCTGCAGGGAGATTAGGTTTGAATGCATAGCTCAGGGATGAGGTGGAGACGGAAACACAGGCTCATCTCACTCTGGGGAAATGGTCCCAGAGAATTTTCCACTTAGCCTCACGTCCAAACTTAAGTGTCTGATTAGCAGCAAGAGACGTAGGTAGGCATTGGAAGTGGCTCTTTCTTCCCCAAGACACTATAGTCCCAGAGCTCCGCGTAGCCAAATGTTACAGAAAGCACCACAGCATCTTGGCTGTCAGAATCAAAGCATGCAAAGCACTTGGTGCCAAGAGTGGCTCCTGTGAACATTTTGCGCTGCTGGAGGGGATGGAGGGGAACGTCTCCAGAGCTCCGAGTTGGGTCAGGTTTCCGCTTCCTCCCTCCTAACACTTACCACACTCTCCTTATTATATACATGACTTATTCATACTTACTGTCTTTCTCTACTCAACATTCCCCACAAGAGGATAAGACCACACTGTATTTGCTCAACTTTGTGTTCTCACTGCCTGGCACTTAATAGATGCTCAGTAAATATTCACAGAGAAAACAAGCAAGTGACTCTGTCATTGCAACCCCATTCCATGTCTGTGAGTTGCAAAACCCTTCCAAAATGTGGCTATTCTCTAGTTAATCTGAAATTCATTTTGTAGATGTGGCTGACATCCTTTGAACCCACCTGCCCTTATGTGTACATCCCCTGTGTAGATGAGTGTCATCTCAGGTCTGATAGATTATGGGGAAAGGTCCACTGGATGCAAACCTCTGCCTGTCTTTTAGGCTCCATGAACCACTCCTCACTCCTTGCTGCTCAAGGTCCCTCTCCTATTGGCCTCCTGCTCCTTGGATGAAGAGTTATTTCCCCACCCTAAGTCCTTTGCACATGCTCTTCCCTCTGCTTGGTGCACAACCTTTCCTCTCCCTCTGCAGAATAACTCAGATGAAATGCTACCTCCTCCGTGAAGTCCTCTTCTATCAGCCTGCCCTGCTTTCTGAGGATTCATTTGTCTACTCCTGTAGCCACTGCCATCCCCTCCTTATGCTCCTCCTGCTCTTGTCTGACATTCAGTTATTCATCACCCACCTTCTCTCCTCCACTATAAAGTCCACAAGAACAGGCACTAAGTCTGTAATGGCCATTGCAGTCTCCCCAGCTCCTGGCTCAGTGATGAGCTCCAATGCTCTGGATACATCTGTTAAATGAGTGGTAGCTGAGGTTGAAGTTCCTCTGAGCTGGAGATAAAGGTTACCTCATGCACAGTCTTTAGGGGTTGAGGCTGGTCAGTGTCACCATCTTAAGCAGCCAGTGTGGCTCTTTCTATTTCTCCGTGTCACCAAAGAGCAGACCAAGCATGAGGTTTCCTGTTTCTACTAATATTTATTTTCAGGCAGTGCTTATCTCAGATGGAGGAGACCTCTTGAGCAAGAAGTTGACCAAGGCATTGAAGAGCCCTTCCACCCAACTCAGCCTTCCAATCTTTAGTGAAAATGTTATCCTATGAATATTTATGACACACCTAAAATGTGCTAGAATGGTGACTGCAACTTGGATTCCACCTCTAAGAGCTTCTGGACAGAGAAGGGAGACAGACCAGTGCATTAGTCATTCAGATACCGCAAGATAAATGCAATGAAAATGTTGCAGACTGCAGACTCCTGCTTACAGTCCCTTTCCCTTCTCTGAAACTCATTGAAGTGAAAAGATCCAAAAAGGGAATTCATCTAGAATAAATTACCATTAATACTAAAGAGAAACTGCCTGGCTTGTTTCACTTAACGCAGTGTCTTCTAGGTTCATCCATGTTGTCATGAATGACAGGATTTCCTTCTTTTTCAAGGCTGAGTAGTATTCCATGTGTATTTATTACCTCATCCATTTATCCGTTGATGGACACTTAAGTTGATTACATCCCTTGACTTTTGTGAATAGTGCTGCAGTGAACATGGGAGTGAAGATATCTCTTCAACATACTGATTTTATTTCCTTTGGGTATATACCATACCCAGAAGTGGGATTGCTGGATTATATGATAATTCCATTTTTAATTTTCTGAGGAACCTCTATACTGTTTTCTATAATGGCTGTACTCATCTACATTCCCACCCACATTTTACAAGAATTCCCTTTTCTTCACATTCTTGCCAACATTTTTTTTATCTTTCATCTTTTTGATGTTGGTCAAAGAATATGAAATTTCAGTTAGACAGGAAGACTATGAGATCTATTGTGCATGATTATAATTAATAACAATCTATTGTATATTTGAAAATTATTGAAAGTTGATTTTGAGTATTGCCATCACAGAAAAGAATGGTAAGTATGTGGGATAATGCGTATTTTAACAGGCTTGAATAAGCCATAGTGTATACAGATATCCAAACATCATGTCGTACAGTATAAATATATACACATTTTCCCTATTAAAAAAATGAGTATCTGCCAGATTTCATGTATTTGGGATCAAATGGAAGTAACAGAGGAAACTGTCTTATAGTCCCTTACTCAAGGGCAGAATGCAGTGAAGGGAAGTAGACGGAGAAGATGTTTCTTTTTCTTTTCCTTCTCTCTTATTTATTTTTTATTTTTTTTATTTTTTGGAGATGGAGTCTTTCTCTGCCACCCAGACAGGAGTGCAGTGATTTGATCCCAGTTCACTGCAACCTCCACCTCCCAGTTCAACTGATTCTCCCACTTCAACCTCCCAAGTAGCTGGGATTACAGGCAGCCACCACCACTCCCAGCTAATTTTTGTATTTTTTGGAAAGAAGATGTTTCTTGAGGGACGGATGGGTTCTAATCCACATCTCCTCACAGTTGTGAGCACAGGTTCTGGTGCACAGGAAGGGCTGATGCACG
Organism: Mandrillus leucophaeus; assembly: GCF_000951045.1. Taxonomy (NCBI): domain Eukaryota; kingdom Metazoa; phylum Chordata; class Mammalia; order Primates; family Cercopithecidae; genus Mandrillus; species Mandrillus leucophaeus. Next base: position 1,127,063 of record NW_012102199.1, read on the forward strand.
TTTGGGGAATGCATCTTCTGGAGCTCATATTTCTTTGGTCATCCCTGGGTGAAGCCCAGTGGAGACATTCAGAAATGCAAGGGCCCTGCCTGGCAGAAAAGCTGAGTTGAGCCACGAGGTTGAGGGTCAAAGGGACTTTTTGCTTATTTGCTACTCACTGCTGGGCACATAGTAGGCGCTCAACAAATATTAGTGGGGTGAATGAAGGAATAACGTGCACAGTTTAAGAAAAAAATGAAGGCTGGGTGCAGTGGCTCATGCCTGTAATCCCAACACTTTGGGAGACCGAGACAGGTGGATCACCTGAGGTCAAGAGTTCGAGACCAGCCTGACCAATATGGAGAAACTCCGTCTCTACTAAAAATACAGAATTAGCCGGGCATGGTGGCGCATGCCTGTAGTCCCAGCTACTCAGGAGGCTGAGGCAGGAGACTCGCTTGGATGCGGGAGGTGGAGGTTGGGGTGAGCTGAGATCATACCATTGTACTCCAACCCGGGCAACAAGAGCAGAGCTCCGTCTCAAAAAAAAAAAAAAAAAAAAAAAAAAAAAAAATTGGGGAAGAGGAAGGGGAATAAAACCAAACCAAAAACCTACTATGGGCCAAGATCCTTACACATGTGTCTCTTCCTGAAATAATCCAGCCCCATTTTACAAAACGGAAATGAGGTCCAGAGAGACCAAGCCGCTGGTC
>NW_012102199.1:1127804-1143740 GCF_000951045.1 Mandrillus leucophaeus
AAAAAAAAAAAAAAAAAAAAAAAAAAAATGAAATGGGGGAAGAGGAAGGGGCATTCACCCCGACCAAACACCTACTCTGGGCCAAGATCCTTACACATGTGTCTCTTCCTGAAATAATCCAGCCCCATTTTACAAAACGGAAATGAGGTCCAGAGAGACCAAGCCGCTGGTCCAGAGTCACGGCGCCCCCACCAGGCAGGGCCGCAAGATGCAGCTGAACTGCGACCTTGGTCCTCCTACCTCATCCCTCGGCTCACAACTCACCTTGTTTCCTGTTAACCCCAGCCTCCCGTCCTCATTTCTCTGGGCATCCAGAAGCAGCAACAAAACACTTCTCTCCTAGTCCTGGCTCCATCTCTCGGCTTAACATCTGTCCCTCTGATGTCCCTTCCCGGTTCGAGCTGTGCCAAAGAAATGTCTCAGGGGAAAATATCTGCAGGTCCAGCCCAATTTCTCCAAATTCTGGGTCTTCTGCTGTCCTGGGAGGCTGGGCTTGGAGGAAAGTGTTGGCCGGACCCTCAGTCCAGGCTGGCATCTGTCCCTGCCAAGCTCGAGGCCCCAGCCCCTTCCTGGCCTCTCCTTCCAGCCTACCCTCCCCTTGGGCCCAGAGTAATGATTCTAAGATGCCTCCAACTCCCTTCACAGTCTGGCCCCAATATGACTTCTCCAGCTCCCCTACCCTGTTGTGGGCACTCAAACTGATTCCTCGGGCTGGGATGCCCTGCTTGCCACTGTGTCTGGGGACCCCTCCTCACCCTTCAAGCTCAGTGCAAATGTCACCTTTCCCATTTTCTCACCTGCCTTATGGAGTATCATGGCATCATACACGCCCTTCATTCATTATTTTCTTCAATGTACATTTCTTGAATATTTACTAGATGCCAGGACTTTTCTAGGTGTTGGAAACACAGCACAGACCCAATAAGATGCTGTCCTTGCCCTCAGGATGTTACAGTTTAGCAAGAGACACAGAGTGGTAACCAGGCAGTGACCACACTGTGTGGTGGGGGAAGCTCAGATCCAGAGAGGCACGTGACTCAGCCCAGGGTGGTGGAGCCATGGGAGGCTTCCTGGGAGAGACGATGTGAGGCTTGAGATCACTCGATTGAGGCAGATGGGAGTGAGAAGTGAGGGAGGCACAGGAAAATGTGGTGACAGGCCGAGTGTAGTGGCTCATGCCTGTAATCCCAGCACGTTGGGAGGCTAAGGCGGGTGGATCACCTGAGGTCAGGAGTTCAAGACCAGCCTGGGCAACATGGCGAAAATCCCATCTCTACTAAAAAATACAACAACAATCAAAACTTGGCCTGGGATGGTGGCATGTGCCTGTAGTCCCAGCTAGTTGGGAGGCTGAGGCAGGAGAATCATTTGAACCCAGGAGGCAGAGGTTGCAGCCAGATGTGATCACGCCACCACACTCCAGCCTGGGTGACAGAGAGAGACTCCATCTCAAAAAACAAAACAAAACAAAAGTTACAGGCCGGTACAGTGGCTCACGCTTGTAATCCCAGCACTTTGGGAGGTTGAGGTGGGCGGATCACCTGAGGTCAGGAGTTCGAGACCAGCCTGGCCAACATGGTGGAACCCCGTCCTTACTGAAAATACAAAAATTACGCCAGTGTGGTGGCGCATGCCTGTAGTCGCAGCTACTCGGGAGGTTGAGGTAAGAGAATTGCTTGAACCTAGGAGGTGGAGGTTGCAGTGAGCTGAGATCATGCCACTGCACTCCAGCCTGGGCAATAGAGAGAGACTCAGTCTCAAAAAAAAATTAAAAATTAAAAATTTTAAAAAGAGAAAATGGGGTGAGCTAGAGCCCCACATACTGAAAATGCTCCCATCTCATTTTGGCCCAGAGATTTAAATGTTAGACCTAAAACCATAAAAACCCTGAAAGAAAACCTAGGCAATACCATTAAGGACATAGGCATGGACAAGGACTTCATGTCTAAAACACCAAAAGCAATGGCAACAAAAGCCAAAATTGACAAATGGGATCTAATTAAACTAAAGAGCTTCTGCACAGCAAAAGAAACTACCCTCAGAGTGAACAGGCAACCTACAGAATGGGAGAAAATTTTTGCAATCTACTCATCTGACAAAGGGCTAATATCCAGAACCTACAAAGAACTCAAACAAATTTACAAGAAAAAACAACCCCATCAAAAAGTGGGCAAAGGATATGAACAGACACTTCTCAAAAGAAGACATTTATGCAGCCAAAAGACACATGAAAAAATGCTCATCATCACTCACCATCAGAGAAATGCAAATCAAAACCACAATGAGATACCATCTCACACACACCAGTTAGAATGGCAATCATTAAAAAGTCAGGAAACAATAGGTGCTGGAGAGGATGTGGAGAAATAGGAACACTTTTACACTGTTGGTGGGACTGTAAACTAGTTCAACCATTGTGGAAGACAGTGTGGCGATTCCTCAAGGATCTAGAGTGAAATTGCTGGGTCAAATGGTATTTCTATGTTTATTTTTTTAGGAACGTCCAAGCTGTTTCCTAAAGTCTGTGTATCATTTTACATTCCCACTAGCAATGCTGCAGGGGTCTAGATCCCCGCAACCTCACCAATACTTGTTACTGTCTTTTTTATTATAGCCATCTTCGTGGTTGTGAAGTGGTATCTCACTGTGATTTTGATTTGTATTTCCTTAGTGAGTAAGGATGTTGACCATCTCATCGTGTGCTTGTTGGCCATTTCGAGATCTTGGAGAAATAGCTCTTGAGATACTCCACCCATTTTCCAATTGGGTTGTTTGTATTTTTGTTGTTAAGTTTTAAGAAAACTTTACATTTTTAGTTAAGACTCTTTTATCTGATTTGTGATTTTCAGTTATTTCCTCACAGTTTGTGGGTTGTGTTTTCATGGTCTTTTCGGTGTCCTTCTATAGCACAATAGATTTACATTTTGATAACATCAATGTACATATTGTTTTCTTTTGTTGCTTGTGCTTTTGGTGTCACATCTTAAAAAGCATTGTATTGCTTTATCTAAGGTCATGAACATCTACGTTACCTCATAAGAGTTTTGTAGTTTTAGCTCTTACATTTTGGTTTTTGATATATTTTGAGTGTCAAACTTTGTGTATGGTGTGAGGTAGGGGCCTAATCTTAGTTTTGGCTGGGTTCAGTGTGGTTGAACGAATCCTGTCTGTGAACTTCCATCAGTGACCTATGTCTGTGATTATATAAGTTTGTAAGGAAGAGGAAATCATCACACACACACACACACACACACACACACACACACAGCCCTAGGCAGATACATCATTCAGACTGAATTATTAGTAAACAGATGCTTCATTCCCAGCTATTAGGTTGCTTCCCATGCTGCTGCACAGCAATAGTAAAATAATAATAGTAGCCACTGTATGAGTGTCTACTACATGTTGAGCTGTATACTATGTTCAGTACCCTTCATAGATCATCTCTTCACTTCTAAAACTGTGTAACAGGTAAAAAGACAAGTGTGCCAGCAAAAATTGCTTATTATTTATAATTTCTCAATGGCTTTGAGGGAGATTGAGCTCTAGAAAAAGATTTCTCTATGCAAGCTGTGGAAAGTGGGCATGGTGGCTCATGCCTGCAATCTTAGCTATTTGGGAGGCTTAGGTGGAAGGATACCTTGAGTTCAGGAGTTTGAGACCAGCCTTGGCAACACAGGGAAACACCAATTCTACAAAAAAAAATTAGCTGGGCATGCTTGCACTAGCCTCTAGTCCCACTTACTCAGGAGGCTGAGGTGGGAGGATTACTTGAGCCCAAGAGATTGAGGCTGCAGTGAGCTGTGATAACATCACTGCAATCCAGCCTCGGTGACAGAGTGAGATCCTGTCTCAGGAAAAAAAAAAAAAAAAAAAAAAGACTGCCTCAAGCCTAGTTTGCTGTATACTACTTGTACTTGGTGACAAGTTGGATTGTGCACCTAATTTTATGACTTTATGAACAGAACATGCCTACTCCAGGATAAGCATATTGGGTTGTGTCCTTATTGGGGCTCAGTAGTGAGTGAAGACTTATAGTCCCAGGAAAGAATAGTGATTTCTCGCTCTAATATATTAAACGTTTCCACTGTGGATCTCCCATTGAGCCCTGCAAGGTTTTACACAACATCTTCATCTTCCAGTTGCTCAGAGCGCCATTGGGTCTGTTGGATTTTGAGAAATAAAAAAAAAACCCTAAGTCCTCCAACCAAGTGAACAGACACCCTCTTGAATATAGGAACCCCAGAGAAATCTTAAAAACTGAGTTCCCAGCTATGATGGAAGGAGAGGTTGGCTATCCCTCAGTATGTCCCTTCCATATTAATCTCTAACCGGAATTCTCTCCATCCTTATCTCCTTTGAGACTGGAATCTTCCCATCCTTTGCACGAGCTACAGTCTCTCTGGGCAGAGAGGTAGCAGTGAGTCCTGTGTGCTAGAGGAAGAGGTGGAGGTTGCAGGTTCCTGAACGCCCCCTGAGGCTCCTCCTGGCCTCTCCAGACCCAGAGGACAGCCCTTCCAGGGCGATTTCCTGGAGAGGCCCATGGGAATGACCTGCTGGGAAGGCCACTGCAGGAATAAAGCTCACAGCACCAGTTCAAGGAGGCCCTGGGTCTGGCTCCTACACTTGCCTACAGGTGACCTGTGTAAACACTTAAAAGGGTGTTTTTTGTGCCTTTTTCTTATAGCCACTTCACTGAAGGCAGCCCCAGGTGGAGGGAGACCAAGAAGAGGAGGGTACAAGGGCAGAGTCAGAGAGTTGTGGATGGAGCTGCCCAGCCTAGAGTTGGGGTGCAGAACTGGGGAGATGGAGAAAAGAGAGACATCTCAGCCTTAGGTGACTGCATAGGGCCTTCTTTGTTTGCCCACTCAAGATGTCTGGTTGTTTAGTGAGCCCAGGTACCCATATCACTTCTCAACTGGACATGATTCTGGTCCCCAGGGGACAGTTGGTCATGCCTGGAGACAGTTTGGTTGTCAGGACTTGTGTATGGGGCTTGGGGGGATTTTCCTACTAGCATCTAAGGGATTGAGGCCAAGCATGCCGCTAAATGTCAGACAATGCATAGGACAGCTCCCACCACAAAGAATGACCTGGTCCCCAAATGTCACTAGTGCTGAGATTGAGAAACCCTATTCTAGGTATATTTTGTCTTCACTGTTGTGCCCCTGCTAACCTGGGGGCAAGGCTCTGTGGGAGGTCAGGATATACTCTAGTGCTGTGAGATGTTTGCTCAGTGCCTATGTGTGAGCCATTTGCAATGATACCAGAGTAGGCAGAATTCTGGCCACCTGTCAGAGGAGATGGGGAGGCCCGGCCTTGAGAGCTGTGACTGCTCCAGTAAGCAGTAGTCGGGATGTTGGACTGCAGGGGTGAGATAGGGGCTTGAGAGAGGAAGAAGGTTGGATCAGACTCTTGGTTGGATCAGACACTGTTACATGTCATTGCCAGAAATACTGAGGACCCTGCTGGGGTCAGAGAATTAGCCTAGAATGGGGTCAATGAGTGACATCTGGTACAGAATGACACAAACAAACCAGCTCAGAAGACCAAAATCATTATCAGTCAATGACAATGACTTACAAGGTGGACTCTCACGGTTCTCTGCTTACTCCTGTTTTTCACTTGGGGAGAGGAGCCTCAAAGCTGCAAAGTCCTTTCTCCAAAGACACACAGTGAGAGCTGGGGTTTCCACCCTGGGTCTGATGCCTCCACAACTTGTAAGCATTTCAGAAATTTCTCTCTGGAAGCCAGAGTGGAGTGTGTGCAGAGGAGAGGAGATGAGGAGGAGGATGGGGCGGCGGCCCAGGAGAGGGGATGGAGAGGAGCAGAGCAGATGGAGAAGTGCTTAGTAGGAGAAAGGATGCCCAGCAATGGGAGGGATGGGGAAGGAAGGTGGCTGATGCTGGGGGATGGTTTCTGGGTAGGGCTGCTGTGTGGTCAGAAGACTTTCCTTCCATGTCATAGGGTGGTCTTTTCATGTGGGATATGTCATCCTCACTCCAGTCAAGTTCCTCACTGTCCGGGTGATTCTGTGTTTTCCAAACACTGGGCTGACTCCTGTTTTGGTGGGGGGGATACTTGGGGACAATGTCCTAGTGAGACTAGTAGGGGGTATAATGATGGATGGGCCCATCCAGAACCAAGGATTTCAGAAACTCTTGTAGCAATGTGGCTCACATTATTCATAAAAATATTTCTGTTTTCTTTTACGGTAGAATTCAGGTGCAGAAGTTTGAGGCCGTGATATTTCCAGTTTGTGGTTTTTGATTGACACTGGTTTATGCAAGATCCTTCTCTTATTTCATTTGTTTATCCCCTTTGGTTCACTTTGTTTCCATTCTTTGTGTGACAGGCATTTTCATATACTTAATATGCATTTTTTGATTTGTATATGTTCTTATAAGATACACATTGCTTTCTGTCTGCACAAAATTTAATGTGACTGCTTTTAAATGGTAAATTAATGGACTTAATTTTATTGGAGAAGTTTTAACTTTATAGAAATATTGGTCAGAAAGTATAGAGAGCTCTCACATACGTCTCATCCCTGCATGTGTGGTCATCTCTCCTATTATTGATATCTTGCATTTCTGTAGCACCTGTGTTATAATCAATGAACCAATATTGATGCATTATTATTAACTAAATTCCATAGTTTATATTAGGTTATACTCTTTGCATTGTGTACATGGATTTTGACAAATGACCTGGGTTCATTATCACTATATCATTCAGAATCATTTCATGTACATATATTCTTAATGTGTCCACATGCAATTATGCTAAAGAGTTCATTCTGTTTTTTGTTTTTTTTCACTTAATATTATTTTAATGATTCACTTACATTACTATGTGTACATCAAACTCCTGCTAAAAGCTCTATATTCTTTTGCCTTCATATCCCTTGTTTGCCTCTATATCTTTTACCTGCCTTCTCTCCAATTAGGAACAAGCAGGGTTATCCAACACCCCCACTGAAATAACCGCTGCAGGGACCATTCTCTTACATGTCCCACTGTAAACAGGTTTCAGAAGTCAAGATAGACACACAGGAGCAAGTTTGCTGGTACAGAGAGCATGAATCCCATTAAAAATTTTAATTTCCACCATTCTACATGCCCACTAATAGTGCATAAGTATTTCTTCTTCACCTCCCCCTCCCCTTCCCCTTCTTCTTCCTCCTCTTCCTCTTCCCCTTCCTCTTCCTCCTCCTCCTCTTCTTCTTCTCTTCTTTATTATTATTATTATTACTATTATTATTATTATCATTATTATTATTATTATCATCATTATTATTACTGAGATGGAGTCTCACTCTGTGGCCAAGGCTGGAGTACAGGGGTGGGATCTCAGCTCACTGAAACTTCCACCTTCTGTGGCTCAATCGATTGTCATGCCTCAGCTTCCCAAGTAGCTGGGATTACAAATATGTACTCCCAGCCTGGCTGATTTCTGTATTCTTGGTAGAGATGGGGTTTTGCCATGTTGGTGTAGCTGATCGTAAACTCCTGGCCTCATGTAATCCTCCTGCTTCGGCCCCCCAAAGTGCTGGGATTACAGGCGTGAGCCACCATTCCCTGCCTATAGTGTGTAAATATTTCTTTCTCCTCATAGCCCAGCCAATACTGGACATTTTATAATTTGGAGAATTGCATAGGCATACAGTGAAATTCCACTGCTGTCTTTCATTTTCCCCTTCCCTCCATTCTTTCCTTCCTTTTTGTTTTCTTTTTTCTGTGTGTGAGCATCCTTTCATTTGCCTGAGTAACTCCTGTGCATCATCTTCTCACATCTTTTGCTTTTTGCATTAAGGTACTGACTTCTTCTTGATATAACTGGTTTCTTGTTTGTTCTAGATATTATTCCCTTGTCAGTTTTTAAGAAACTCCCCACACTACTTGGATGTGCTCCTGTCGGTTTTAGACAATGCAAATATCTTTTCCCCATTTCCCATCTACCTGTTAACTTCATCCCAGAAATCCTTTGTTAAGTGGAAATCCTCAATGTTGGTTTTTTTTCATGTTTTAAAAATCATCTTAATGATTGTGCTTTGGAAATATTGCTTAGGAAGTCTTCCCTCAAGCCTAGATCACAAAGTTATTCTCCTATACTTTCTTCTGTTAAACTGATAGTTTGATATTTGGTATTTATTTCTTGAATGCATCTGGATCCTCCTTTGTATGTGCTGTTAGGCAGAAATTCATATTTACTTTGCTTCATAAAATGATCAGTTTTCTCACCACAACGAGTGAACAATCTACCTTTTCCTCTTGATTTGTGCCAGTACGTTTATCATGTACTGTATTAGGTTTTGAACAATGCAGGGTTATTTTCTTAGATTTCCAGTCAACTTATTCAGATCTATGTCTGTTCCACATTTCATAATTTTAAAAATGACTATGACCCTATTGTGTGTCTTAGCATGTGGGAGGAAACAGCTCTTCTCTTGATTCCATTTTTATAATATTAGTGTGGCTTTGCACTAACATTTATTTATTTATTTATTTATTTAAGACAGAGTCTCACTCTGTCGCCATTGCAACCTCCGCCTCCCGGGTTCAAGCAATTCTCGTGTCTCAGCCTCCCAAGTGGCTGGGATTACAAGTGGGCCATCACTCCTGGCTAATTTTCCTATATTTAGTAGAGATGGGGTTTCGCCATGTTGCTCAGGCTGGTCTTGAATTCCTGACCTCAAGTGTTCTGCCCAACTTAGCCTCCCAAAGTGCTGGGATTATAGGCTTGAGCCACCGTGCCTGGCTTGACATTTATTTTTCTGAAGGAATTTTCAAATAGTTTTATCAAATTTAGAGTTGATTCACTGGAATTGTAAATATAATACAATATTACATTACTGAGTATGATTAAGTATTGAGGTTATAATTGGAGGTTGAATGGACATCATTAGCATGTCAGGCCATCCCAGCCAAGACTGTACACTGCTCCCCATGTGTTCAGATCATCTTCTACATTTTTATTAGTAGGTATTTAAAATTTTTTCTTTGGAGTTATGGCATGTTTTTGGTTAATACCTAGATATTTTATAGCAGATTTTTTTCGAAGTGTGATAAGAGGACCTCTGCAGGGTGGTCCCTGAAGTCCTTATTTTTCAAATTTACATGTGAGAATATATTTTCATAATATGCCTCCACATATTGACGCAGACTGAATGAAGAGGCAGATTAAAGCATCAAACTGTTTCCTGTCAAGCCAGGACATATGATGGATTTGCTAAAATGTCAAACAAGGCCACTCTTCTCATGAAATGCTTTTTTCCTAATGTGGTTATTTGCCTGAAAATGTTCCTTATATTAGCATGCAAGAGGTTTATTACTGCTCTTTAAAAAAATTTTTTTGAGATGGGGTCTCACTCTGTTGCCCAGGCTGGAGTACAGTGGCGTGATCTCGGCTCACTGCAATCTCTGCCTCCCGGGTTCAAGTGATTCTCGTGGCTCAGCCTCCCGAGTGGCTGGGATTACAGGTGCATGCCCCCACACCCAGCTAATTTTTGTATTTTTTGTAGAGACGTGGATTTACCATGTTGGCCAGGTTGGTCTCAAACTCCTGACCTCAAGTGATCCACCCACCTCAGCCTCCCAAAGTGCTGGGATTACAGGCATGAGCCATCATGCCTGGGAGTGCTCTTTTAAATATACTAATAACTAAATATTTTTAATGATTTTCAATTGTCATTTCCCATATGGTAAAAATGGATAGTTCTAAACCACATAAACAAAAGCCCTTTAGAGTGCTAGTAACTTTGAGGTGTAAAGGGATCCCGAGCGATGTTTCTTTATATTAATTGTTTGTGTTGCTATTGGGAATGTTCTCTTTCTCTGTATTCAAATTCTACTTCTTAAATGCTTGTTACTGGTGTGGTACTAGGAGGAACACCGTGATTTTTGCCAGCTGACCTTGCCTTCTGCATCACTGGGCTCTGTTATTGTTCTAACAGATGATGTCATCATTCTTTTATCTTTTCTAGGTAGATGATCACGTCTCTTCCCTTCCAGTCCTTAGATACCTTAGATGCCTGGTTTCTTTTTCTTGCCTTATACCATCACTCACGACGTTCAGCTCCATGTTACAGAACAGCAGAGTCAGTGAGTATCCTTGGCTTTTTCTTGATCCTAAAGTGATACATCAAAAACTTTCTTCTTTAGAGTTGTATTTGCTAATTTTGTGCTATATATTCTATATCTAGCTAAGAAAGTCTCCCTGGATTTTGTGTTGTGAAGTGTTTTTTAAAAAATCATAATAGGAGTAGAGTTTTAGAGAATGTATTTATGCCTTGATTGAAATAGTCGTGATTTTTCCTTTTAAATCGATTCCTGTGATAAACTGTATGATAGGTTTTCTGATGTTAACCAATCTTGTCATTTATGGAATAAACCAATATCACTTGATCATGGTAAACTATTTTTAATACACCATTAGATTTGACCAGGTTATGTTTTATTCTGGAATTTTAAATCTGCCTGGATAGGTGAAGTAGGCGTATAATTGTCTCTTTTTTTGGTGAAGATTCTTACCTGATTTTAGACTAAGATTGTATTAACCTGAGGAGGTGTGCTGGTCAGATTTCCTAACTCTTCTGTTTTTTTGGAGATCATGTATAAGATACTAACCAACTGTTTTCTTAACAGTTTAATAGTACTTACCACACTTAAATAAAATCCACTGGGGCAAAGATTTTAGAGAGAGATGATCTTTGACTACCATTTCAATTTCTCTAAAGCTTATTTGAGCATATAGGATCCCTTTTTTCTTACACCAGTTTTGGAATTTTATATTTTTCTAAGTACTTGTTCATTTCATCTACAATATAAATTTATTATTTCTTTTACTGTTTTTATTAATTTAAAAATAACCATTGTCTCTGTCATTATTTCCCATTTGTAATTTTGGGTTCTGTTATTGGTACCTTCTCCTTGTTTATTTCTATCTTATTAATTTTTTCCAATAACTTGATTTTGATTTTATTAAGCATGATTTTTTTCTTGAGGCAGTGTCTTGATAAAGGTATTTTGAACTGTGTATTTCCTTCAAAGTGCTATTTTAGGTTAAAATGTTGACATTCAATATTTATCAATTAATTCTAAATATTCCTCTATTTTATAATTTACTGTTGAAACTGAAGATTATTTAATTACATAGTTATCTTCCAAATACATGAGATTTGTAAAGCTATTTCTCCCCTATTGATTTTTAATGTTAATTCATTATAATCTATATCACATTATTATGCTTTGGAATTAAATAAATGTTTATATCCTAATGAAATGTCAATTTTTGTGAAAGTCACTTAGCGGTTGAAAAAATGTTAATTTTCTTTTTGGTGAAGAGTCTAATATATCTAATAGATAATTGAAGGGGTGGCCTGACCCTCTACACCTGTGGGCGTTTCTCATTAGGTAGAACGAGAGACTTGAGAAAAGAAATGAGGCACAGAGACAAAGTATGGAGAAAGAAAAAGTGGGCCTAGGGGACCGGCGCTCAGCATACAGAGGACGCACGCCCACACCGGTCTCTGAGTTCCCTTAGTATTTATTGATCGTTATCTTTACCATCTTGGAAAAGGGAAGTGGCAGGATAATAGGATCATAGTAGGGAGAAGGTCAGCAGTAAGACATATGAATAAAGATCTCTGTGACATGAATAAGTTTAAGGAAAAGTGCTGTGCCTTGATATGCATACGCAAACATCTGCATAAACCTTTTTAGTGCATAAAGAGCAGCATTGCCGCTAGCACGTCCCACCTTCAGCCCTAAGGAGGTTTTCTCCCATCTCAGTAAGTAGAACATACAATCGGGTTTTACATCGAGATGTTCCGTTGCCCAGGGACGGGCAGGAGACAGATGCTTTTCTCTATCTCAACTGCCAAGAAGCCTTCTTTCCTCTTATACTAGTCCTCCTCAGCACAGACCCTTCACGGGTGTCAGGCTGGAGGACAATCAGGTCTTTCCCTTCCCACGAGGCCATATTTCAGACCACCGCAAGGGGAGAAACCTTGGACAATACCTAGCTTTCCTAGGCAGAGTTCCCTGTGACCTTCCGCAGTGTATGTGTCCCTGGGTACTTGAGATTAACAGAATGGTGATGACTTTTAACCAGCAAGCTGCCTTCAGGCACTTGTTTAACAAAGCACACCCTGCACAGCCCAAAATCCATTAAACTTTGAATCACCACAGCACGTGTCTCTTGCAAGGACAGGGTTGGGGGTAGGGTCACAAATTAACAGCATCTCAAATACAGAACAAAATGGAGTCTCTTATGTCTACTTCTTTCTATATAGACACAGTTATAGTCTGATCGCTCTTTCTTTTCCCACAGATAAGGTCTGGATATTATTAATTGCTTTGTAATTAACAAATTGCATTTCCTAACTCTGTCAAAATTTCTAACTATAACAAATTGCATTTCCTAACTCTGTCAAAATTTCTAACTATAATAATCTATCTGCCTGTATATAGATTGTGGTGGCTCACACCTGTAATCCCAGCACTTTGGGAGGCCAAGGAGGGCAGATCACCTGAGGTCAGGAGTTTGAGACCAGCCTGGCCAACATGGTGAAACCCCGCCTCTGCTACAAAAATTAGCTGGGTGTGGTGGCATGCACCTGTAATCCCAGCTACTAGGGAGGCTGAGGCAGGAGAATCAGTTGAACCTGGGAGGGGGAGGTTGCAGTGAGCTGAGATCGCACCATTGCACCCCAGCCTGGGTGACAGAGCAAGACTCCGTCTTAAAAAAAAAAAATCAATCTGATGTTGATTTGGCTATTGCTATCTATCTCACTGAAGTTTTGTTGATTATTTATTAATTAATATTCCAGGATATATAGTTATATAGATTTACAGTATTTATGCTGGTTGCTTTGTTCTTTTAATGGGTATACATATTATTCTCTGTCCCTTAGTGTGTGTGCATGTGTGTGTGTGTGATTTAAAAATCTTAGTATATATTGAAAAAGTAAACATTTTTCTTCATAGTCAAAATAACCAGATAACACTTAAAAAATAATTAACTGGGCATGGTGGCTCATGTGTATAATCCCAGCACTTTGGGAGGCTGAGACAGGAAGATCGCTTAAGGCCAGGAATTAGAGACCAGTTTGGGCAACAAAACAAAACCCTGTCTCTACGGAAAAAAAAAAAAATTAAATTAGACAGATGAGGTGGCACACACCTGTAGTCTCAGCTATTTAGGAGGCTAAGGAGAAGGATCACTTGAGCCCAGGAGTTCCAGGATGCAGTGAGTCATGATCCTACTACTGCACTCTAACCTGGGGGACACAGTGAGACCTTATCTCTAAAAAAATTCATAATTTGATCAATAATAATGCTTTACTATTACTCATACCTAATTATTCATTCATACTATAATCAAAATGTTCTCTATTGCCTTAAAAATACTTACAGCGGATTACGTAGATCAAGATTCAACTAGTCCCCTATGTTGCATTCAGTGGTTATATCCTGGTTATATCTCTTATCCTTTGAATGAGCCTTTATCCAATGAGACCAGACCAATTGTTCTGTGGAATTATCCACCTTCTGAATTTTTCTGCAAGCTTCCTCACAGTGTCACTTGCTTATTCCTCCATCTTCTGTACAATGATTATTCTTTTTGGCTAGTGGGCATCTTTTCAATCTAGTACCTGTAGGCTTTTAATATTATCCCATTGCTTAGTGAAAGTTTCATTTCACACTGGTACAAGATATCCAAAGCTTTCTTCCATGTCCAGACCACAGATCTGCCGTGTCTCAAGGAACTCTGGTTCCCCGGAGTGGCATATGGTATTAGAGACATTGTGATCACTGTTTCCTTAAATTCCACCTTTTATTATTATTAAGATTGCAACCTCAGCTTTCAGTTGGTGCATATTTGTCTGACAGGTATGTATCCAGCCTTTTCTTTTCAAATTTTCTGTTCAGTTTTTTAGAATGGTAAAAGTAACATTAGAAATAAGATGGCATAAATGAGTACCAATAAAACAGTATTAAAATAAATGTAAATGAGTTAAATAAGCAATTAAAAGATAAATACACTCAGGGAAAAAAATTTTAAACCTCAAGATCAAAACATATGTTTTCTAGAACTGGCACATTATCAAGAGACCCTCACCCTGATCATCTATGCGTGTCTCTAACGGCTCCAAGTATTGACCCTTTTCTTTATGTTAGTCGGTGTTACTAGAAACCCAATTAGTATCCCAAATCTGACTTGATCATCTAGTATATTGATCTCATTTGATCTTTGTCACATTGCTGAATATTAAGAACTATTATTATTTACTCCATTTTACAGATGAGGAAAGTGAGACCCAGAAAATTCTGCCAGTTGTTGAATAGCATAGAGCTGTTGAGTTGCCATTTGGTCTGTGCTGGAGTCTGTGTTTTAACCACTGTCATTTAATTTTGTTTCTAATCTCACCAGATGCAGTATCCATGCCTGCTCAGAACTACAGCACCATGTCTGAATTTATCCTCTTTGGCTTCTCAGCCTTCCCCCAGCAGCTCCTGCCTGTCTTGTTCCTGCTGTACCTCCTGATGTTCCTGTTCACATTGCTGGGCAACCTTCTCATCATGGCCACAATCTGGATTGAACACAGACTCCACACACCCATGTACCTCTTCTTGTGTGCCCTCTCCATCTCTGAGATTCTGTTCACTGTTGCCATCACCCCTCGCATGCTGGCTGATCTGCTCTCCACCCATCGTTCCATCACCTTTGTGTCTTGTGCCAGTCAGATGTTCTTCTCCTTCATGTTTGGCTTCACTCACTCCTTCCTTCTCATGGTCATGGGCTATGATCGTTACGTGGCCATCTGCCACCCACTGCGTTACAACGTGCTCATGAGCCCCCATGACTGTGCCCATCTTGTGGCCTGGACCTGGGCTGGTGGCTCAGTCATGGGGATGATGGTGACAATGATAGTTTTTCATCTCACTTTCTGTGGGTCTAACGTGATCCACCATTTTGTCTGTCATGTACTTTCCCTCTTGAAGTTGGCCTGTGGGAACAAGACATCATCTGTCATCATGGGTGTGATGCTGGTGTGTGTCACAGCCCTGATAGGCTGTTTATTCCTCATCATCCTCTCCTATGTCTTCATTGTGGCTGCCATCTTGAGGATTCCCTCTGCTGAGGGCCGGCACAAGACTTTCTCCACATGTGTATCCCACCTCACTGTGGTGGTCACGCACTATAGTTTTGCCTCCCTTATCTACCTCAAGCCCAAGGGCCTCCATTCTATGTACAGTGATGCCTTGATGGCCACCACCTATACTGTCTTCACCCCCTTCCTTAGCCCAATCATTTTCAGCTTAAGGAACAAGGAGCTGAAGAATGCCATAAAAAAAAACTTTTTCAGAAAGTTCTGCCCTCTAAGCTCCTAATGGCCAGTTTGGTGGTGATAAAATATAATAGAAGGGCCGGGGATAATAATGTGTATCTCCGTAGGACTGTTGTAAGGGTTCAGGTATGTGAAAATATGTGTTTGATACATACTAGCTATTGTTTCCCTCCCCTTTTTGCTTAGTAGGCTCCTGTGATCATAATCTCTTGTTTATGAGCCATTGTGATAAACTTTATCCCATGATCTGTGCCTAGAAATGTGTTTTCTGTCTATGGACAGGTGGAGATCATCACGTGGGTGTGTCTGGGCACTTATGAACATGGTTCTTCTTGAATGGACAGGCAAAAAGTATTTTCTTTACCCCTAGTGTAAGAAGAAGCAAGAATATCATCATAGTCATAAATTCCACCAAGTATTGAAGTTTTTCTATGTATCCGGTACTGTGTCTAGTGTTTTACAAGTATTATCCTTTTAATTAGAAGAAATGTACAAAGGAAAATAAACTACGTGTCTCAGAGAAACTGGTTTCTTTTCCTTTTCTTTTTCTTTTCTTTTTTTTTTTTTTTTTTTTTTTTTTT
>NW_012102199.1:1143790-1149486 GCF_000951045.1 Mandrillus leucophaeus
TTTTTTTTGAGAAGGAGTCTTGCTCTGTCACCAGGCTGAAGTGCAATGGTGCAATCTCAGCTCACTGCAACCTCCCCATCCCTGGTTCAAGTGATTCTCCTGCCTCAGCCTGGCGAGTAGCTGGGACCACAGGCCCGTGCCACCAGGCCCAACTAGTTTTTGTATTTTTAGTAGAGGCGGGGTTTCACCATGTTGTCCAGGATGGTCTCGATCTCTTGACCTCTTGGTCTGCCCGCCTTGGTCTCCCAGAGTGCTGGGATTACAGGCGTGAGCCACCGCGCCAGGCCGCCGAAATTGGTTTCTTATTTAAAGTTCCTCACTGTCTTTGGGAGACATATACCCTAAGTGTGTGTGTGTGGATATTATGTTGAATAGAGTGAAGGATATCAGAATGCAAAAGTGGAGAGAGCAAGGGGAGAGAGAACGAGAGAGAGATACAGAGACAGGAGAAAGGCAACTAGCAAGGCCCACTGTGTCACCCCATGGAATTTAGGTTGACTCCGAAAAAGGATACAAACCAACAAGTCTTACATGCTGCTTGCTGTGCCTGAGTAATCAACTACCCTTTGTCTCTGACCCAGGGGTCTTACGTCTTCTATCAGAATGCATGAAACAGTAACTAACAGTAAGTTAACTTATCAGCTTGCAAGTAAGAGAAACACCCTAGGAACATCACAAAATCCTGACCCCAAATTCTTCACTTCTCTTTGTATTTACACCCTTTGCACAGTAATTTTTCAGCAGCTTTCATTAATAGATAGATTCTATTTTACACCCTTTGAGTCTGTGCTGGACATTTGACTTTCTTTGGCCAATACAGTGTGGTGAAAATGATGATGTAATAACTGTAATAGCCCCAAGCCTGGTTGAACTTTGAAGCATTGTAGAGACAATGTCCAGAAACATTGCAGCCTCCTCTCAGTTTCTCGGAAGCCAGTCTCTGCCATGTGAACAAAAGGGTGCCTTCTGGAGGCAGAGAATCACATGGGGGAAAGTCCAGGTGTCACAGCTGAGGCCATCCCAGATCAGCCTGAAGGTACTGAAGCCCCAAACATGTGAATGAACTGAGCCAGGATTAGCAAAGCTGCCTAGCTGATCCCCAGCTGCTCATGTACCAAGAGTGATTCCTTCCACATCCAGAAGAACCAGCCAAATGTCTCACAGACTCATTAGCAATCATAAACCTCTATCGATCTAAACCAATGGGTACTGATGCAGTTTGTAATCAGTAATGGCTACTATGCAATCTTCATCTTTACTGTCTTGCATTTACATGGCTTCTGTGAAATAAACACGGAATCTAACACCTTCTGAGGGCCTACTATGTGCTAGGGACATGATTCTTTTGCATTATCTTACCACCTTTCAAGCAAGGATTATCCTCTTCATTTTACAGATGAGGAAACCAAGGCTCAGAGAGGAAGAGCAATGGCCCAATGTCATCCAGAGGAGCCAAAATTCCAGACCAGATCTGTCCATGCTTCCTCCACCCCAAGACTCCAGCTGGGACCCAGAGTTCAAGGGACTCACGTGCATGATGGTCGCACTCTTGTTGAAGATCTTTATATAGGGCTTCAGGATGTTGAAATGAAAGGCAGGCGTCAGCATCTGACAGTGGCAGCTCCACTTGTCCCCGCCACTCAGCAGTATCCCTTCTCCTAGTAGGGCAGCCAAGGAGAGTGGGCAAGAGCAGCACTTTCCCCCACCCCTGCCCAAGGTCATCCCCAACCCCTTTCACCTGCAGGTACTCACCCAGGCAGGGCTTCAGAACCTGATGGAGAGATCATCTTGGATGCAATGGCAGCTGACATGAATGAGGACCATCAGGGGCCATGTAGAGGGCAAGAGAGGAACTTCACATGTAGGGCAAGGCTCCCTATCAGCATTTTCCCCACTCCATGCCCAGCGTAGCAGGAAGGGGGCCAGGGGCAAAGGACAAAGGAGGATAGAGGAAGAAGGACCAGGCCAGGCTGCAACAGCACAGTAAAGCTATGACACAACCTAACAGGGCACAGCCCACCCCAGCACCCTTTGACATGTCTCCTGCACGGCCCAACATGTTCTGCTACACACAAGCACAGCTCCACACTCTACGAAATACCTTTAAAGGAGCCTAGGACTCCCTGTCTGCCCCAGCACTCTCTGTCATCTCCTGAAATGGACCTGGGACCTGGAGCATGTCTCCAACATATGTTAACATGCCTGACATGGCCACAACATACATGATGAGCCCTAAATGACACAACATCTGACATGGACCTAAGATAGTCTGGCATGACCACTGTGTACCCAACAGGCCCCAGATAGGATTTAAATATGATTTATTAAATGTCCCAGACATGTCCCAGGTGTAACCAAGACTTTTCTTCAAGTGTGATTGCAATGGATTCTGAGACCTGGCTCAGGAAGACTAAAATAATAACTCTGACAGTTCTCAAAGGGACCCTGGGTCCCAGACCCTGGACAAGCCACAAACATGGTCAAGAGATGACAAGGAGGAGAAAAGACAATTTCAAACCACATGTCAGAGAAGAACCAGAAAGTCTAGCACATGCCCCAAGTGTCCTTGGCCACAGCTGTGCCACACACATGATGACTTCTCCATATGATCCCAGGTAAAGCACACAAGATATAACCAGGTATAATATAGAAATCATAGGCTATTTATGGGACCCCTTGGGGAAAGGTGAGCTTTTTGACAAGAACTGAGCTTTCAAGACCCATGGTTGACACCATAAGGGAAGGGCTGCCTCAAAAGAAAAAGCGATGCAGAGAAACAGTGAAATTAAGAGGAGACAAAATTCTGATGCTGTTCGTTGACACCTGGATCCAGCCATGCCTGAAGACCACTTCTCTGGACTTTACACTCCTTTGATTCCCTTTATTTGCTTATAGTGCACAAAGCTGAGCTTCCATTACTCACAACTGAAAGAGACCTCAGCAGCCAGAGAGGGCCAGTGACCTGCACAGACTCACTAAGCATTTTGGGGTCAGAGCCACAGTTTCTGCGGGACACTGCCCCTTCCCTTGCTCAGCCTGGTCTGTCCAAGGACAGGAAGAGCAGAGAATAAAGAAAGATCAACAGGCTGGTATGGGATCTCCTACTGGAGATTCTTGAGGCCTACAGGAGGAAAGCAGTGAACACAGGGTGGACGAGTGACAGGATGAGGTAGAAGGAACTGACTGACCCATCATAGGTGGACGTTGCATGAATAGCAGCCCAGATTCTCCACCAGCCACAGGTCCTCCTACTGCTCTGGGTTGGGGGATGGACAAGGTTGGTGCCAGGACTGGCCGGGCCCCCAAATACTAACGATCCTCATTGCGTCATCCTACCTCACACTTAAAAAAATTCCTACTCATAGGTCCAGACCCAGTTTCAACAATTCCTCCTCCAGGAAGCCTTCCAGCCTGCCCCAGCAGACCCCTAGTTCTCCTCTGGGTTGTCACACCCTTCTCTCTCTTGCCCATTCCTGACCCCATGAATTTGGGGATGTCTCTGTCGAGATCCGTCTCCTCAAGTGTGGAGGTTCCTTCAGGACAGGGCTCTGGATTGAGACTTCTTGGGACTCCAGTGGTTCCCAGAACACCAGGACAGGGGGTCAGATGGCAATGGAGGGAGAAGACATTGAGATGGAAGTTGGCGAATATGTGAAGGAAAGCAGAAGATACCTCTTCCTCTTTCAATGGAGGGAGAAGAGAGGGCGGAGGGTGGGGGGACTGGGAATTGCAGGGGCTTCACAGAAGCTTAGGGGAGAAGAAACTGGAAGCCCTTGGATGGAAGCCCCCAGCACCAACCCCCGCAAGCTCTGCATGGATACCGGAGGCATTGGTGATAGACCGGATGATGTTAGGGTGGTATAAAACGATGAAGGGGAAGATGGAATCCATCCATATCCTAAAGTCCTGGGAATAGGTGGCCGACATCTGGGTCAAGTTCTTCAAGCCCTCCTCCATAGCAGTGATCTGAAAGCAAGTCAGGGGCTGTCACCCCTGTGATGGTTAATTCTAGGTGTCCACTTGACTGGGCTAAGGGATGCCCAGATATCCAGTCTAGCATTATTTCTGTGTGCGTCTATGTGGGTGTTTCAGGAGAGATTAGCATTTGAAGGTAAACTGCAGAAGGAAGATTTACCCTTCCCAATGTGGGTGGATGTCATCCAATCCATTGAGGGCATGAACAGGACAAAAAGGCAGAGGAAAGGAGGAATTTGCTCTCTCTTCTGCAGCTGGGACATCCATCTTCTCCTGCCCTTGGAACTCCAGGTTCTCAGGCTGTTTTGGACTCAGGCTGAATTTATACCACCAGCGTCCCTGGCTTCTGGCTTGCAGATGGTATATCATGGGACTTCTTGGCCTCCATCATCACATTATCCAATTCCCATAATAAATTCTTATCTCTCCGTCTCTTTCTGTCTCCATACATACATGCATTGGAGGTGAGAAGAAACAGACCCTATCTGTTTCTAGGGAGGACCCTGAGTAATGCACCTCCCCGGAAGGAGCCACAGCAAGTCCCCCCTGCAGCCACCAGATGTGGGGCAGCGTCTGCAGTGAGCAGCGTGTCTGGATTCTGAACAGCTGCAGGGGATTTCTGCTGACCTCTGCTTCTTCTCTCCTGGGGCTGTCCCAGGATCCGAGGGTAAACACCAAAGCAGAGGGAAAAGACAAGCTGTCTGCTCAAGAGGATGTGTTTTCTCGTCCTGGAAATGATTTCAGTCTGGGGACTGCGATACGGGAAGGTCCCCATGGGAGGAGGTTTGGGGCAGCAGTGTGGCCTCAGGACATATCCCTAGGGCTGGTTCCCACATCCTTTTGTGTTCTGGCTGGTCCACATGGGCACTGGTTCCTCCCACAGATGAAGGGTCTGCATGCTGAGGGTCCTCCGTTCTCAGCAACCCCCAGGGGAGCAGAGGTGTCTCTAAGGTCCATCAGGATGGCAGCTCCCACATGGGAGAGCCTCCCTTATGCCAGCCTCTATGCTAGTGCCTCCTGTTCACCTGTAGACACGCCCATCAATCCTGCCATTTGTAAGTGAGCAGACAGAGGCCACGTGCCCCAAAGGGGAGGGCAGTTCCAAGTTAGAGGGCAAGGTCTGGGGGTGTCAAGGACGGCTTCTGAAAGGGGAAGGGAGTGGCCAAATTATATCCAGGTTGGGCTACAGGGCTCATTGGGACATCTTAGTGGGAAAGAGCATGTCGCCCCTGGAAGGGGAGGGTGTGGGAGACTGCCCACACTTCTCTTCTTCTGGCCCAGCTGTGTCCCTCCATAGGGGAAGGGAGTCAGAGCTAATTCCTGTGGGAAAGCAGCAGCCCAGAGATAGGCAGACAAAAGCAAATGGGCCAGGCAGGGGGCAGCCCCTGCATAGTGGGCTCAGGAGGTCTCAAGTCCAGAGTGGAGAAGGTGGGAATGCCAGGAAAGCCCTGCTCTGTGCACCCTCACAGCCCTGCAGGAGCCCCTTGGAGGTGCACTATTGTATGGAAGACAGGCAGGAAGAGGATCCAGACAGGCTGGGGTGATAGGACAGGGAAGTGAGAAAGGATTGGGAACGGACAGCAGAGGAATGAGTGAGTGAGGAGAGGAATGAGTGAGTGAGGAGAAGAATGAGTGAGTGAGGAGAGGAATGAGTGAGTGAGGAGAGGAATGAGTGAGTGAGGAGAAGGAGTGAGTGAGGAGAGGAATGAGTGAGTGAGGAG
>NW_012102199.1:1153165-1154479 GCF_000951045.1 Mandrillus leucophaeus
CAGGTGCTCTACATAAAGTGCACCCACTGTGTGCCAGGTGCTCTACATAAAGTACACCTACTGTGTGCCAGGTGCTCTACATAAAGTGCACCTGCTATGTCCCAGGTGCTTTACATAAAGTGCACCTACTGTGTGTCAGGTGCTCTACGTAAACCATACCTGCTTGTATCAGAATCTCACCTGGACAACAATGCCCAAAGCTGTCCCACCGCCCTCCCATCAGCTCTCTAGGCCAGAGACCCCGGGATTGTTGGAGAGACCCGAGTGATGGCATCCAGAGGAGGGAAGATGTCCGTTTAACATAAAAGCAAACTGAGGCTCAGAGAGGCCAGGCCTCTAGCCCAAGTTGCAGAGCTCACGGGAACTCAGGTCTATGAGATCCTCAAGCCCAAATCCTTTCCCTCTGCCGTGCTTCTCCACCTGCATTCACTAGAGTCAACGCCATATTAATACAGGGACATTTATAATGGAGGAACTTTAGGCAAAGTCCCACCTGGTGGCCCAGAGGGGAAATATCTTGAGGCCCTTGGATCAGCACCTCGCTCCTCCTCCCACACCCAGGATGCTCCGCCCACAGACCCAGGGCTGTCATCCTGGCCCTCCCTGGATCCTGTTCAGAATTGCCCTGCGGGGTGGACTCGGGAGAAGGGGGTCTCGAAGGAGAGACCTCCTAACAGAGCTGCTGAGCAGGAAGGTGGGGAAGCCAGTGCTCCTGACACCAGCCAGGTGTTGGGGAGCCCCTGGACCTCCCCCACCCCACCACCACTGCCAGCTCAATCAGCCAGAGGATTCAGGCAGCTGGCCCTACAGCCCCCAGTGAGTATGGTGCATCTGCCAATGTTCCTACCCTCTCTGCAAGGACAGACCTCACCTGCTGGCAGCTCCATTCCTGTCAGGCTCAGGGAGCAAAGCTAGAGTTCCATGAACAGGTGGGCAGATCGCTTTGAGCTCAGGAGTTGGAGACCAGCCTGATCCGCAAGATGAAATCCCGTGTCTATAAAAAGTATAAACACTGGCCAGGCATGGTGGCTCATGCCTGTAATCCCAGCACTTTGGGAGGCTAAGGGGGGCGGATCACGAGGTCAAGAGATCGAGACCATCCTAGCTAACATGGTGAAACCCCATCTCTACTAAAAATACAAACAAACAAAAAAAAATTAGCCGGGCGTGGTGGCGGGCACCTGTAGTTCCAGCTACTTAGGAGGCTGAGGCAGGAGAATGGCATGAACCTGAGAGGCAGAGCTTGCAGTGAGCCGAGATCGCGCTACTGCACTCCAGCCTGGGTAACAGAGTGAGACTCCATCTCAGAAAAAA
>NW_012102199.1:1156311-1158379 GCF_000951045.1 Mandrillus leucophaeus
GTAGAGGAATGAGTGAGTGAGGAGAAGAATGACTGAGTGAGGAGAGGAATGCGTGAGTGAGCCGCCTCCCTCTCTTCTCTGCTGGCCCACACCTCAGCCACCCTCTAAACCCAGCTCCTTGAGCCCCATTCCTGCCCTTTGGGAAGTCCATTCACCCCGATACCCAAGGTCATCCTGCTGCCACACTCACCAGGTCCTGGTGACCTCAAACCCATTTCTGTTTTGGGGGTTGGGGGAAATACTTGAGGCAGTGGCAGCTGTCCCAGAAGGCACAGGTCCAGGCCAGGAAGTGGTCCAGGAGCCAGGAGGCCCCAGCCAGCAGCAGGAGCAGCCATGGCGATGCTGCCACCAGGCCAAGGCCCAGCCAGGACGGGCTCAGCTGCGGCATTCTGCAGGGCAGACAGGATGGAGGGTGAGATCCTGAGGCCCAGGGAAAGGCTCAGGGAGCTCCAGGGACAGTGGAAAAGAGCAGGGAAGGGTTGGGGTGAAGGCAGTAAAGGGAGGACTCTGGGATGAATAAACAAGGACTGAGAGCTAAATTCCAGAGAGCCCCAGCCAAATCCAATGGCCAAGTGGCCTCTAGTTGCCTGGTAACCACCCAGAAAGGAGAAGAGAGAGAGAGACTGTTCAGAGTCCAGAAAGGTCCAGCCTGAATCACTGGGAGGTTGCCAGGGGCTGGTTACCAAGAAACCACCAGTCTCCCAGGCCGGGAGCCTGGAGCCACCCCAGCCTTGGGCAGTGTCCCTCCCCATCCCAGGCCAGGACCCTCCAGTCCCACCACCCCCAGCCTGGCACCTTCTGTCGGGAACAATTTGTACCACACAGCCTCCTCTCCTCTTCTGCTGGGAGCTCTTTGCCTCTGGCCCCTGATTTAGGGAAGGTCGTGGGAGGCTGGGCTGCGCTGGGCTGGGCCAGCCAATCTCCACAGCCTGGATGCATCTGCCTTGCCTGGGTAGCCGGCCAAAATCTGGGGTTTGACCAGCTGGGGGCAGAGGACCCAGTTCAGGTAGGGGGACTGGATTCTCAGGTCTCAGCATCTCCCTCTCAGTTTAGAGGGGACGTTGGGGAGTGGTTAAAGGGGATTCTGAGCCCCAAGTTTACAGCTGCCCTGCCCTTTCAAGGCAAGGATGTGGCAGGTAAAAGCATGAACTTGAGAACTCGCAGCCAGCTGAGCTGGGCCAGGCCAACCGTTGTCCCAGATCATCTGGGCTCCTCTCCAAACATGGGCGGGGAGGATGTCAGGCACCATATCTTGGTGCAGACTTAGGAGATTCAGAGACAGAAGCTTCTCATCTCTGGCTTCACAACCTGGCAAGAGTTCAAGTCCTGCCTCCAGGCAGTCAAAGGCCTGAGTTGAGACCTGACTGCTGGAAGCAGGAAGAAAGAATCCAGCCCCAACCCCACTGAGGATTACCCATGTCAGATTCTGGGGATAAAAAGCCCAGCTGGAGGAACAAACCTACAGGCTGGGCTCAGCCTAGGAGGACAGAGTGGAGGCAGAGGGGATGAGGCTGAGAGGGGCCATGAGCAGACGGGGTCCAGGCAGGGGAGGGCAGAGTGAGGGTATCCCAAGCGGAGTCCTTGTTCTGCCCTGTCCTTTCTCTGACTGTGGGCAATGTGGCCCTCCTGGGCTCAGGCTTCCCATCTGGGAAATGGGATGTCAGATGAGGCCTTAGAGGGCGACAGAGGAAGGCTCCTAAGAAGAAGGAGCTCCAAAAAGAGGGACCAAAGGGAAGGAGATGGCAACTAGCACTTCAGCTGCTGTGTGCCTGTCTCTACTCTGTGCAAAAGACTGTATGGAAGGTACTACTGTGTGCACTTAGTGTGTGCCAGCCTCACTATATAAAGTGCACCTACTGTGTATCAGCTACTCTACATAAATTCTACTATGTGCCAGGTGTGCCACATAAAGCTCACCTACTGAGTGCAGCATGCTCTATATAATGCAAGCTTACTTTGTGCAGAGTACTTCATATAAAGCGTGCCGACTCTGTGCCACGTGCCGTATATAAAGCATACCTACTGTGTGTCAGGTGCTCCACATTGAACATGTGTACTATGTACCTGG
>NW_012102199.1:1163939-1166059 GCF_000951045.1 Mandrillus leucophaeus
CATTGAGAAGTTAGCTGTCCATCTCCCCATCTCCTTAGAATTTGATCTCTCTCTTTACTCCCTCTTCTTAACTACTTTGATTTTTTTTCTCTTTTTTTTTTTTTTCCAAAGTTTTACCACAATGTGTTAAGGTATGGAATCCTCTTAATTTATTTTGCTTGGGGTTCATTGAGGTTCTCGAATCTATCGACAACTGTTTTTAATCAGTTTTAGAAAAATCTTGGCCACAATTTCTTCAAATAATGCATGTACCCTATTTTTTATTTTACTTCTGAAATTCTAATTAAACAAAAGTTACACGTTCTCATTCTGACACTAATGTTTTCTTTCTATTTATTTATTTATTTGCTTGTTTATTTATTTTGAGACAGAGTCTCACTCTGTCGCCCAGGTTGGAGTGCAGTGGCACCATCCCCGTTCACTGCAACCTTCGCCTCTCGAGTTCAAGCAATTCTCCTGCCTCAACCTCCCAAGTGGCAGGGATTACAGGTGTTCCCCACCACACCTGGCTAGTTTTTGTATTTTGAGTAGAGACAGGATTTCGCCATGCTGGTCAGGCTGGTCTTGAACACCTGACCTCAAGTGATCCGCCTGCCTCAGCCTCCCAGAGTGCTTGGATTATAGGCCTGAGCCACCACACCCGGCCTCCAATTCACTAATTCTCTCTTCAATTCTGTCTGACATGCATTAAACTTCTCCTGGGATATTAACATTATATTTTTGGTTCTAAAAAATTATATTTCTTTTTTTTCCCAAATCAACCGTGCCACTCTTTTCAATGCTTTATTCCTTGAAAATATTTCCAAAATTGCATTTCATTATTTAAACTTAGTAAGCAATATTGTTTCATAGTCCCTGCCTGATAATTCCAATATCTGAAGTCTTTGTTGGACTGTTTCTGGAGCTGTGGGGAACTGGGAGATTCTGAAGGTGTTGATGCCTGGGTCGTGATGCATCCTGTCAAGTTTATGGGGAGGAAGAGGCAGAGCTGGAGCTCTTGGCTCCTCTACTCAATCTGGGCTTGCTGCAGGAGCCTGCCGTGTGACCTTGGCCTTGTTCCCTGCCCTCTGTGGGCTTTGTGTTCCCAGAGGCGACCATGAAGGATGCTTCTTCTGAAAACCACACCCCTGTATTTCTCCAGATCTTTTTCCTGATATCCGCTGAGAAGAGACACCATCCTGGGAAACATCACCCAGAGTCCAGTCCCATTTTTCCAAAATGCTTGGAACTGGGGCAGCCCAGCCCAGCCTCACTAGCTGCAGGGGGTGGTGGTGGTGTCGGGGGGTTGATGATGAGATCTTTAGGGAGGAGGTGATGTAAAAACTGAGACCTCAAATGAGAGCAGGACTGAGACAGGCGACAGTGAGTAGTAGTGGAAGGAGTCCCAGGCAGGAGGGAGGGAGGAAAGATGGAAGAAGGGAAGAAGAGAGGAAGGAAGGAAGAGAAGGAAGAAAGGCGGGAGGGAAGGAGCAAACGAGGAAGGGAGGCAGGAATGGAGAGGGCATTCCCAAGGCCCCCCGCCTCCTTCCTTGGACTTCAATTACCCTGCATCCTGCATCCCAGGCAGGCTCCTCAAGACACCTCTGGGAACCTGCCACTGGGGAAGATGCCTGCAGAGATAAAGCTCTCGCCCTGGGTGCACTGTGTCCAGGGCCATTGCAGGCCTGGCTGCAAGGCGTCCCTAAAGGTCTCTGATGAAGGTAAGTGGAGTCCTCTATTTCCAAAGCTGCTTTCCAGGATGAAGTGGCAAGAGTACTGGGAGGTGGAAGGGAGAAGGCAAGAGAAGCAGGGAAAATTGGAACAGAGGGAGGCACAGGTTTGGGAAAAGAAACGAGAGGGAGCATGGGATGATATGAAGTAGGGGTTCTATAGCCTCAGCCACCTGGCTCCAGGCTGGGTCGGCCTGTCCTCACTCCAGATCCCCCAGAGAGTTCACCTACTGCCCAGAGCGGCCCCCTTTCCACAGCAGTTGTGGCCACCAGGGTCCATGCTGCTGCGGGGAGTGGTCTCCATACTAAGTTGTGAAGGAGGGTGGTTCTGAGCCAGGAGGACGACACTGAGTGTGTCACTATGCACATGGGCGCACTTAGGCATCACCTATGTATGCTCCTGCCTTCATT
>NW_012102199.1:1167554-1168173 GCF_000951045.1 Mandrillus leucophaeus
TATAAAGCGTGCCGACTCTGTGCCACGTGCCGTATATAAAGCATACCTACTGTGTGTCAGGTGCTCCACATTGAACATGTGTACTATGTACCTGGTGACCTACCTAAAATGCACCTACTCTGTGTCAAGTATGCTACATAAATCTGGTCTACTGTGTGCTGGCTACTCCACATATAGTGCACCTACTGTGTGCCAGGTGCTTCACATAAAGAGTGTCTACTGTATGCTGGGCGCCCTTCACAAATCCTGTATCTTGAGTCCCTGGTCCTTTATATAAACCATACCTGCTGTGTGCCAGGTGCTCTAAATAAAGCACACCTACGGTGTGCCAGATGTTCCACATAAAATGTTCCTCCTGTATGTTGGGTGCCCTACATAAAGTAAAACTACTCTGTGCAACATACTTGACATAAAGCCCACATACTATGTGCCAGGTACACTACATAAAGACCACCTACTGTGTGCCAGGTATGCCACATAAAGTGTGCCTACTATGTGTTAGGTACTCCACATAAAGTACACCTACTGTGTGCCAGGTGCTCTACATAAAGTGCACCTACTGTGTGCCAGGTGCTCTACATAAAGTGCACCCACTGTGTGCCAGGTGCTCTACATAAAG
>NW_012102199.1:1168223-1174174 GCF_000951045.1 Mandrillus leucophaeus
GTTCTGAGTGAACATGAGTTTTGGAGGGACATGATTCAACACACACAGTGCCCTCACCATGGGATGGCTGTGTGTCCCCAGTTTATTCCAGCCCCAGATGAGCACCAGGCACTTGGCAAGGGCTCCGTAGGTGTGTGCAGTATGAGCACTGGTGTCTCTGGTTCTGGCTGGGGGTGTCACTGCCAGTGTGCATTTCAGAGCCAGCGCGACTGTGTGGCATTGCTCAGATCTGTCTGCCTTTGCATCTGTGTGTCCAGTTATATGATTAAGTGCATAAGCAGAAAGAGCTGGATGAGTGGAATTGTGTCTCCTTTGAGGAGGGAGGGCACTGGAGCAGGGTCTGGGAGCCTACGTGTGTGCCAGCCTGGGGTTCTGCGTGTGCACCAGCCTGGGGTTCCACATGTGCAGCAGTCTGAGGTTCTGCCCAGGAGCCCTCAGCCGGGAGGAGGGCCCTGACCTTCCTCCTTCCCTAGGTCTAGACTTGGGCAGGGGAGTTGGAGAGCCCCCGTGGAGATTTCTACTAAGGTGCTGTTCTGGGAAAGAGTGGGACAGAAAGTGCCAGAGGGAGACAGGGAGCTGAGAGAGCCCTTTCTGTATTTTTTTTTTTGAGACTGAGTCTCACTCTGTCACCCAGGCTGGAATGTACTGGCACGAACATGGCTCACTGCAGCCTCGAATTCCTGTACTCAAGCAATCCTCCCACCTCAGCCTCCTGAGTAGCTGGAAGTACAGGTACACATCACCATGCCTGGCTAATTTAAAAACAATTTTTGGGGTAAAGATGTAATCTCACTATGTTGCCCAGACTGGTCTCAAACTCCTGGCCTCAAGCGATCCTCCCCGCTCAGCCTCCAAAAGTGCTGGGATTATAGGTGTGAGCCACTGGGCCTGTCCTCTTTCTGTAATTTTTAGTAATATTTGTGCATGTAGGAGCAGGGACCTTGGAGCCTGTTGGTAGCCAGTAGAGAGGAAGAGGTGAGCTGCACGAGGGAGGGAGTGCTGGAGGGTCAGGGGCATTTACAGTGACAGAAGGAAATTAGCCTGGAATGGGGTTAAAGCCTCGGACTGTCGCGGTGCCAATGCAGGTCACCTGGCAGGCAAGGAGGAGTGGCAACCAGCTCAGCATACAGCAAACAGCAATGATGACGGAGGTTGTCACAACAATGTCAGCTGGCAGCCTTGAGAAATGCATGCTAAGCACTTGGCATCCCATCCCCCAGGGAACCCCCAGGGCAGGTCTCTGGTTATCCCAGCATACAGTGAGAACCTGGGATTTGAACCATGGGTCTGCGTGACTCCACGACCTGGCTGTGTCTTAGAGAATTGTCTCTGGCTGTCAGAAGAGGGATGGGACAGAGGAGGGGAGACTGGTAAGCACCATTGACTGGGAGAGAGGGTGCGAGGCCAGAGCTGGGGTTGTGTCCATGCAATGGAGGGGCAGGGAGGCTCACAGACGGCAGGTGAGGGAGAGGAGGGATGAAGAAGAGGAGGGAGTTGAGACTGTGCTGCAGTTATTGGTTTGGCCGGCTGGGTCCCCTCCAGCCCACACATGCTACTTTTCTGTGTGGAATGATTGTTCCTAGCTTGAGCCAAATTGTCCATTTTCCAGGTAATATTCTGAGTCCTCCAAGCGCTGGGCTAACCTTGGCTCTGAGAGATAGTGACAATCTTCTAGGTAGGGCTAGGAGGAAGTGTAATATTGGGGTGAACCCAGGTCCCGGGTAAGTATTCGAAAACCTGCTATCAAAACAGTAGCTTTCTCATAGAAGTAAAAAGTAGGACAGAGGATACTAGAGGCTGGGAAGGGTAGGCAGAAGGGAGAGATAGGGAGAAACTGGCTAAAAGACACAAAATTACAAATAGAGGCCAAGGTGGTGGCTCACGCCTGTAATCCCAACACGTCGGGTGGCCGGCCGAGGCAGGCAGATCACTTGAGGACAGGAGTTCGAGACCAGCCTGGCCAACACGGCAAAACCCTGTCTCTACTGAAAATACAAAAATTAGCTGGGCGTGGTGGCGGGTGCTTGTAATCCCAGCTACTTGGGGGGCTGAGGCAGGAGAATCATTTGAACCCTGGAGGCAGAGGTTGCAGTGAGCTGAGATCATGCCACTGCACTCCAGCCTGAGCAACAAGAGCAAAACTCCATCTCAAAACAAACAAACAAAAATAAGTAAATAACAATAAAATTAAAAAACAGTTGGCTTCAGTTACTCAAAGATATCTATATAATTATATAGATACCATACACACACACACACATTTTTTTGGGCTTAAACTGCAGATGTACTCCACAACTCCTCAATGATATTTTATCATCCTTATTTGATCATCATTGATATGCACAACAGGGGTGATCTCATTTTATTTATTCCCAGTTATCATCATGTCCCGCTTCTACTCCCCTTTCCTGCCCCCACCACAGACAGCTGTTCCAATTCATTCGAAGTGTATCCCTTGGTTTGCATGGATTCTTATTAAATTCTCCAGCCTGGGTGACTCGGTCTCAAAAAAAAAAAAATTCTCTCTTTTAGCTTTTTATGAAAACATGCAATAAGTTACAGTTAGCCATATTCACCTACCAGTGCCGCAGATCTTACTGGAATTTTGCCAGTTTGTTGACTAATTCCCTCTTTATGTTCTAGGGCACAATTCATTTCATTTAGTTGTTATTTCTATTTTTCATTATCATTTTTGTTTGTTCTTTGTATTTTTTAATTTTCCTTTTATTCCAAAGATTATTCAGTGATATTTTACTGTGGCAATGTCACGTAATTCAACCTGATATTTATGTTCTAAATATTTAGGTAGTTTTAAGGGTCCTCATCTTAGTAATTTCCAATTTTATTTCAGAATGCTCAGAACACCTGGGTCTTTCTTACATTGGCACTTGCTACAATTTAACAGAACATAAGTCTGACCATCCATGCCTGTCCTCAAACTTAAATTCTTTGTTTGTTGGTTTCTTTGCTTTTGAGACAGGGTTGCACTCTGTCGCCCAGGCTGGAGTGCAGTGGTGTGATCTCAGGTCACTGCAACCTCTGCCTCCTGGGCTCAAGCAATTCTCCCACCTCAGCCTCTCAAGTACCTGGGATTACAGGTGCATGTCACCACACCCAGCTAATTTTTATATTTTTAGTAGAGGCGGGATTTCACCATGTTGACCAGGCTGGTTTTGTACTCCTGACCTCAAGTGATCCACCCGCCTTGGCCTCCCAAAGTGCTGGGATTACAGGAGTGAGCTATCGTGCCGGGCCCTCAACCTTACATTTTAAGTGTTTATTCCAGGCCCTGCGGCAGGTACATTATGAGCATAATCTTATTAAATCCTCATAACAACTCTGTCAATTTGGGATTATTATCAACTTTCTTTTAGGGATGAGAAAACTAAGGCTCACAACAATCAAGGGATCAACCACAGTCGCCTAGCTCTGAAGTGGGGATCCAACCCAGGTGTGGCTGAATAGAGACCACTGGGACTTAAAAAACAGGAAAGTTATTATTATTTTGTGTCAGTATTACTATTTGTGAGGTTCTTACTATGGGCCAAGACTTGTGTAAAGCAAGTAAGATGCATGATCTTATTTAAACCTTAACAGTTTGTTTTTGTTTTTGTTTTATGAGATAGCATCTCGCTCTATTACCCAGGTTGAAGTGCAGTCGCTCAGTCATAGCTCACTGCAGCCTCCATCTCCCAGGCTCAATCGATCCTCCCACCTCAGCCTCTCAACTAGCCGGGACCACAGACATGCAGCACCATGTGTGGCTCATTTTCTTATACTTTGTAGAGTTGGGGATCTTGCTATTTTGCCCAGGCTGGTCTCAAGCTCCTGGGCTCAAGTGATCCTCCTGCCTCAGTCTCTCACGTAGCTGGGACCACAGGCATGCGCCACCATGCCTGGCTAATTTTATGTTTATTTTTATTTTGTAGAGATGGAGTTTCACTATGTTACCTAGGGTGGCCTCGAACTCCTGGCCTCAGGTGACCTCCTCTGCCTCAGCCTCCCGAAGTGATGAGATGACAGGTGTTAGCCATCATTCCCAGGCTAAACCTGAGCACATTATTATTAACCTATTTTTGGCCGGGTGCGGTGGCTCACGCCTGTAATCTCAACATTTTGGAAGACCGAGGCAGGTGGATCACCTGAGGTCAGGAGTTCGAGACCAGCCTGGCCAACATGCTGAAACCCCGTCTCTACTAAAAATACAAAAATTACCTAGTGTGGTAGCACATGCCTGTAATCCCAGCTACTCTGGAGTCTGAGGCAGGAGAATCGCTTGAGCCCAGGAGGCAGAGGTTGCAGTGAGCTGAGATCACACCACTGCACTCCAGCCTGGGCGACAGAGTGAGACCTCATCTCAAAAAATATAAATAAAAATAAATAACATATTTTTGCACATGGAGTAACCATGGCTTGGACAGATGAAGGAGGTGCTCTCAGATGTCCTCCCAGGTAGGAGTCACTAGACACCCCCATGCTCCTAACCACTGGCTCTTTTTCCTCTCTCCCCAACTAGGCGTGGCCGCCATGCTGGGGCTAAACCACACCTCCACGTCTGAATTCATCCTCGTGGGCTTCTCCGCCTTCCCCCACCTCCAGCTGACGCTCTTCCTGCTGTTCCTGCTGATGTACCTGTTCACGCTGCTGGGCAACCTGCTCATCATGGCCACCGTCTGGAGCCAGCGCAGCCTCCACACGCCCATGTACCTCTTCCTGTGCACCCTCTCCGTCTCCGAGATCCTCTACACCGTGGCCATCATCCCGCGCATGCTGGCCGACCTGCTGTCCACGCAGCGCTCCATCGCCTTCCTGGCCTGTGCCAGTCAGATGTTCTTCTCCTTCAGCTTCGGCTTCACCCACTCCTTCCTGCTCACCGTCATGGGCTACGACCGCTACGTGGCCATCTGCCGCCCCCTGCGCTACAACATGCTCATGAGCCCACAGGGCGGCGCCTGCCTGGTGGGCTGCTCCTGGGCTGGCGGCTCCGTCATGGGGCTGGTGGTGACCACGGCCATTTTCCACCTCACCTTCTGTGGACCCAGTGAGATCCACCATTTCTTCTGCCACGTACCACCTCTGTTGAAGTTGGCCTGTGGAAATAATGTACCCGCTGTGGCCCTGGGCGTGGGCTTGGTGTGTATCACGGCCCTGCTGGGCTGTTTTCTCCTCATCCTCCTCTCCTACGCCTTCATCGTGGCCGCCATCTTGAAGATCCCTTCTGCTGAAGGCCGGAACAAGGCCTTCTCCACCTGTGCCTCTCACCTCACTGTAGTGGTCGTGCACTATGGCTTTGCCTCTGTCATTTACCTGAAGCCCAAAGGTCCCCAGTCTCTGGAAGGTGACACCTTGATGGGCATCACCTACACGGTCCTCACGCCCTTCCTCAGCCCCATCATCTTCAGCCTCAGGAACAAGGAGCTGAAGGTTGCCATGGTCGCCATGAAGAAGACCTTCTTCGCCACACTCTTTCCACAGAATTGCTGAAATGGCTGGCTTTCTCTCAGGAGATGTAGTGAATAGGAACACTTCAGTCTTCCTCCTTTATTTCTTTTCCTTTCCTTCCTTCTTTCCTTCCTTCCTTCCTTCCTCCCTCCTTGTCTCCCTTCCTTCCTCCCTCCCTCCCTTCCTCCCTCCATCTCTCACTTCCTTTCTCCCTGCCTCCCTCCTTGCCTTCCTTCCATGCTTCCTCCCTCCCTCCCCCTTCCTTCTTATCTCCCTCCTTCCCTCTTTCCCTTCTCTCTGTCTCTTTCTGTTTCTATGCTTCTCTGTCTCTGTCACTCTCTTTCTCCCTCCTTGTTTTTTTTCTTTTCTTTTCTTTTCTTTTGACAGAGTCTCGTTCTGTTGCCCAGGCTGGAGTGTAGTGGCACAATCTTGAGTCAATGCAACCTCTACCTCCTGGGTTCAAGCGATTCTCCTGCCTCAGCCTCCCAAGTAGCTGGGATTACAGGCAC
>NW_012102199.1:1175373-1177383 GCF_000951045.1 Mandrillus leucophaeus
GCCAGGTCAGGGTGAGGTGAGGAAGAGACCTCACCTCCTTTAAACATTATTTAAAATGTTGACATTTTGTTCACCATAGATTTGTTTGCATTCATTTTGGTTTTTTAAAATATTGCATTAGGCCGGGTGTGGTGGCTCACTCCTATAATCCCAGCACTTTGGGAAGTTGAGACAGACAGATCATTTGAGGTCAGGAGTCCGAGACCAGCTTGGCCAACATGGTGAAACCCCATCTTCTACTAAAAATACAAAAATCAGCTGGGTGTGGTGCACGCATGTGGTCCCAGCTACTTGGGAGGCCGAGGCAGGAGAATTGCTTTAACCAGGGAGACAGATGTTGCAGTGAGTCAAGATAGCGCCACTGCACTCCAGCCTGGGCGACAGAGTGACACTTCATCTTTAAAAAAAAAAAAAAAATGCATAAATATAATTTATCTTGATTGCTGAATTTTTTGGTGGCCCCTTACATCAGGTGTTCAAAGTGACTGCCTTATCTCTCCACAAATTAAAAACAAAATGCTTGCATTTTTCCCTCAAAAGAGTAAAAAATAGAAGCCATCATTAATTTAAAATAGGATTAAGTGCCAAAAGTTCAGTGAAAACACAGCAGGTCCGGGGGTGACAACTCCCCATGACCCAGGGGTGGAGACAGCCCCTCTCTATCTGCTAGCTTTGGCCAGTCCCCCTCCCCTGGGACCCTGTCCTCGTCTCCCCCCATTTATCAGCCTTCACTTTCTGAAGTTCCACACCTCCTGCCTTCCTCGCTGTTTGCCCAGCCTTGATAATGGTCCCCTCTGTGCTTGGCATCCCCAAGGCAGGACCAGAGCCCAGAGAGGTGATTAAGGGGCAGGAGCACAGAGAGGAGCGTCAGATCCCAGGCTTCAGGGGACCTGCTCCCTGAGTTCCTTGGAGCCCAGTGTTGCGGTCGTAATTGCTAGAGACCAAGGCCAGCCTGAGAGATGTGATCTGTGTCCTTCACTTCTTTTGCTCTTTTCTTCCCCGGTGTTGGCCTAACCCCCTTGCTTGTGGATAAAAATTCAATCCCCTCCTCATGGAGGTTGTCCCTCTTGTTTCACCCCCAAAATCCTCCAGTCTCTGTCTGCCCAGCAGCTAGAAGGAGCTGTTTTTTTTTTGTTTTTTTGTTTTTGAGATGGAGTCTCACTCTGTTGCCCAGACTGGAGTGCAGTGGTGCGATCGATCTCAGCTCACTGCAACTTCCGCCTCCCGGGTTCAAACGATTCTCCTGCCTCAGCCTCCCAAGTAGCTGGGATTGCAGGCGCCCGCCACCACACCCAACTAATTTTTGTATTTTTAGTAGAGACGGGGTTTCACCATGTTAGCCAGACTGGTCTTGAACTCCTGACTTCAGGTGAGACTACCACCTCGGCCTCCCAAAGTGCTGGGATTATAGGCGTGAGCCACCGCTCTCAGCCAGAAGGATCTTTCTAAAGGGAAATTCTGAAAAATCATCCTTATACTTAAACCTTCCATTTCTCTTAGGATACAGTACAGACTGTAGTGTGATCATCAGGGCTGTGTGGCCAGGTCTATACTTCATCCCCAAATTCATCCTCTGACTCTATAGCCCAATGGGCTCCCTGCTGTCCCGGCAGTAAACCGAGCATGCCCGCACCCCAGGAACTTTGCAGCTACACTTTTTTTTTTTTCTTGAGAGATTGGGACATGAAATCTTCCATTTCTCTTTGCATTGCTGGTTTGTATTATTGGGGGGTATTAGATGACGCTGGTTTTTGGCAAGAGGAGTCTAGATTCCAGGTTTGGTGCTAACTGGCAAAGTATCTTGCGGCAGGCATTTTTCCCACAAAAGACTAGAACATGGAAGCCATCATTAATTTAAAATACGATTAAGTGCCAAAAATTCAGTGAAAACACAACCAGGTCTGTGTTTTCTCTGTGTTCGTATCTCACACACAATTCCTCTCCAAATACATCCCTGATGCTAATTAAACATTATGTATGTAATTGTATGTTGTCTACAAGGTAAACCTT
>NW_012102199.1:1177433-1179014 GCF_000951045.1 Mandrillus leucophaeus
GCCGAACCTATTCTTTAAATTAGAGCTGGGGGTAAGAAGTAGACATTTCTCAGGGCCTGTGAAGAGGGGAAGTCAGGATGTTCCAGAAAGAGAGGAAGAGCTGGATTGAAAACAAGAGGCAAATTCTAGCTAGCACCAATGGAGTGAGCCCAGAAGTAGAAATATGCTGTCTTCGTGGGTTTAGGAAGAATCACCCAGTGTCAGAGAATTACGGATACACTATGAGTTTGGCCAAACTGGCTTTAGTACTTCTGTGTTTATTTTTTTTAGTAGACATGTTAATACAAAAGAGAGTGTCACATTCAAATATTAAATTGGGCCAGGCATAGTGCCTCATATCTGTAATTCCAAAACTTTGGGAGGCCATGGCAGGAGGATCACTGGAGCCTGGGAGTTCAAGACCAGCCTGGGCAACAAAGTGAAACCCTATCTCTACAAAAAAAATCAAAAAATTAGCTAGACATGGCTGCATGTGCCTGTAGTACCAGCTACTCAAGAGGCTGAGGTGGGAGGATTGCTTGAGCCCAGGAGGACAAGACTGCAATGAGCAGTAATTGTGCCACTGCACTCCAGCCTGAGTGACAGAGTAAGACCTGGTCTCGAAAAAAAAAAAAAAAAAATAAACTCTTTGAAAAAAAAAAAAAAAAAAAAATCTACCTGAGTTGTACTAGAAGTTCCAGAGCACTTAACTACTAATATCTAGGGGGCATTCTTTGCCTCCCCTATAAAATGCAAAGGGATCCCAAATCTTAAACTTCCACCCCCATCACGTGGAGTTGTCATGGACAAGAGAATGTTTATACCCTGCTTATACCCCACATGTCCTGGGGTGTAGCTTGTGCTTTCTAGCTGGTCATGGTTCTGAAGATACCTTGGAATAGGCTGGGAAACAGGTAAAAATCAGACTGCGTGAGTTTGAAAGAGTGCAGGAAATGTGGCTTCTGGGTTATATCCAAGATGTGTCATTGTGGTTCCCCGTGGTGATCAGAAAAGCAAGCCAGCTTGCTGTAGTTTGGTTAACCAATGTCCATGCATTCCGAAATTAAAATAAGCTTTGTGATTACTCCTTCACTTTATTTAGTAGTAGCCCTTGTGTAAATTTAAAACAACCAAAGAAGTTAGGCTTAGTGTTGTTTTTATACATGGCATATTCTAGACCCCAAGGGCCAGGTCAGGGTGAGGTGAGGAAGAGACCTCACCTCCTTTAAACATTATTTAAAATGTTGACATTTTGTTCACCATAGATTTGTTTGCATTCATTTTGGTTTTTTAAAATATTGCATTAGGCCGGGTGTGGTGGCTCACTCCTATAATCCCAGCACTTTGGGAAGTTGAGACAGACAGATCATTTGAGGTCAGGAGTCCGAGACCAGCCTGGCCAACATGGTGAAACCCCATCTTCTACTAAAAATACAAAAATCAGCTGGGTGTGGTGCACGCATGTGGTCCCAGCTACTTGGGAGGCCGAGGCAGGAGAATTGCTTTAACCAGGGAGACAGATGTTGCAGTGAGTCAAGATAGCGCCACTGCACTCCAGCCTGGGCGACAGAGTGACACTTCATCTTTAAAAAAAAAAAAAAA
>NW_012102199.1:1180614-1186045 GCF_000951045.1 Mandrillus leucophaeus
GAATTACAGGCATGTGCCACCATGCCCAGCTAAATTTTGTGTGTGTTTTTAGTAGAGACAGGGTTTCATCATGTTGCCCAGGCTGGTCTCGAACTCCTGGCCTCAAGCAACCTGCCCACCTCGGCCTCCCAAAGTGCTGGGGTTACAGGCGTGAGCCACCACGCCTGGCCCCTTGCATCTACTCTTGCTTCTACCTGTGATACCCTTCTTCCTCCAGCTGCTCCCATACCTCTTGGGTCTTCCTGAGGGTCACCTCCTCAGAAAGCTCTTTCCTCACCTCCCCACACTCGGTCACCACCCCTATTACAAGCCCTCATAGCAACTCACATAGGTCCCTCGGAGCTCTTATCACAATGTCCCATATATATTAATTGGTGCAATTATTGACTTAATATCTATGTCTTCCTCTTTCTAGGGCAGCCACTGCGATCAGGATGTCTTATCTAATTGGTTCAACACTGTCTTCCCAGTGGTGCCTAGAAAAATGCCTGGTACACAGTAGGTGCTCAATAAATGCTTTTTGAGTGAATACAGCAGGGTTTGTCATTCTGGGCCCTGTTGACATTTGGGGACGGTGGTGGGGGCTGTTCTGTGCATTGTGGGATGTTGAGCGGCGTCACTGACTTTGACCTACTAGATGCTGTAACATATGTACCCTCTGCCTCAGCTGCAAAGACCAAAATTGTCTCTAGAAACTTCCAAATGTCCCCTGGGAAGGGGAGCAAAATCACCATTGGCGGAGAAGCATGGGAATGCAGAGACCGGGCTAATACAGCTCCAGGTTCAGCAGTCTTACCCCTCCTGGCTCCCTTAGAACTTTGTTCACGGGATGGTTCATTTTACATGTCAACTTGACTGGGTCAGGAGATGCTCAGAGATCTGATTGGATGTTATTTCTGGGTATGTTGGTGAAGGCGTTTCTGGAAGAGATGAACATTTGGATTGGTGGATTGAATAAAACAGGTGGGCCTTTCCAGTGTGAGAGGGCATCCTCTAATTTGTGGAGGGTCCAAATAGAATAAAACAGCAAAGGAGGTTGGACTCACACTCCCTTTGCCTGATCATCTTCTCCTTGCTCTTACTGCTCCTGGTTCTTAGGCCTTCAGGCCCAGATTAGACTCTACACCATTAGCTTTCAGCTCTCAGGCCTTCAAACTATTGTCTGAGTCAACATTGGTTTTCTTGGTTCTCACCCTGCACATGGCATATCGTGAGACTTTTCAGCCTCCATAATTTTGTGAGCCAATACCATATGTATGTATGTGTGTGTATATATATATGTGTATATATATATATATATATATTTTTTTTTTTTTTAGACGGGGTCTCACTCTGTCGCCCAGGCTGGAGTGCAGTGGCGCAATCTCGGGTCACTGCAACCTTCACCTCCCCGGTTCAAGTGATTCTCCTGCCTCAGCCTCCTGAGCAGCTAGGATTACAGGCACACGCCACCACGCCCCGCTAATTTTTGTATTTTTAGTGGAGACGGGGTTTTGCCATGTTGGCCAGACTGGTCTGAAACTCCTGACCTCAAGTGATCCACCTGCTTTGGCCTCCCAAACTGCTGGGATTACAGGCGTGAGCCACTGCACCCGCCACTTATAATATATATCTACCCATCTACCTACTTATCTATCAATCTATCTATCTATCTATCTATCTATCTATTCATTACCTATTTATCATCTATCTATCTGTCTAT
Source organism: Mandrillus leucophaeus (assembly GCF_000951045.1). Lineage (NCBI taxonomy): Eukaryota > Metazoa > Chordata > Mammalia > Primates > Cercopithecidae > Mandrillus > Mandrillus leucophaeus. The sequence continues at coordinate 1,182,317 of NW_012102199.1, forward strand.
ATCTTATTGGTTCCGTTTCTATGAAGAGCCCTGACTAATACAATCCATATCTTGGTCACAGTCCTGATATTTCTCTGTGTATCACTGCACCAGGTAACATGCGAATGCCTCAAAGGCTGGGAACAGAAACAAAGGCCTCTCTACACCCCCAAAACTAGCACAGTTCTGGAGACAAAGGCCACAAATAATTATTAAACTAATCTTAGCCCAGGTACGGTGGCTCACGCCTGTCTTTTATTGGCTGGGCCTGGTGACTCATGCCTGTAATCCCAGCACTTTTGGAGGCCAAGGTAGGCAGATTGCTTGAGCTGGGGATTTCAAGACCAACCCTGGCAACATGGTGAAACCCTGTCTCTACAAAAAATTCTAAAAATTAGCCAGCTATGGTGGCACATGGCTGTGGTCCTAGATACTCAGGAGGCTGAGGTGGGAGAATTACTTGAGCTCAGGAGGTTGAGGTTGCAGTGAGCCACAATCACACCACTGCACTCCAGCCTGGGCAAAAGGGCAAGACCCTGTCTCCAAAAAAACAAAACAAAACAAAAACAAATGACAACAAAAAACCCACCAAGCCTGTCCTTTATTAATGGGCGTATCTAATGATTTTCTGATATTCAAGCAGAAAGCTTTAGGCAGTGAGAGAGAAGCCATGTGGACATCTTGTGGGGAGAAGGGAATTCCTGGTAGTGGGCACAGCACGTGCAAAGGTCCTGAGGTAGAAGCATATTTGGTGTGTTTAAGGGACAGTGGGGAGGCTAGAGCAGAGTGACTGAGGGAAGGAGAAAAGGGAGGTGAGGTCAGAGAAGAAGCAGCAGGGCCCAGGTGTGTAGAGCTTTGTTGGCACTGTAAAATTCGGATTTCCCTGTGAGTGAGACAGGGAGCCATTGGAAGGTTCTTAGCAGAGGAGATATAATACAATGTGCACCTCCTAGGCTCCAGCAATTCTCCTGCCTCAGCCTCCTGAGTAACTGGGATTACAGGCGCCCACCACCACGCCTGGCTAATTTTTGTATTTTTAGTAGAGACGAGGTTTCACCATGTTGGCCAGGCTGAACTCCTGACCTCAAGTGATCCACCTGCCTCGCCTCCTAAAGTGCTTTTTCAATCATACATGTCACTGCTCTTAACATCCTTTTGTTTATACCGACGTGGAGTGTCTATAAGATATCAATCGAATTGGTGGAAATTAGGAGGCAGGATTTCAACCCAGGTCCTTCTCACTCAAACACGACTCCCCACACACACTTTTCCACTGCCCTGGGGGTCAACGAGGTTTCTTTTTCACAGCAAATACGTAAGTCAGCATTCTGGATTGTTCAATGTTGTAGGATTAAATTAGTCCACTTTAGGCATATTTGTTAAGAATTGACATATCGTCCAAGTATCATGCTGATGCTGGACGTGATAATGTACGAGATGATCAAACCTCATGATCACTTGCAGCTGGCAGCTTAAAGGATCAGAATAAGTTAGCATAAGACATCCAGTGCCTAACTCATAGTGGGTATCCAGCCTCTTTCCAGGGTCTCTATCCATTTGGATACCGGTAGGATCAGAGGCCAATGGGGTCTTTTATGAAGAAGGAAAAAAAAGAAAAGAAAAGAAAAGGGGAGGGAAGGGGAGGGAAGGGGAGGGGAGAGGAGAGGAGGGGAGAGGAGGCCTGACTTATGTTCCTGCCCAGGTGGCTCTTTTGTCAGGAGAGGGGAGCATCTTAGCTCAATGCATAGAAGTTACTCAAGAATTTCTACAAGACTAAAACTTGTTTTAAAATCATGAAGCACTGTTGAATTTGTAGAAATATTCCATCTGTGTTCCAAGGATGCATGCTTCAGGGCATAGAGGGTTGTAGCTGTCTTCTGTGCCATAAAAGAGGCTAAGGATGCTGAGATGTTTCATTTGAAGAAGCACCCGTCCTCCGGAAATTAGGATCCGACTGTAAAAAGGCAGTGCTTGAAGTGTTGAATGGAGAAGACTCGGAATCCGAAAAGACTGACATCGAAGCTTGGCTCTTCCAAGTTGGGTGGTCTCTGATGAGCCATGCATCTTTTGTGCCTCAGTTTCCCCTTCTATCAAACAGAGGGACTGTGATTGTATCTGCTCTCACTCCCACCTTGTGAGGCGCGAATGATACAATGTGCCTGGTGGGTAACAAGAAACATGAACTGTAGCACATATTCTGCAAAGGGAGCTTCTCTGAGTTTCCAAGTTTGGATTGAAATCGTTTCCCACATCCTCATTCTTCATGCTAATGTGGGATGTTTTGACTGCTTAAATGATAGAGAATTCACACTTTAGAAAAAAATGATGCATAGCTCAAACCCAGGAAGACCTACCGTCAATACATATATAAATACTCTACAGTAGTGTCAACCTTAAATCCCTGCCTATTGGGAAGTGGGTGGGCGTGATGCCTGAGAGACCATGAGATAAACTTTCTTTTTTTTTTTCTTTTGAGACAGAGTCTCTCTCTGTCACCCAGGCTGGAGTGCAGTGGTGCGATCTCAGCTCACTGCAACCTCCGCCTCTGGGGTTCAAGCGATTCTCCTGTCTCAGCCTCCTGAGTAGCTGGGATTACAGGCGCCTGCCACCAAGCCAGCTAATTTTTGTATTTTTAGTAGAGACAGGGTTTCAGCAATTTGCTCAGGTTGGTCTCGAACTCCTGACCTCAGGGGATCTGTCCACCTCGGCCTCCCAATGTGCTGGGATTACAGGCATGAGCCACCGTGCCCGGCCATGAGATAAACTCTCATCCTGGGCTCTGCACTCAATGTCCGGATTCAACAGAGAGTTCCCGGCTGGCCCACGAGCCATGTCACCTTCTAACACAGCATTTGGTATCTCACAGTATGATTTTTTTCCTTGATCCAATCATGAAGACATCTCAGTCCCTCTACAATTATTCAAGGCTCACACTTGACATGTTAAGGTTTCCTTGATGTTTTCAGAGAGTCTGTTTATTGCTCTTAGATCTGTGCAAAACTGAAATTTAGGGAACTTTTCTCTCCTCTGCTATAATCTGCAGTAGGCTTACAAAATCTGAGTTGTAGCTACCTGGTGTTGCACTCATAGAGGGTGGGGCATGAAATCTTCTATCTCTCTTTGCATTGCTGGTTTGCATTATTGGGGGTATTAGATGACCCTGGCTTCTGGCAAGAGGAGTCTAGATTGAGGTTTGGTGCTGACACAGTATCTTGCAGCAGATAGAAATAATCAAACCTGGTTTTCTCTGTGTTAGTATCTAACACACTTCCACTTCAAATACATCCCCGATGCTGATTAACCTTGTGTTTATAACTGTGTGTCATCTACAAGGTCCCTTGTAAACTTTAAAGCATGACAAATAAAGGTTACTACATGTTCATGGATTGTCGTTCTTTTGGGGGTGGGGGGAGAGATAGGGTCTCACTCTGTCACCCATGCTAGATTGCAGTGGCACAGTCATAGTTCACTGTAACCTCAAACTTCTGGACTTAGGCAATAATCCCACTTCAGTCTCCCAAGTAGCTGGGACTACAGGCATGTACCACAATGCCAAGCTATTTTTTTTTTTAAGTTTTTGTAGATATACGGTGTTGTTATGTTGTCAAGGCTGGTCTTGAACTCCTGGCATCAAGCAATCCTCCTGCCTTGGAATCCCAACGTGCTGGAATTACAAGTGTGAGCCACAGTGCTTAGTTGGAATGTAATTTTCTTTTTTTCTTTTCTCTGTTTTTTTTTTTTTTTTTTTTT
>NW_012102199.1:1188945-1190422 GCF_000951045.1 Mandrillus leucophaeus
GCAGAGGCAGGAGACTGTGTTGCTCTAAGAAAAGAGCCAGAAATCATGTTCTGATTGTTTTCCAGCTCCCATGAGGTATGCCTCTATGTTCTGAGGCAGTGAAATGTAGCCATCAGACAGAAAGAGGGGCTTGGGAATCAGCAGACCTCAGTTCAAATCCCTCCTCTGACTGTTGTGTAATGATTTTTTATTTTTATATTTATTTATTTATTTATTTATTTTTGTAGCGATGGAGTCTCATTCGGTTGCCCAGACTGGAGAGCAGTGGTGCAATCATAGTTCACTGCAACCTCAAACTCCTGGATTCAAGCAATCTTCCTACCTCAGTCTCCCAAGTAGCTGGGACTACAGGCACACACCACCTCACCCAGCTAATGTTTTATTTTTTGTTATAGAGATGGCATCTTGCTATGTCACCCAGGCTGATCTGGAACTCCACGCCTCAAGTCATCGTCTTGCCTGGGATTCCCAAAGTGCTGGGATTACAGAAGTGAGCCACTGCACCTGGCCAATATTTTATAAAGTTGAGCGGATTCCTTTATCTCTCTGTACCACCATCTTCCCCTCCCTACCTCAAAGGGTTGTTGTGGGAAGTAAATGAGCTTTTCTTAGGTGACCTAGCCTGCAGTAGATGCTATATATGATAATTAATACAGTAAATAGTGACTGTGCATGGTCTTTGCTCAGCAAGTAACTTTAATTTCATGAGATTCCCATGTGTCTTTATGAACCACTTAAACATATTTTATTTTATTTTTTTCAAAAGACAGGGTCTGGCTCTGTCACCCAGGCTGGAGTGCAGTGGCACAATTATCACAGCTCACTGCAGCCTTCAGCTCCTGGATTCAAGAGATCCTCCCTCCTCAGCCCACTCAAATAGCTGGGACTACAGGAATGAACCACCATGCTTAGCTAATCTCTTTTTTAAAAAAGATTGGCAATGTATGACCAGGTGCTGTGGCTCACGCCTGTAATCCCAGTACTTTGGGAGGCCAAGGTGGGCAGATCACTTGAGATCAGGAGTTCGAGACCAGCCTGGGCAACATGGTGAAACCCTGCCTCTACTAAAACTACAAAAATCAGCCAGGTGTGTGGGGTCCCAGCTACTCAAGAGGCTGAGGCAGAAGAATCGCTTTAACCCGGGAGGTGGAGTTTGCAGTGCGCCGAGATCACACCACTGCACTCAAGCCTGGGCAACAGAGCAAGACTCTGTCTTTAAAAATAGAGCTGGGGGCGGTGGCTCACACCTGTAATCCCAGCACTTTGGGAGGCTGAGGTGGGCGGATCACGAGGTCAGGAGATCGAGACCATCCTGGCGAACATGGTGAAACCCCGTCTCTACTAAAAAATACAAAAAAACTAGCCTGGCGAGGTGGCGGGCACCTGTAGTCCCAGCTACTCAGGAGGCTGAGGCAGGAGAATGGCGTGAACCTGGGAGGTGGAGCTTGCAGTGAGCTGAGATCGCGCCACTGCACTC
>NW_012102199.1:1192232-1192547 GCF_000951045.1 Mandrillus leucophaeus
GGAGGGGGAGGAGTGGGAGGGGGAGGAGGGAGAAGGAAGGAAGGAAGAAAGAAAGAAAGAGACAGAGAGAAGGAGGGAGGAAAAAAGGAAGGAAGGAAGGAAGGGAAGTGCAGGAGGAAGGAAAGAGAATGAGGAAGGAAGGAGGGAGGGAGGGAAGGAAGGCAGGAAGGCAGAAAGGAAGGAAGGAGAGTGAGGAAGGAAGGAGGGAGGGAGGGAGGAAGAAAAGGAAGGAAGGGAGGAAGGAAGGAAGGGAGGGAGGAAGAAACCTTGAGAGGACAGGAGCCAATCACGTCTGCAGGAGATGGCTGAGGGCTG
>NW_012102199.1:1192597-1194829 GCF_000951045.1 Mandrillus leucophaeus
AAATAAATAAATAAATAAATAAAATAAAATAAAATAGGCAATATACTTGCGATATTCCCTACAGAGGACATGAACTCATCCTTTTTTATGGCTGCATAGTATTCGATGGTGTATATGTTTCACATTTTCTTAACCCAGTCTGTCATTGATGGACATTTGGGTTGGTTCCAAGTCTTTAAAGTTTATGAAAGAGTAAACTACCACTCTGCTTTCTGGTTCTACGGATGTGTCTGTTCTGAACATACTACATAAATGGAATCATACGAGATGGGGCCTTTTGTGTCTCATTTCTTTCACTGAACATAATGTTTTAGGGTTCATTTGCATTGTAGCATGCAATTGTAACAGTATTAAAACACCACAGCATGCATCTGAGCTTTATTCCTGTTTATGGCTGAACGATTTTCCATTTTATGAATATGCATCATCTCTTCATGGACATGAGGGTTGTGCCTCACCTGTTGGCCTTCGTGAGCGATGCTGCAATGAAACGCTTGTAGCATGTGGAACCTATCAGTGGTTTCCAGGGGCTGGGGTGAGGGGAGAATGGGGAGTGACTGTTAATAGATACAGTGTTTCGTTTTGGGCTAATATAAAAAAATATTACCTTTATCTGGAGCTAGGCGAAAGTGGTGTTAATGCAACATCGTAAATGTGCTTGATGCCACTGAATTGTATACTTTAAAGTGGTTATGTGGAAATCCAGTAATAAAAGGTAAATGCAGTGGGCTTTCTCAAAAACTAAAATAAAAAATGAAAAAGAAAGGAAAGAAAAGGAAAGGAAGAAAAGAAATAAATAGGTAAGTTTCAGGTTGTATGTATGTTATCAAAATAAAAAGATCATTTTAGAAAGGGTAGTTCACTTCCCCTTAAGTGGGCTCAGGTCCTCAATCAAGCCCTGGCAGGTTTATAATGAGAGATGAAGGAAGAACCGACTCCTTTGTGAGCGGAGGCTGCATTCTCCAAACATCATTGGTCTCCAGAGTTTCTTGATCTCTCTTCCGGGAATCACTCTCATTATCCCCCACCTCTGGGTCAGTACTTGCCCGTAGCTCCGCAGAATAGTGGCCCCCACAGCACCACCATGTCCCGCCACTCTGCGATCTTAGAGGAGTAAATGACTTTGAAACAAGAACCTCCAAGAAGAGCCCAAATGGGCGAGACTGGTGCCCTGGGGTGGTGCTCACAAACCCTCTGTGGCTCCCCAGTGCCTGGGGCAGGGTTTCTCAATCTTGGGACGGTTGACTTTTAGGGCCAGGTCATTCTTTCTGTGGGGAGCTGTTCTGTGTCTCATAACATGTTTAGTAGCATCCCTGGTCTCTGTCAACTGAATGCCAGCAGCTCCTGCTCAGTCGTGACAACCAAAAAATGTCTTCAGAAAACATCCATGTCCTGGGACTCAAAGTCACCCCCAGATGAGAACCCCTGATCCAGAGAGTGCAGCAGCAACTCCTTCGCACCCTTGCTCTGCTGGGATCCCCATTTCTCCACTTCTTCACCTGTAAATCTCTGTTTGCTGTTAAGACTCAGCTTAGATGTCACCTCCTCCATGCAGCCCTCCTGGACATTTCCTCCCAAAGCATATTTAGCCACCCATTCCTGGGTGCTTTCAAAATAAGGATTCCCAGTCAATGGTAATAGCAGGCATTGGTTCAATCCTCACTCTGTGCCTCCTGCAAGTAACTCTAAAGCTCCTTGCTCATGATTTGTTATGATGTTTGCCATGACATGTCATGTTGGAGCTGTGTCTATCCCTGGAACCTGACTGTGAATCCCTGAAGCCAGGGACTGTTGTGTCTACAGCACCAATGCTGTGTATTCAACAACACTGATGAGAACAGCTGCCCTTTACTGGATGTGTCCTATGGTCCAGACACTGCACTCACATCACTCATGCTGTTCTTATTGAATCTTTACCCCCACATTAGAAGTCATCTGCTCTGATCCCTATTTCACAGACAGGGAAACTGAAACTCATGACCCATCACTTGCCTTAGGTGCCTTGAGTCTGAAGTCGGGGCCCAGGGTCTGAACTTAGGTCTGATTGATCTCAAAGCCTGTCTTTTCCTAACCTCTTGTTATACTCACCAGTTGCTGGTGGCTGTTTCAAAGGCCACTAGGAGATGCTGCTTCCCCGTGACTGACCATCTACATACTCTTGTTCTTAGCAATTAAGATCACAAGAATCCACAGCAAGTGAGTGAGCAAGCAGGGGGGTGGGGGTGGGGAGAG
>NW_012102199.1:1195821-1207511 GCF_000951045.1 Mandrillus leucophaeus
GAGGGAGGAAGAAAAGGAAGGAAGGGAGGAAGGAAGGAAGGGAGGGAGGAAGAAACCTTGAGAGGACAGGAGCCAATCACGTCTGCAGGAGATGGCTGAGGGCTGCATGTAACACCCTCTGGGATGATGGGGTGCAGAATGCAGCTAAAAGGGTCATCCAGTCATTCTGGAAACATTAAAACTATGGAGACAGCAAAAGATCAGTGACTTCCAGGGGACCAGCGGGTGAGAGGGAGGGATGAATGGGTGGGGCACAGAGGGTTTTTAAGACAGTGTAACTATGTTGTGGGATACTGTCATGGTGGACACAGGACATCGTGCATTTGTTAAAACCCAGAGAAAGTACAACCCCAAGAGTGAACTCTAATGTAACTGTGGATTTCAGTCAATGACAATGTGTCAACACTGGTTCATCCCTTGTAACAGATTTATGGTAAAAATCCCAGTTACTAATTATAGGGGAAATTGTGTGCAGGGGGAGAGAGGGAATACGGGGATTCTCTGCAGTATCTATCTGCTCAATGTTCTGTAAATCTAAAACTGCTCTTAAAATAAAGTCTATTAATTTTTAAAATTAAAACAAAGCAAAACCCATGGTAGATGTGGGACTAGGATAGCAGCGAGGAGGATTTAGAGCTTCTGGGCATTGATTCACCAGCAGAATACCCAGCGGGGTCTTCTGTGGGTAAAACAGAGAGAGAGAAAGGTGGGAAGAGAAAGAGAGAGATGGGGAGAGAGAGAGACAGAGAGAGGCAGGGGGAGAGAGACAGAGACAGAGAGAAGCAGGAGGAGAGAAAGAGAGAGGTGGCGAGAGAGAAACAAAGAGAGAGAGGTGGCAAGAGAAACAGGGAGAGAGAGGTGGGGAAAGAGAGAAAGAGAGGTGAGGAGAGAGAAAGAGAGAGATAGACAGAGAGGTGGAGAGAGAGACACACACAGAAAGAGATGTGGGGAGAGAGCATGCACAGAGAGAGAGATGGGGAGAGAGAGAGAGAAGTGGGGAGAGAGAGAGACAGAGTGGGAGGTGGAGAGAGTGAGAGACAGAGAGAAGGATGAGGAGAAAGACACAGAGAGAGAGGTGGGGAGAGGAGAGAGAAGTGGAGAGAGAGACACAGAGTGGGAGGTGGGGAGAGAGAGGGGTGGCGAGAGAGAGAGACAGAGAGAGAAGGGTGGGGAGAGAGAGAAGTGGAGAGAGAGGAGAGGGAGGCGGGAAGAGAAAGAGAGAGGAAAGAGAGGTAGGGAGAAAGAGGACAGAGAGGGGAAAGAGAGAAGAAAGAGGCGAGAAGAAAGAGAGAGGAAGGGCGGGGAGAGAGAGAGAGAGAGAGAGAGAGAGCGCAAGCCCAATGCCTAGCATGGACAGGAATCCCCAGTGGGGCCAGTTCTCCACCCAGAGACTCTGGGGCTAAGCGTGGCTGTGCACAAGTCCTGCCCACAGACATCCCTGGAACAGGGTTTCCCGCCTTCAGCATTAAGGACACTAGGGGCGGATCATTCTCTCTTGGGGGTCGGTGGCAGTGGGGGCATCCTGTGCACTGCAGGAGACAGAGCAGCATTCCTGGTCTCCACCCACCAGGTACCAGCAGCATTCCCTAGTCCTGACAATCAGAAATGTCCTTATACCTTCTCACATGTCTCCTGGGTGACAGAATCACTCCACGGGCCAGGCCTGTCTTTTCTCTGAGAGCCCATCTGGCCTCACCTCTCACCCGTCCTGGCTCTCTCTTCTTAGTGAAGCTGTCTAGCCTCCCCTCTCTTCCACTTAAGCCACCACTTCCCTCTCTTTTCTCTCCATCCTCTCCATCTTCTCATCCCCAGCTCCTAACCATCCCCTCACCACCTGCTCCCATTGGTGACTCCCTGCTGCTTTTGTGTGTGTGTGAGAGAGAGAGACAGGGTATCCCTCTGTCACCCAGGCTGGAGTGCAGTGGCATAATCACCGTTCATTGCAGACTTAGCTTCCTGGGCTCAAGCAATCCTCCCACCTCAATCTCCGGAGCAGCTGAGACTACAGGTGCCTGCCACCACACCTGGCTAATTTTTGTATTTTTTGTATAGATGGGGTCTCACTATGCTGCCCAGGCTGGCCTCAAACTCTTGGGTTCAAGTGATCCTCCCACCTTGGCTTCCCAAAGTGCTGGGATTGCAGGCATAAGCCACCGCACCCAGCCCACCCTGATTCTTTACACCCTGGGGTGGTGGCTGGAGCCTCTGAACCCTGAATCCTCTTTCTCTTTTCTCTGCCTCTTCCCAAACCTATTTCCATAGACTTCTTCCCTGGACAGACGGAGAAGAGAGGTTAAAATCAGACCATCACCTTGGGTCACATTGAGCATTGGCTGTCTTCTCTCTGCACCTGTTACCTCACTTGTCCAAGGGACCTACCTCATGAGGCAGCAGGAGCTCTAAAGAAGGTAAGTCCTGGCTGGGCGCAGTGGCTCATGCCTGTAATCCCATCCCAGTAATTTGGGAAGCCGAGACGGGCGGATCACGAGATCAGGAGTTCAAGACCAGCCTGTCCAGCATGGTGAAATGCCCGTCTCTACTAAAAATACAAAAAATTAGCCAGGCATGGTGGCACACGCCTGTAGTCCCAGTTACTCAAGAGGTTGAGGGAGGTGAATCGCTTGAACCTGGCAGGCGGAGGTTGCAGTGAGCCGAGATCGCACCACTGCACTCCAGCCTGGACTACAGAGCAAGACTCCGTCTCAAAAAAAAAAAAAAAAAAAAGAAGAAAGAAGAAAGAAGAAAGAAGGAGGAGAAGGAGGAGAACGAGGAGGAGGAGAAGAGGAAGAAGAAGAAGGAGGAGGAGGAGGAGGAGGGCAGGGGTGGGAGGTAAGTCCTGCTAAGCAAACAGCACACTGACTAAGACGTGGTGAGTGGCCTCTGCCTGTCACCCACTGCCCTGTAGACTCACATTGCTAAAGAAGTCATACAAACAGGTGGTTTCTTTGAGTCCCTGGCAGGTGCTGGTTCCCCAGGTCTCTCCTGGTCAGGTGGATGAGAGGGGAGGTGATTCACCTGGGACTCAAGGCGTCTGCTTCTGCTTCACCCCAGTAGGAGGCTCTAGTTTGCAGTTTCTCCACAGGTGAGAGCTGACCAGGTGTGGGCTGCACCAAGCAGCTGAGCTGGGGGCTTGACTGAGCCCAAATGCAACTATTTATCCCTCCCTGACTCCCTGCCCACCAGCTTCCCTCGCTGTGGTCCTACTGTTTCTGTCTCCGCTACAGGGACGCTGGGACCCCGGGGACCCTGCCAGAGAGGAGGCAGCCTCAGGGAATCTGTATCCTCACTTTCCCTCCCTCCCCGCCTGCCAGGGGTGAGTCAATTTCCTGAGCTTCTCAGGAGCTTCAGCAGAGTCTAATGCTCTCCAAATCTGGGGTTTGGGTCCCTGACTGTTGAAATTGACAGGAGAGCAGCCCTGCCATTGCCCACTGGGGCTGAAGAGGCTGCCTTGATATGCCCCGTCACCTTCATTCTTCTCCAGCTGCCTCATTTGCCCAACTAAATGTCTTTTAAAACAATTTTTTAAAAGCAACACACACACATGTATTTGCTTGTTTTTATTTTTATTTATTTTTATTTTTTGAGACAGGGTCTAGCACTGTTGCCCAGGCTGAAGTGCCATGGTGCAATTATAGCTCACTGCAGCCTCAACCTCCCGGGCTCAAATGATTCTCCTGCCTCAGCCTTCTGAGTAACTAGGACTAAAGGTGCGTGCCACCACACCTGGGCTAAGTTTTAATTTTTCTGTAGAGATGGGGTCTCACTTTGTTGTCCAGGCTGGTCTTGAGCTCCTTGGCTCAAGGGATCCTCCCACCTTAACCCCTCAAAGTGCTGGGATTACAGCTGTGAGCCACCATGCCTGGCCTGTTTCTTCTTATGTAATTGAAATGCTACATACAAAGCAGCAACCCATGCAATGGCCAGCCAGGCAATTGTGACAGTGAATTTAATGGGTATCCCTTCAGATCTTCATGAGCATGTAGGATGTGAAAAAAAATGCAAACCCATAAGATCAGAGTTCCGTTGTGCATAGTTGTTGCTTTTGCTTTGTTTTGCTTTTTAGGTGAAATTCACATAAAATAATCAACCACTTTAAAGTATACAATTTGCTGGGATTGAATGCATTCACAATGTGGTGTGGCCGCCGCCTCTGTCTAGTACCAAAACACTTTCATCACCTGATACCCATTAGCAGCCACTCCCCATTTTTACCTCCCATACCCCACCCAGTCCTTCAAAACCACCAATTTGGTTTCTGGCTCTGGCTCTATGGACTTACCTATTCTAGACATTTCATATAAATGGGACTATATGCTACTATATATAATGGTGCGTTATGATTGCCCCTGTGAGTAGCCACAGCACTCCAGCCATTTTGTCAACACAAAAATGTCGACATTGCCAAGACTGAGAAACCTTGGTCTACATAAACTCACATAGAGTTCACTCTAAAATGTTGAGTGAAAAACCAAGTTACAGAAAGATATCTACGGGAGAATCAGATCTGCGTTTTAAAAACACACAAAATCGTTTGACGGTTTATCAAAAAGTTAACTCCTAGGTATATACCCAAAAGAACGGAAAAGGATTCAAAGCCTTGGATATCAAATGTGCATAGCAGCACTGTTCACAATAGCCAAAGGGTATTTCTTAATTTTTCTGTAGAGAGTAGGATCTCACTTTGTTTCTCAGGCTGGTCTTGAACTCCTGGACTTAAGCGATCCTCCTGCCTTGACCTCCCAAAGTGCTTGGATTGCAGGTGTGAGCCACGGGGCATGGCCTGATCCAAATGTCTATCAGTGGAAGATCCAAATGTCTATCAATAGATAAATGGATAAACAAAGTGTGGTATAATCATATAATGGCTACTACTCAGCCACAGAAAGGAATAAAATCCCAGTCCAGGCCACACTACAGATGAACCTTGAAAACATGTGCTACGTGAAAGGAGCTACGCTCTTAATTTTATGGATAATTCCATACACATGATATCTCTTTGATACACTGATTTCTTTTCTAAGCAGTGGCATTTCTGGATCATATGATAGCTCTATGTTTAGTTTTCTGAGAAACCTCCATACTGTTATCCATAGTGGTTGTATTAATTTACTTTCCCCCCAAAAAATCATGAGGGTTCCCTTTTCTCAACATCCTCGCAAGCATTCCTTATTGCCCGTCTTCTGGATAAAAGCCATCTTCACTGGGTTGAGACCTTATCTTTTTTTTTTTTTTTTTTTTTTTTTTTTGAGAAGTGGCCGGATCTCAGCTCACTGCAAACTCCGCCTCCCAGGTTTACGCCATTCTCCTGCCTCAGCCTCCCGAGTAGCTGGGACTACAGGCGCCCGCCACCTCGCCCGGCTAGTTTTTTGTATTTTTTAGTAGAGACGGGGTTTCACAGTGTTCGCCAGGATGGTCTCGATCTCCTGACCTCGTGATCCGCCCGTCTCGGCCTCCCAAAGTGCTGGGATTACCGGCTTGAGCCACCGCGCCCGGCCGAGACATTATCTTGCAGTGTTGATTCGCATTTCTCTCATGATCAGTGAGGTTGATGTACACCTGTTTGCCATGGGTATGTCTTCTTTTTAGAAACATTTATTCAGATCTTTGGCCCATTTTAAAATCAGATTATTTATTTTTTTCCTATTGAGTGGTTTGAGCCCCTTATGTATTCTGGTTATTAATCCCTTATCAGATGAATAGTTTGTAAGTATTTTCTCCCATTCTGTGATTGTCTCTTCACTTTGTTTATTTTTTATTTATTTGTATTTTATTTTATTTTATTTTTTTGAGACGGAGTCTCACTCTGTCGACCAGGCTGGAACGCCGTGGCTCAACCTTGGCTCAATGTAACCTCCACCTCCCGGGTTCCAGCAATTCTCCTGCCCCAGCCTCCCGAGTAGCTGGGATTATGGGCACACGCCACCACGCCCAGCTAGTTTTCCGGATTTTTAGTAGAGATGGGGTTTCAACATGTTGTCCAAGCTGGTCTCGAACCCCTGACCTCAGATGATCTGCCCACCTCGGCTTCCCAGAGTGCTGGGATTACAGGTGTGAGCCACCACACCTGGCCCACTTTGTTTATTGTTTCCTTTGCTGTGCAGGTTTTAACTTGACGTGATCCCATTCACCCATTTTTACTCTGGTTGCCTATGCTTGTATTCAAGAAATTTTTGCCCAGACCAATGTCCTGAAGAGTTTCCCCAATGTTTTATTTTAGTAGTTTGGGGTCTTAGATTTAAGTCTTTAATCCATTTTGACTTTATTTTTGTATATGGTGAGAGATAAGGGTCTAGTTTCATTCTTCTATACATGGATATCTGCTTTTCCCAGGATCATTTATTGAAGACAGCTCACTTCCCCAGTGTTTGTTCTCGGCACCTTTGTCTTGGGGGAGTTTAGACACACTGGAAGGACCCGCAGAAATAAGATATGGGAGCAGGTATACAAATTAAAGCCTTAAAATTTTTGGAGAGATTTGTGAAAACTTGGAATGATATAAATAGAATGAATAAACTTTGAACTTAACCGTTTCTATCTTATCTGTTCCAGGAGCACATAAAAGGACTAATCGGGATTATAAAACATGCTCACACTACGTAAGTAATACGTAAACATTTATGGAGCAACAACTGTGTACCTGGCACCAAGGTACAAAGATAAATGAAGCTGGATACCTTCTCCTATGGAGTACACAGTGGCAGGAAAGAAATGAATATTAAAGTTAAAATTAAGTCACAGTGGCTGGGCACGGTGGCTCACGCCTGTAATCCCAGCATTTTGGGAGGCCGAGGCGGGTGGATCATGGGGTCAGGAGTTCGAGACCAGCCTGGCGAAGATGGTGAAACCCCATTTCTACTAAAAATGCAAAAGTTAGCTGGGCACAGTGGTGGGCGCCTGTAATCCCAGCTACCTGGGAGGCTGAGGCAGGAGAATCACTTGAACCCAGGAGGCAGAGGTTGCAGTGAGCCAAGATTGTGCCACCGCACTCTAGCCTGGGTGACAGAGTGAGACTTCATCTCAAAAAAAAAAAAAAATGTCACGGTGCGATCGATGCTGAGCTAGCACAGAGGGGTGGCAGGACCAGGAAAAGTCCATCACGTTGGCGATGGGAATCATAAGGATGAGTAGACTTCGACCAGTCAGAAGATCAGAGTAAAGGCGCTACAGGTAGACAGAACAAGAGCCTTGAAGATGGCTTCAGAGGGATGTGGTGGAATGAGCCTGAATGAAGTCTTGTAAGCCAGGGACATGAGGCAGGGAGAGGAAAAAGATGGAAAAGGGTCTGGAGAGGTGGCCAGGACAGCTTAAGAAGCCCTGGAGGGTGCTCAAAGGAGCTGTGGCTTCCTCTTGATGTCTGGCGAGTCACCAGAGGGTTTAAATCCTTGTAATCCCAGCATTTTGGGAGACCGAGGCAGGAGGATTACTTGAGGCCAGGAGTTCGAGACCAGCCTGGGAAACATAATGAGATCCTCCCCATCTCTACCAACAGTTATTTACAAATTAAAAATAAATAAATAAATCCTACGAGTGACATGTTCAGCCACCTGGGGGAGGATGCGACGGGGAGGAGTGATGACTTTACAGCTTCAACCAACTCAGAAGAGCCAGTTGTCAACGTCTGAAAAATTTTGCAACCTCGTTGTTAAACACAGCTCTGATTAAAAGTAAATTGTATGAAATTACAATGAAATAAATTAAGGGAATCTAGGACTGAGCTCTGTCTTCTCACTTCTGTCATAATTGAAAAGGTTCATCTATGATTCTTAGCATTGTTTTCAGCACCTATCAATAGATAACAGGTCTTCTGTAAATACAGATTATAAGGAGATTGATTCTTCTATCTGAAAGTCTCAGAAGTTGTTAGAGACAATAAATTTCTTAAAGATTAAGCAGGTGAGAAAGTGATAAACTCTAGAAGCTTAAAATGGTAATAACTGCTTAAAATGTATCACTTCTCAATTATTGCGTATATGTTTCACCATTGTCTGTGCTTTTGAGTTTATGACTATTGCATGGGTACTGTGGAAATACTCCATATTCTGCACATCAGCAGGCTTCAACCTTTTTGGCACCAGGGACCAGTTTCATGGAAGACAATTTTTCCATGGACTGGGGTTGGGGGATGGTTTCGGGATGATTCAGGTGCATCACATTTATTGTGCACTTTATTTCTATTATTATTACATTGTAATATATTATGAGGTAATGATACAACTCACCGTGTAGAATCAGTGGGAGCCCTGAGCTTGTTTTCCTGCGACTAGACTGTCCCATCTGAGGGTGATGGGAGACAGTAATAGATCATCAGGCATGAGATTCTCATAAGGAGCACCCAAGCCAGATCCCATGTAATGTTTGCATATTACTTACGTAGTGTGAGCATATTTTATAATCCCGATTAGTCCTTTAAATTACCTTAAATTTCTCCCAGTTCACAATAAGGTTCACGCTCCTATAGGAATCTAATGCCAGCGTGCCACCATCGATCCATCTGACAGGAGGTGGAGCTCAAGTGGCAATGCTCACCCACCCCACCCCTTCCGCCACTCTCCTGCTGTGTGGCCCAGATCTAACAGGCCACAGACCGGTACCAGCTGGGCGTTAGGGAATCCCTGTCTTATGGGACACAACAAAACCAGTGCTGAAGAAGAAATATAACCTTGGCGTCTTCTTCAGTTGTGAGACTATTGCGACCGTGTCTGTGGGTGGTTGAGCTGTTACGTAGCTGCAGGGACTGGAGTAACTGAGGTCACTCACACTCATGACCTGGGTTCTGCCACTGGGTGACAGAATGAGACTTAGTCTCAAAAAACAAACAAACAAAAAAAAATAGGTTCAAATAAGAGGCCAGGTGCAGTGGTTCACACCTGTAATCCCAGCACTTTGGGAGTTTGAGGCAGGAAGATCGCTTGAGCCCAGGAGTTTGAGATCAGCCTGGGCAACGTAGCGAGAACCTGACTCTATCATAAATAAGTAAGTAAGTAAAAAAAAAAAACCTTTTCAAGGTGACAGACCCATAGACGGGTCCCAAACCTGTGCTGCTCACTTATATACTCAGTGACCAGCCTCCCAGAAGACACTGCATTGTGTGTGTTTCAGCTTTTTGCACCATCTCAGTGAGCGTGGTTTTCCTGTCCTTAGCCATCGTTTTCTCCCTTCACTAGGATAAGAGGATTCAAAGGACAGGGATCATTCCAGTCTTCTCCCTTCAACAGCAGCATCTGAGTGGCTGACCAGACAGGTATTTCCAAGAAGTGAGAACTGGGCTCGGGGTGAGAAAAGCTAAATGTCCTAAGGAGTTTCCTTTTAGATGATGGTGGGAGATACCAAGAGACTCCTCCCTCCTGGGCGGTGGGGGGAGGGGGTGCACGCAGCAGCTCCCCTGAGAGGTCCCACAGGCACATCTCAGGCTGTCCTCTGGGAAGAGATGACCCAGGAGCTGACATTTATGACCCTCCAAGATACCCGGCAGCTTGTGGGCATCTTAGATCAGCCCCAGGCAGTTCTGAAACCCAGGACCAGGAAGAGATAAGAGGGTGACGTCACATCACCCTGCAACGTTTCCAAAAGGGAACTGTCGGGCCTCTGAGCCAAAGCTCTGTCATTGTAACCCCTGTGACCTGCACATATATGTCCAGATGGCCGGCAGGAGCCAAGAAGTCTGCAGCAGCCGAAAAACCACAAAGAAGTGAAACAGCCAGTTCCTGCCTTAACTAATTAACCCACCTTACCACATTCTACCATTATGACTTGGTCCTGCCCTGCCCCAACTGATCGATCGACCCTGTGAGATTCTTCTCCTGGACAATGAGTCCCATCATCTCTCCCCCATGCACCTTGTGACCCCCTCCTCTGCTGACAACCGATAACCACCTTTAACTAACTTTCCACGGCCTACCCTAGCCCTATACAGCTGCTCCTCTCCTATCTCCCTTCGCTGACTCTGTTCAGACTCAGCCCACTTGCACCCAAGTGAACCAACAGCCTTGTTGCTCACACAAAGCCTGTTTAGGTGGACTTCTATATGGGCATGCGTGACACTTGGTGCTGAAACCGGGGACAAGGGGACTCCTTCCGGAGACCGGTCCCCTGTCCTCGCCCTCACTCCGTGAGGAGATCCACCTACGACTTCGGGTCCTCAGACCAGCCCAAGGAACATCTCACCAATTTCAAATCGGGTTAGCGGTCTCTTCACTCTTTTCTCCAGCCTCTCTCGCTACCCTCCAATCTCCCTGTCCAGTCTTTTTCCTGTCTAGTAGAGACAAAGGAGACCCATTTTATCCGTGGACCCGAAACTCCGGCGCTGGTCACAGACTCAGGAAGACAGTCTTCCCTTGGTGTCTAATCACTGCGGGGATGCCTGCTTGATTATCCACCCACATTCCGTTGGTGTCTGATCACTGCGGGGATGCCTGCCTTGGTCATTCACCCACATTCCCATTGTGTCAAGTCAATTGCGGGGACGCCTGCTTTGACTGCTCACCTCCGCCCTTCTCCGTGTCTCTACTTTTCCCTTTAAACTTACCTCCTTTACTATGGGCAACCTTCCACCCTCCATTCCTCCCTCTTCCCCCTTAGCCTGTGTACTTAAAAACTTAAAACCTCTTAAACACCTGATCTAAAACCCAAACGTCTTATTTTCTTCTACAATACTGCTTGGCCCCAATATAAACTTGACAATGCTTCCAAATGGCCAGAAAACAGCACTTTCGATTTCTCCATCCTACAAGACCTAGATAATTTTTGTCAAAAGATGGCAAATGGTCTGAGGTGCCTTACGTCCAGGCATTTTTTTAGACTTCGCTCCCTCCCTAGCCTCTGGTCCCAGTGTGACTCACCCTAAATCTTTCTTTGTTCTTAATGCCTCACAAGCCCAGTCTATTCTCTCTTCCCTTCATGACCATTTCCATGTAGGATATAAGCCTCTGGCTGGCCTCCTACAGCCCCTCATTTCCTTCCCATCACAGAAATCCATCCTTAAAACCATCACCTCTCAATGCTCTGTCTGCCATGCCACCAATCCCCAAGATTTTCTCAGGCCTCCTCCTTTTGCTACGCATCAGGCTCATGGATTGACTCCAACACAAGATTGGCAAATTGACTTTACTCACATGCCCCATGTCTGTGAATTTCAGTATCTCCTGGTTTGGGTCGATACCTTCACAGGATGGGTCGAGGCCTTTCCCTCTAGCTCTGAAAAGGCTACTACAGTCATTTTTCCCTTCTGACAGACATAATTCCCCGATTTGGCCTCCCTACTTCCACAGCTTCTCAGGCTCTTGGTATTCAGTGGAAACTTCATACCCCCTACTGTCCTCAATCTTCAGTAAAGGTAGAACAGATGAATAGTCTTTTAAAAACATACCTCACCAAACTCAGCCTCCAACTTAAAAAGACTGGACAGTACTTTTACCACTTGCCGTCCTCAGAATTAGGGCCTGTCCTCGAGATGCCACAGGGTACAGTCCATTTGAACTTTTATATGGACACACCTTCTTACTCGCCCCAACCTTGTTCCAGACACCAGCCCCCTGGGTGACTATCTTCCAGTCCTCCAGCAGGCTAGACAGGAAATTCACCAGGCTGCTAATCTTCTCTTACCTACTCCAGATTCCCAGCCACATGAAGACACCCTAGCTGGACGATCAGTCCTTGTCAAAAGTCTGACCCCTCAAACTCTACAGCCCCAA
>NW_012102199.1:1207561-1213862 GCF_000951045.1 Mandrillus leucophaeus
CGATAACCACCTTTAACTAACTTTCCACGGCCTACCCTAGCCCTATACAGCTGCTCCTCTCCTATCTCCCTTCGCTGACTCTGTTCAGACTCAGCCCACTTGCACCCAAGTGAACCAACAGCCTTGTGGCTCACACAAAGCCTGTTTAGGTGGACTTCTATATGGGCATGCGTGACACTTGGTGCTGAAACCGGGGACAAGGGGACTCCTTCCGGAGACCGGTCCCCTGTCCTCGCCCTCACTCCGTGAGGAGATCCACCTACGACTTCGGGTCCTCAGACCAGCCCAAGGAACATCTCACCAATTTCAAATCGGGTTAGCGGTCTCTTCACTCTTTTCTCCAGCCTCTCTCGCTACCCTCCAATCTCCCTGTCCAGTCTTTTTCCTGTCTAGTAGAGACAAAGGAGACCCATTTTATCCGTGGACCCGAAACTCCGGCGCTGGTCACAGACTCAGGAAGACAGTCTTCCCTTGGTGTCTAATCACTGCGGGGATGCCTGCTTGATTATCCACCCACATTCCGTTGGTGTCTGATCACTGCGGGGATGCCTGCCTTGGTCATTCACCCACATTCCCATTGTGTCAAGTCAATTGCGGGGACGCCTGCTTTGACTGCTCACCTCCGCCCTTCTCCGTGTCTCTACTTTTCCCTTTAAACTTACCTCCTTTACTATGGGCAACCTTCCACCCTCCATTCCTCCCTCTTCCCCCTTAGCCTGTGTACTTAAAAACTTAAAACCTCTTAAACACCTGATCTAAAACCCAAACGTCTTATTTTCTTCTACAATACTGCTTGGCCCCAATATAAACTTGACAATGCTTCCAAATGGCCAGAAAACAGCACTTTCGATTTCTCCATCCTACAAGACCTAGATAATTTTTGTCAAAAGATGGCAAATGGTCTGAGGTGCCTTACGTCCAGGCATTTTTTTAGACTTCGCTCCCTCCCTAGCCTCTGGTCCCAGTGTGACTCACCCTAAATCTTTCTTTGTTCTTAATGCCTCACAAGCCCAGTCTATTCTCTCTTCCCTTCATGACCATTTCCATGTAGGATATAAGCCTCTGGCTGGCCTCCTACAGCCCCTCATTTCCTTCCCATCACAGAAATCCATCCTTAAAACCATCACCTCTCAATGCTCTGTCTGCCATGCCACCAATCCCCAAGATTTTCTCAGGCCTCCTCCTTTTGCTACGCATCAGGCTCATGGATTGACTCCAACACAAGATTGGCAAATTGACTTTACTCACATGCCCCATGTCTGTGAATTTCAGTATCTCCTGGTTTGGGTCGATACCTTCACAGGATGGGTCGAGGCCTTTCCCTCTAGCTCTGAAAAGGCTACTACAGTCATTTTTCCCTTCTGACAGACATAATTCCCCGATTTGGCCTCCCTACTTCCACAGCTTCTCAGGCTCTTGGTATTCAGTGGAAACTTCATACCCCCTACTGTCCTCAATCTTCAGTAAAGGTAGAACAGATGAATAGTCTTTTAAAAACATACCTCACCAAACTCAGCCTCCAACTTAAAAAGACTGGACAGTACTTTTACCACTTGCCGTCCTCAGAATTAGGGCCTGTCCTCGAGATGCCACAGGGTACAGTCCATTTGAACTTTTATATGGACACACCTTCTTACTCGCCCCAACCTTGTTCCAGACACCAGCCCCCTGGGTGACTATCTTCCAGTCCTCCAGCAGGCTAGACAGGAAATTCACCAGGCTGCTAATCTTCTCTTACCTACTCCAGATTCCCAGCCACATGAAGACACCCTAGCTGGACGATCAGTCCTTGTCAAAAGTCTGACCCCTCAAACTCTACAGCCCCAACGGACCAGACCCTACCTGGTCATCTATAGCACCCCAACTGCTGTCCAACTGCAGGACCCTCTCCATTGGGTTCACCACTCCAGAATAAAGCTGTGCCCGTCAGACAGCCAGCCTGATCTCTCCTCTTCCTCCTGGAAGTTGCAAGATTAGGCCGAGAGCCGACCAGACAAACAACCTACAACCCTTAAGCTCCTGGCAGCGCCCAGTCAAGGCCATGCTTCCACGCAACATTCCTTCCAAACGGCCATCCAAGCATGCTTCCAAGCAGGCTTCATCCGTTCCTCTGGACCCTAATCTCTTAGGACCTGCCGCCTATAAAAAGGATATCTTGAAACCCTATCCTCTAACATTTTTTCCACACCCAGGACAAAAAATCTCTGGGTCAAAAGTCTAAAACGCTTAGGCTGGCAACCATCAGATCCTTGCCCATGGTGTCCTCAAGCCTACTCTTAAAGAAATGGACAATAGTACGCGTATACGGGGCCAGTTCCACATATTTGGCAACCAGACCAGCACCCAGGACAGCACAAAGTATGCCATTGTTAGAGGGCTTGGGACATTTCTCTCTTCACCAGCCTCAGCTTAATCCAGGAGACAAAGATTATTTTCCTTATGATCTCTCCTGCTTAGGATCTGCACTCAGAACTATTGAACTTCTCCATTCAGAACGCCACTCACACCTATGGGAAAGGGTAATATAATAGATCCATTGGCTTAACAACGGGAATCCTATTCATATGATGGAAAATGGGGACAAAAGGCTTTGATACATAAAACATTATTCCTTCCTTGGCCTAAAAACGCATCGCCACCTACATTAACACTAATATGCCTGATTACTGCTTTTAGAGAACTTATTTTATTAGGGCAGTTCCAAGCTCAAAAATATGCTACCTGGCACCTTGTTAGCTACATAAAAATGCAATCTAGACCTGAAACTTATTGGACTAACTCATTATAAAATGTTATTTAAGGTGTCCACACAGTCCCTGGTCACGCTTGAAGCAGTCCTGAGAAACATCGCCCCTACCCCAATAATCCCTAGAAGGAATTGACATTTTATCTTTTAACTTTATGTTTTATAAATAAAAAGACAAAAATGCCAGGCCTCTGAGCTGAAGCTCAGCCATTGTAACCCCTGTGACCTGCACATATATGTCCAGATGGCTTACAGGAGCCAAGAAGTCTGGAGCAGCTGAAAAACCACCAAGTGAAACAGCCAGTTCCTGCCTTAACTAATTAACCCACCTTATGTCATTCCACCATTATGACTTGGTCCTGCCCTGCCCCAACTGATCAATCGATGCTGTGACATTCTTCTCCTGTATGATCTCTCCCGCATGCACCTTGTGACCCCTCCTCTGCTGACAATAGATAACCACCTTTAACTGTAACTTTCCACCGCCTACCCCAGCACTATACAGCTGCCCCTCTCCTATCTCCCTTCGCTGACTCTGTTTTCGGACTCAGCCCACTCGCACCCAAGTGAATAAACAGCCTTGTTGTTCACACAAAGCCTGATTAGGTGGTCTTCTACACGGACACGCGGGACAGGAACCTCAACGCAAAGGCAGTCTGATGAGGTGTCTAAGAAAAAAGGAGCGGCACTAAGGCTTTTTTTAAGCAGAGGCGTTTCATGTGGTTTTCCTCTCCTTTCCTTGTATGTGAAAAGGTCGCAGATAGAAAACAAATCTTCCTAAAAGAATCAGCCACTGCTCTGTGGAAAAAACGATCATTTAAATGCCAAGTTGGTTTGAAACGCACAACAAAGGGACTAACAGTTGAGAACCATGTGGATTGCAGTGGAGACGCTGGCGTTAGGGAATGTGGGGAGGGAAACGTTTATTACAAGATTTACCGCCAGCCCAAGGGGGAGCGAGGCTGGGGGACCGGGTCGCGGAGACCCGGCTTCGCACACCTTTTGGAAGACTCAGGGAGAAGCGGGGGCCGCCTACGGGAGAAAGGCGGGACTGGGGAGCCCACAGGCCACGGCTCCTCCCACAAGAATCCCACGCCAGAGGCGGGATCCCCTCATGACCCTCCCGTGGTCTCCGCGCAATCTGGGGAGACACGGGGCTGCGGGCGCGGAGCTGCCCAGAGAGGGCTCCGGGGCGACAGTCACCGCGCAGGGACGGAACAGGACGCCCGGAGTCCCAGCTGCCCGCCCAGCCCTACCCTGCGGCCGAGGACACCGAGGGCCGAGCTGCTCCAGGGGGACTCGGGTCCCAGACCCCGGAGTCACAGCGGACAGGTCCGGGTCCCGCCACAGCCAGATCCGGCGGGTTCCACCAGCCCCTCCTCAGGTCTCGGGACGTCCGGCCCCCGCACACTCAGCATTTCCGGCTTCCGGGTGTCCCGGCGTCCTCCCCCGGGGCTGCTCACTTCACAGAGGGGCGGCGACGGGGATTACCGGGGGACCTGTGCCAGCAGCAAAGACGCCAAACCCAGCGTGGCGGGAGCGAAAAAACAAAGAAACCGCCAGAAGCTGAAGCACCCACCGCCCGCCACGTCCCCCCCGCCGGCTACGGCTAGGCTCCTGATTGTACAGTTAGCACGGCCCCCACAGTGTCCCTGATTGGATACCGCATCGGGTCCCCCTCCCGCGCCCCCGGGGTTAGAATGACAGGAGACAAGAGAAAACACTTGGCTGCGCGGAGCCCAAATGGGCGGTTCCTGGTCCCTGGGCCTGTGCTTTCCTCGTGTCCGGATGTAAAAAGAAAAGTAGAGGTTCTTCTTCAAAGACTTCCTTCTTCATCTAATTAAGAATAAATAGTGTTTGAAATGCTTGTTTTTTGGTGCCCTAAAGAAATAGCAACTTGAACATTAATTTATTTAGCAAGGCCATTTTTACTTCCCGCAGAAAGGGTACGCTCGCCAGCAGTTTTGCCACGAGAGTATACCGAACAAAGGAGACAGGGTCATTTATAACCTGAGGCGTCCACCCTACTACTGTGTCCAGTTTCCACAGGCAGGCAGATCACTTGAGGCCAGGAGCTCAAGATCAGCCTGGGCACCATGGCGAAACCCCATCTCTACTAAAAATACAAAACTTAGGCAGGCATGGTGGTGCACGCCTCCCAGCTACTTGGGAGGCTTAGGCACGAGAATCGCTTGCATCCAGGAGGCTGAGGTTGCAATGAGCCAAGATCACGCCACTGCACTCCAGCCTGGGTGACAGAGCAAGACTCTGTCTCTAAATGAATGAATGAATAAATGAATAAAATATCCATGTGGCTAGTCAGTTAACCCAGTGCCATTTATCGAATATGCCAACTTAAAAAAGAGTATCTGCCAGATTTCATGTGTTTGGGATCAGACACATGAAATAAGTGTATTTTATTGGAAACAAATAAATATATTTATTTATTTGTACATATTTATGCTGCACATCACAACATTTGGATATATGTATACACAGTGGAATGGCTCCATCAAGCCAGTTAATATATGCATACCTCACACATTTATCATTTCTTTTTGTGGTGAGAATGCTTAAAATCTACTCTCAATAATTTTCAAATATACAATAGATTGTTATAACTATAGTCACCATGATGTACCGTAGATCTCTTGGTCCTCCTGCCTAACTGAAATTGTGTGTACTTGGATCAACATCAAAAAGATGAAAGATAACAAGTGTTGGCAAAGTGAAGAGATCATGTCAAAACCCTCAACAAATAAGGCATTAAAGGAATATACCTGAAAATAATAAGAGCCATCTATGGTCAACCCACAGCCAACATCATACTGAATGAGCAAAAGCTGGAAGTATTCCCTTTGAGAGCCAGAATAAGACAAGGATACCCACTCTTATCACTCCTATTCAACATAGTACTAAAAGTCATAGCCAGAGCAATCAGGCAAGAAAAAGAAATGAAAGACATCCAAATAGGAAGAGAGGAAGTCAAACTATCTCTGTTTGCAGATGATATGACTTTATACTTAGAAAGCTCCATAGTCTTTGCCCAAAAACTCCTCAATCTGATAAACAACTTCAGCAAAGTTTCAGAATAAAAACCAATGTGCAAAAAATCAATAGGATTTCTACACACCAACAATGTCCGAGCTGAGTGCCAAATCAAGAACACCATCTCATTCACAATAGCCACACAAAAAAAAAAAAACGAAAAAAAAAAACAAAAAAGAAAGGGAAAAAACCGCCCCGTCGCCCCAGCTACTTGGGAGGCTGAGGCAGGAGGATCACTTGAGCCTGGGAAGTCAAGGCTGCAACAAGCTGTGATTGCACCACCGCACTCCAGGCTGGGAACGGACTGAGAGCTTGTCTCTAATCTTTTCTTTTTTTGAGATGGAGTTTCTCTCTTGTTGCCCAGGCTGGAGTACAATGGCTCAATCTCGACTCACTGCAACCCCCACCTCCCGAGTTCAAGTGATTCTCCTGCCTCAGCCTCTCAAGTAGCTGGGATTACAGTCGCACACGACCATGCCCGGCTAATTTTTTATTTTAGTAGAAACG
>NW_012102199.1:1216644-1217223 GCF_000951045.1 Mandrillus leucophaeus
CCAACTAATTTTTGTATTTTTAGTAGAGATAGGGTTTCACCATGTTGGCCAGGCTGGTCTCGAACTCCTGACTTCAGGTGATCCACCCGCCTCGGCCTCCCAATGTGCTGGGATTTCAGGCGTGAGCCACCGCGCCCGGCCGAAGGACCACTTTTAATTCCTACCTATGTCTCTTGCTGCTAATTAAACATCTAAGTTTAGAGGATAAGGGGATACTATCTGGGGACCCTTCCTCTGGACTGGAGTGAGCCTGTGTGTCTGCCTTCACCTTAGCCCCGAGCTATAGATCAAACCTCATCTGCCGGCAGCTCTGCGGTTGATAATGAGGGACTCCTTATTTGCCCAAGTGAGGTGCAGATAGGAATTGTGTGTCAACTTTTAATGAGCCCCCAAGGGTCATTGAAAAATCCCATGGCTTGTTCACTGATCAAACTTAGAACTGGCTTCCCGGGGATTGTTAAGACGGTAGAGTTTGGTGGATTGGGCCGGCAGGTGTTCCACTGGGCTGTTTGATGCCAGTCAAGGCTCTAACCGAGCGCATCTCTGATGTATCCTCCAGGAGGGGTGTCCCGGGCCTTT
>NW_012102199.1:1220553-1222424 GCF_000951045.1 Mandrillus leucophaeus
ACTCCATAGTCTTTGCCCAAAAACTCCTCAGTCTGATAAACAACTTCAGCAGTTTCAGAATAAAAACCAATGTGCAAAAAATCAATAGGATTTCTACACACCAACAATGTCCGAGCTGAGTGCCAAATCAAGAACACCATCTCATTCACAATAGCCACACAAAAAATAAAATACTGAGAAACACAACTAACAAGGAAGGTGAAATATCTGCCCGTCGTCCCAGCTACTTGGGAGGCTGAGGCAGGAGGATCACTTGAGCCTGGGAAGTCAAGGCTGCAATAAGCTGTGATTGTGCCACCGCACTCCAGGCTGGGAACGGACTGAGAGCTTGTTTCTAATCTTTTCTTTTTTTGAGATGGAGTTTCTCTCTTGTTGCCCAGGCTGGAGTACAATGGCTCAATCTCGACTCACTGCAACCCCCACCTCCCGAGTTCAAGTGATTCTCCTGCCTCAGCCTCTCAAGTAGCTGGGATTACAGTCGCACACGACCATGCCCGGCTAATTTTTTATTTTAGTAGAAACGGAGTCTCACCATGTTGGCCAGGCTGGTCTCGAACTCCTGACCTCAGGTGATCCACCCGCTTCAGCCTCCCAAAGTGCTAGGCTTACAGGCATAAGGCATGAGCCATTGTGCCCGGCCTCTAAAATTTCTTTTTTTAAGTTACAAAAAGTCCAGGCACGGTGGTTCACACCCATAATCCCAGCACTTTGAGAGGCCAAGATGGGAGGATTACTTGAGTTCAGGAGTTCGAGACCCGCCTGGGCAACATGATGAGACCTCATCTTTACAAAAAAATTTTTTTCAATTAAAAAAATGAAAACATCTTGCTCAAGAGGTCTACTCTTTCTGAGATAAACAGCTGCTTGACAGTAAATAGAGGCAGGAAACCTCATGTTTGATCTGCTGCTTGATAACAAGAAGACATCAAAACCACCACAGTAGCTGCTTAAGATGATAAAAATGACCATCCTCAGTGCATAAAGACTGTGCATGAGATAACTTATCTCTAGCTCAGAGGAAGTTCAGCCCCAGCTACCACACATGTAACAGATCTGCCCAGAACATCCGAGCTCATCACCGAGCCAGGAGCTGGGGTGACTGCAGTGGCCAGGGCAGACATGATGCCTGCTCTTGTGGATTTTACAGTGGAGGGAGAAGGCAGAGGATGAATTATTGGCTGAGTTTTAGAAAAGAGCATGAGGAGTGTGAGGAAGAGATGGCAGTGGCTGTGGGGGCTGAACAACCTCATCCTTAGAAACCAGGACAGGTGGTTGGGGCTTCAAGGAGGAGATGGCATTTCAGCCAAGACATTCTGCTCCAGGAGCAGAAGGAGAGGAAAGGGTGCACCAGGCAAAGGGAAGAGCATGTTCCAAGGACCCGAGGTGGGAAGATGATTGCCTATCCAAGGAAAAGAAGAAAGACAATATGGGCCAGGTGTGATGGCTCACGCCTGTAATCTCAACACTTTGGGAAGCTGAGGTGGGTGGATCACTTGAGGTCAGGAGTTCAAGACCAGCCTGGCCAACATGGTGAAACTCCGTCTCTATTAAAAATAGGAAAATTAGCCAGGCATGGTGATGCACACCGGTAATCCCAGCTACTCAGGAGGCTGAGACAGGATAGTCGCTTGAACCCAGGAGGAGGTTGCAGTGAGCTGAGATCATGCCACTGCACTCCAGCCTGGGCGACAGACTAAGACTCCATCTCAAGAAGAAGAAGAAGGAGAAGGAGAAGAAGAAGGAGAAGCAGAGGGAGAAACAGAAGGAGAAGAAGAGGAAGAAGAAGGAGAAGGAAGAGGAAGGAAGAAGGAGGAGGAGGAGAAGGAGGAGAAAGCCAATATGGGCCGGGTGTGGCAGCTCACACCTGTAAT
>NW_012102199.1:1225054-1227529 GCF_000951045.1 Mandrillus leucophaeus
GCCGGCAGGTGTTCCACTGGGCTGTTTGATGCCAGTCAAGGCTCTAACCGAGCGCATCTCTGATGTATCCTCCAGGAGGGGTGTCCCGGGCCTTTGACGGATGAGCATGGGGAGTTTTGGAGGAGGGCTGGAGGTGGCGGGTTCAGATGAATTCTACTAATTGCTTGGTATGTGGACCCCATGACATCACTTCAGCTGAATTCTCTGGGAGTTCGTTGTTTTGTTTTTTTGAGATGGAGTCTTCCTCTGTTGCCCAGGCTGGAATGCAGTAGCACAATCTCGGTTTACCACAACCACCGCCTCCAGGGTTCAAGCGATTCTCCTGCCTCAGCCTCCCAAGTAGCTGGGATTACAGGCACCTGACAACACACTCAGCTAATTTTTGTGTTTTTAGTGGAGATGGGGTTTCGCCATGCTGGCCAGGCTGGTCTTGAATTCCTGAACTCAAGTGATCCTCCCACCTCGGCCTCCCAAAGTGCTGGGATTTCAGGCGTGAGCCACCGCTCCCAGCTGTTGTTTTCTTTGTTTAAGCAGAGATCCACTGGCAGTGCGAATTGTTGATTTCTCTTTGGGTTCTTAAACACAGATTAACAGGCAGAAGGAGACTTGTATAATAGCCTAAGTGGCTTCCTGCCTCAAGACTCTGGCTCACATCAGATAAACTTGACTCACGTCCTGGTCCACCCATTTCCTGGCTGTGTGACCTCAGTGAAGTGAACTGACCTCTCTGGACCTCTGTCTGCAAATGGGGAGGTCAATAATAATAGCACCTGCCCCACAGCATGATGCCGGTAAATGTATTGGCATTTCATAAATGCTCAATACGTGCTAGATAGTATGATTGTGTCACTCAGTAGAGTCCTGTAGGGATCTGGGTACAATCAATGGAGCCAGCTCATGACTTTACTTACTTCACCCCCATGCCTTCAAAACTCATCTATTCAATGCCTGTATTAAGCATTTATTGAACACTTTTTGTGTTCCAGGCTCTAGGAACCAAACCTTGTCTGCCTGCAGCTCAAACAAGAGAGCAAGCAGGATTAGATCCTCTGACCTCCTGGTGTTTTTCACATTCTCGTGGGGAGAAAATGTATTAGAATATGGGTTAATGCATCAGACATATAAAATAATCATTTCAAGAAAATGGATCTGTGATTGTAAATATTGGATCAAATTTAACACCAGAGTAAACGAATAAATGGACATTTTATCACAATCAGAGTGGACTATAATTAAATGACTTTCTAGGGTGTGGCCGCATCCTCATGAAGCTCAGACCCCATTGTTGTCTTTTTATTTTATTTATTTATTTGTTTGTTTATTTATTTATTTATTTTTGAGACACAGCCTGTTGCCCAGGCTGGAGTACAATGGCGTGATCTCGGCTCACTGCAGCCTCCGCCTCCTGGGTTCAAGTGATTCTCCTGCCTCAGCCTCCTAAGTAGCTGGGATTACAGGCGCCTGCCACCACGCCTGGCTAATTTTTTGTATGTTTAGTAGAGATGGGGTTTCGCCGTGTTGGCCAGGCTGGTCTCAAACTCTTGGCCTCAGCCTCCCAAAGAGATGGGATTACAGGTGTGAGCCGCCACGCCTAGCCTGGTCTTGATTTCTCTTCTTATGAGGACACTAGCCCCATTGGAGGACCCTACTTTCATGGCTTAATCTTCACCTAATTACATTCCGAAGGCCCCACTTCCAAGTATTATCATATGGGGGGTTAGGGCTTCAACATATGAATTTTCGGGGAGACATACATTCAGCTCATAACCCTGATCTGAAGCTAAGTTTCTGAACCAGGAGCAAGAAACTGCTCTTCGTTTGCTGATAGCTTGTCTCCATGACCCCGGAAGAAAAATCAAACATTATACTTCTCTGCAGCAAGGATGCAGGCATCTACCTCATTCCCATGCAGCTCCAGGTCCTAAGGTTCAGGGCAGTGAGAACAAGAAACAGACCAGGTTCCTATTTGACCTAATTCCTCTTTATTAATCATCAGAGAAATGCAAGTCAGAACCACAGTGAGATACCTGTAATCCCACCCTCCAGGAACATTTATTGAACAGGGAAGCAGCCAACAAACAAATGAAAAAAATGTTCCTGTAATCCCAGCACTTTGGGAGGCCAAGGTGGACAGATCACAAGGTCAGGAGATCGAGACCATACTGGCCAACATGGTGAAACCCCATCTCTACTAAAATTACAAAAATCAGCTGAGTGTGATGGTGCGCGCCTGTAATCCCAGCTACTCGGGAGGCTGGGGCAGGAGAATTGCTTGAACCTGGGAGGCAGAGATTGCAGTGAGCCGAGATCGTGCCACTGCATTCCAGCCTGGTGACAGAGCAAGACTCCACCCTCTCCCCTCAAAAAAAGAATCAGCAATGAAGAGTATGAGATAGGTACATAGGTATGAAGATAGACAGATAGATAGATAGATAGATAGATAGATAGATAGATAGATAGATAGATAGATAGATA
>NW_012102199.1:1229028-1232879 GCF_000951045.1 Mandrillus leucophaeus
AAGGGAGGGAGGGAGGGAGGAAGGAAGGAAGGAAGGAAGGAAGGAAGGAAGGAAGGAAGGAAGGAAGGAAGGAAGGAAGGGTAGAAACAAAAAGAGGGGAGGGGAGGGGGATCACGCCACTGCACTCCAACCTGAAGACAAAAAAAAAAAAATACTCTTTTATATTTTATTTTTTGAGACAGTCTCACTCTGTTGTCAGGCTGGAGTGTAGTGGTGCAATCTTGGCTCACTGCAACCTCCACTACCCAGGTTCAAGTGATTCTCCTGCCTCAGCCTCCCAAGTAGCTGAGACTACAGGTGCCTGTCACCACGCCTGGCTACATGTTTTTATTTTTATTAGCGACGGGATTTCACCCATGTTGACCAGGCTGGCCTCGAACTCATGGCCTCAAGTGATCCACCCACCTCGGCTTCCCAAAGTGCTGGGATTACAGGTGTGAGCTACTGCGTCCAGCCTAAAAATGCTGTTTTAAACACTGGGAAGCACAGGAAAAGATGCTCAATATTATTGGTCATTAGAGAGGGGAGGGGAGAGGAGAGGAGGGGAGGGAAGGGAAGGGGATATGTTTACTGAATTATATCTAGGCTGTGTTCGAGCAGGTGTCTTAGACGGGTCGCCAGAAGCAGATTAAGATAAAGAGCCTGGTGTTGGGCCTATTGTTAAGTGTGAACCTTAAACAGAGATTGAAGTGTGAGCAGTGCACTGGGGTCCTCTAGAGGACAATGTAGGAAATGCACTGAGTTATTCCAGGAAAAGGGCTGGGGGTTGGGGGGGTTGAAGGATTCATCTGCCAGTTCCCATCAGTCCTTGATTAAGAACCAATCTATGAGAGGTTAATTTCCCAACACTTTCGGGCTTATCTGAAAGGCTGAGTGAGATCCAGCTACAGGAAGCCCTGCAGCAAAGAGACCTTGGCAGTTGGAAGGATAGTAAATATTGCAACAGCAATATGCAAAGAGTTACAGGCAGAGCTCTAATATAATCTACTGTAATTGAATAAACAGCACAAGAACAGACAGGACAAAACAGATCTCTGCTTTATGGAGCTTGCAGCTCGATGAAGAGGACAAACCAAAAAGGATTGCATACCCTATCTGCTTTCAATAAACTAGGAAACAAACACGATCTCAGAGCAATAAAATGCTACGACAGAAAGGGATCGTGGGATAAAAATTATCTGGGGTAGGGGGCTGTTTAGATAGAGGAGGAAGAGCCTGGACGAGAAGGTGCCATTTCAGCCAATCCAGGAATCAGATGAGACTCAGTCACGAAAGAGCTGGGAGAAAAGCATTCCAAGCACAGGGAACTGCAAATCCAAAGACTCCGGGACAAGAACAGACTGAGTCTATTAGGGAATCAGAATTGAGCCCAGGGTGGCCAAGTGCAGCGAGGGAGGGAGAGCAGCTGGGAAGGAGGTTTGAGGGATCTGCAGGGATCAGTGGTGCCGAGTCCCTTACACTATGAAAAGAGATAAATGTTTGTGGCAGGATCTTATTGGGAGACATTAACTGAGGTTTCCTTCATTTCCCACCCCCTTGAACGTCCAGGTGCCCCCATCGCTCTCAGAAAAAAAAAAGTGCCTGCTATATGCACGGCAGAGAGGGCAGGCAGAGCTCATTCAAAGAGCACACATGTTAGAATCCTTGGCCAGGCGCAGTGGCTCTCGCTGTAATCCCAGGACTTCGGGAGCCCAAGGCAGGCAGATCATGAGGTCAGAAGTTCGAAACCAGCCTGACCAATATGGTGAAACCCCGTCTCTACTAAAAATACAAAAATCATTCAGGCGTGGTGGTGCGTGCCTGTAATCCCAGCTACTCTGGAGGCTGAGGCAGGAGAATCGCTTGAACCCGGGAGGTGGAGGTTGCAGTGAGCCAAGATTGCACCACTGCACTCCAGCCTGGATGACAAAATGAGACTCCGTCTCAAAAAATAAAAAAAAAATTTAAAAAGTAGAATTCTTGCCAGACTGGTGCAGTGTCTCATGCCTGTAAGCCCAACACTTTGGGATGCTAAGGCAGGCAGATCACTTGAGGCCAGGAGGTCGAGACCAGCCTGGCCAACACAGTGAAACCCCACCTCTACTGAAAATACACAAATCAGCCATGCACCCGTAATCTCAGCTACTCGGGAGGCTGAGGCAGGAGACTCGTTTGAACCTGGGAGGCGGAGGTCGCAGGGAACCGAGGTCGCACCACTGCACTCTAGCCTGGCGGACAGGGTGAGACTCTGTCTTAAAAAAAAAAAAAAAAACTTGCCTTTGAATTCCAGGATACACAAATAACAGTCTCAAAAGAACTGCTTTTGCTCTGCAAGAGCCAGGCTTTCTGAGGCAGGAAGTAATAATGGCCACATTTATAGTGCATTTTCTATAAAGTGGCACAGCTCTGAGCCCCTTATAATTTAGCCCCTGAGATGAGTCTGATGTAGGTGTTGTCTCCATTTTACGGTTGGGAAACTGAAGCACAGAGAAGGGAATTAACTTTCCCAAGTCACACAGCAGAGCTGAGGCTTGTGTCCTAGCAGTCTGGCTCCAGATCCCGTGCCTTTGGTTGGTGTTTGCATCCAGTGATCTGGCTTTGAATCTCGAGAGCCAAAAGGGATGACCCTGACCCTGACCCCACCCCAAAATGGGCCAGGGAGGCCTGTGCTGGGAATGGAGGAGGAACTTAGAGGTGAAAGGATAGGGATGCACCTTTCCCCCGGACACTCTTATGAGAGCACCTGGCACACAGTTGGGAGGGAGGGAGGCTCAGGTAGCATCTGTTGGCCAGGCTGCCTGGGCAGCATCAGGGACCTACAAGAGAAAGGAGGGGGGCTCCCTGAAGGTAAGGGAAGGGGTTCACAGAGGGAACCAACTGGCAGGGTGTTCCACTGCTATTTAGTGGAACATTGGCAAAGAAGGGAACGAAGAATTCCACAGAACCAGCCAAGGTCCAAGCTGCACCCCTCTTTCCCTATGTTCTGGGCTGGCCAAGGGCCTTGGTCCTGCAGGCCAAGAGGAAGGGATCTGCCTCTATGGATTCATCTCTCTGACTCAGAGCCTCAGTATTGCCCCTTAAATCCATCCTAAAGCCCGGTCCCTCTCCTGCTCAAACACCTCCCATAGCTCCCTATTGCCCACATGATAAAGTCCATAGTTGGGCTCTGAACCTGCAATCCACGTGGTCAGCCAGAGAGGCAGTCAGTGTCTTGGCCTCAGAGACACTGCCCCGCTTCCACCCACCCACATCCTGGACCCTTGCAGTCCCCAAGCAGCCCCTGCTGGCTTTAGATGAGACTCAGGCAGAGGTGACAAACATTTTATTCCTGGCAATCTGCAAGGTTGGGTGGGTGGGGTTAGGGTGGATCCCTGCAGGCATCAGCTCAATGGCTCCACCAGCAGCTAAAGTCGGCCCTCCGCGCGCATGATCAGCTCTCACTTTCTGCCGGGCTCCATGTGGTCCTGCAGGAAGCGGAAGCCCAGCAGCGTGAGCACCAGGACCACCTTCATCTCGGCCATGGCGAACACCTGCCCGATGCAGATCCTGCGGGCAGATGAGAGGACTCTGACTGTGCCCAAGACCCGCATCCTGGCCCCATCCTGGCACCATCCTCCGAACTGGGCACAGCTCTGAGAAGATTACTGGCTGCAAAATAGAAAAGCAGTGTTACAAAATGAAATAAATATACATTAGATATGTAGCCTAAGTTATGTCACATTCGTTTCTCTTTGCCTTTAGAGTTCGTATTTAAATCTTTTATTCCAAAATGATGAATATTCCCATAAAAAATAAAAGCAAAAGTAAGAAATAGAAGTTATCCACAATCCCATGTCAAAATAATCACTGGAAATATTCTCTCACATGTCCAG
>NW_012102199.1:1234148-1235623 GCF_000951045.1 Mandrillus leucophaeus
GAGGTTGCAGTGAGCTGAGATTGCACCACTGCACTCCAGCCTGGGTGACAGAGTGAGAATCTGTCTTAAAAAACAAAACAAAACAAAACAAACAAACAAACAAAAAACCTCTTTGCCTAACCCCTATATCCCAGGGATATAGCAATATTTCAACCCTTGGGACATAGGGATTAGGCAAATAGTTCTTATATATAATGGTGTAAAAGTAATCATAAAACTCAAACTTGATAAAGGGTACTTCATAAACATTAAAACTTTTTGCTCTATAAAAGAAACTTCAGGGCTGGGCTCGGTGGCTCACACCTGTAATCCCAGCACTTTGGGAGACTGAGGCAAGTGTGTTAGATAGAAGTTCTAAATTTCTTTTCAAAGAATCAATATGTCAGGATGTTCAACTCTTTGCCTTCTACTTTTAAACTTAACTTCCTCATAAAGCAACCTTTTCGGATTACCTGCTCCACCCTTACTCATTCCGATTACCTGCTCCACCTTGACCCATTCCGATTACCTGCTCCACCTTGACTCATTCCAATTACCTCCTGTGTCATAACCATCTTTCCCGCCAAACCACTCATCCCGCCACCCTCTTTAAGTTAGCCAATCAGAATTAGTTTAGCCTGTGCAGTCTAACCCCAGCCAGTAGGGGAACGACACAGCAGCAGGGGCCACGTGCATTAGGGATAAGAACCGCTTCCCCTCCCTTGTCCGGGTGTATGCTCACCATTGCTCCATCTGTAAGGGTACACCCTTCTATAGAAGTACCCTTCCTTGCCGAGAATTAAAAAGAAAATTTTATATTCGAGTGCTATTTCTTTTGTGGCACTGAAACTTTACTTATAACAGGTGGATCACCTGAGGTCAGGAGTTCGAGACCAACCTGGTCAATAAGGTGAAACCCCATCTCTACTAAAAATACAAAAATTAGCCGGGTGTGGTGGCAGGTGCCTGTAGTCCTAAGGCTGAGACAGGAGGATTGCTTGAACCCAGGAGGCGGAGGTCGCAGTGAGCCAAGATGGTGCTGCTGCACTCCAGCTGGGGTGACACAGCGAGATTCGGTCTCAAAAAGGAAAAAAAAACGAAACTTCAGATAATGAAAAGGCCAGCTGCAGACTAGGGGAAGATACTTGCAAATCACACATGTGACAAAAGACTTGTCTGCAAAATATAATCTGTAAAGAACTCTCAAAATCCAACAATAAAAAGCAAACCACCCAAGAAAAGTTAATGCACAAAAGATTAGAACAGACACTTTACCAAAGAAAATACAGGAGTGGGCCAGGAGGCAAATGAAAAGATGGAGAAATGCAGATTAAAAGCTCTGTGACCTGTAATTCCAGCACTTTGGGAGGCCGAGACGGGCAGATCATGAGGTCAGGAGATCGAGACCATCCTGACTAACACGGTGAAACCCCATCTCTACTAAAAAATACAGAAAAACTAGCCAGGCGAGGTGGCGGGCGCCTGTAGTCCCAGCT
>NW_012102199.1:1236576-1248823 GCF_000951045.1 Mandrillus leucophaeus
GAGACAGAATTTTGCTCTTGTTGCCCAGGCTAGAGTGCAATGGCGTGATCTCAGCTCACTGCAACATTTGCCTCCTGGGTTCAAGCGATTCTCCTGCCTCAGCCTCCCAAGTAGCTGGGACTACAGGTGTGCACCACCACACCTGGCTAATTTTTTTGTATTTTTAGTGGAGACAGTGTTTCATTATCTTGGTCAGGCTGGTCTCAAACTCCTGACCTCAGGTAATCCATCTGCCCCAGCCTCCCAAAGTGCTGGATTACAGGCGTGAGCCACTGTGCCCAGCCTAAACCTCAACTCTTAAACTTACTTCTTGTGTGTCTGTGTCCTTGATTTCCTTGATGTGAGATGATGAACCTTGGGTATTTACCCCAGAAAATGATGCCACTTCAATACATTCCTGATAGGAATTAAAAATGACACGGACCTTTTGGAAACAGTTTGATAGTTTCTCATCATGGTAAACATACACTGATACTATGACTCAGTCATCCCATTCTAACAGCAATGGGAACTTAGTTTCCCCCAAGAACATGTATGCAAATATCCATAGCAGTTTTATTCATAATATCCAAAAACCAGAAACAATCCACTTGTCCTTTAGCCAACGAAAAAAGAGTGTCCCATCCATGTCCGGAAATTCTACCCAGCCGTAAGAAGAAACAGGGTCTCGATACAGACAACATGGGAGACTCTCAGATGCTTTACACTAAGCAATAGCAGCGACACTCCAAGGCTCCCTATGGTATAATCCCATTCACACAACAGGAAGAAAGCAATTCTATAGAAAGACAGAAGACAGCAGTGGTTTTCAGGGGTCAGGGGTGGAAGGAGGTTTTTGACTACCAAGGGTGGCTATGGTAGTGGTAGTTACATGACTCTAGCCATTTGTCAAAACTCTGAACTATCTCATGCCTGTAATCCCAGCACTTTGGGAGGCTGAGGCAGGCAGATCACCTGAGGTCAGGAGTTCGAGACCAGCCTAGTCAACATGGTGAAACCCTGTCTCTGCTAAAGATACAAAAATTAGCCAGGTGTGGGGGCACATGCCTGTAATCCCAGCTACTCGGGAGGCTGAGGCAGGAGAACTGCTTGAACCCAGGAGGTGCAGGTTGCAGTGAACAGAGATCGCACCACTGCACCCCAGCCTGGGTGATAGAGTGAGACTCTGTCTCAAAAAAAAAAAAAAAACTGAACTATGCACCAAAGACGACAAATTCTGAAAATTTAATGTGATTTTAAGATGAGCCATGAAAATATAGGAGTGGCAAGTAAGCACACTCATTGTAATGTAGGCATACTAATATGTAATTAGGGTGACTAATTATACATAGTTTGGCTAAATATACTATGAAAGGATGCACAAGGTGTGAAAGTATTTATCTTTATACACATGAAGAAACTGGGCAGATGAAAGGCATAGGTAGCACCATCACTTCTCACTGGGCATTTTATTTTTTACATGAATGAATGTATTTCTGGTCAACAATATTATATTTAAAAACTTGGGGCTGGGCGCAGTGGCTCACGCCTGTAACCCCAGCAATTTGGGAGGCCGGGGCGGGTGGATCATCTGAGGTCAGGAGTTCAAGACCAACCTGGCCAACATGGTGAAACCCTGTCTCTACTAAAAACACAGAAAATTAGCTGGGCGTGGTAGTGCATGCCTGTAATTTCAGCTACTCAGGAGGCTGAGGCAGGAGAATCGCTGGAACCCAG
Source organism: Mandrillus leucophaeus (assembly GCF_000951045.1). Classification (NCBI taxonomy): domain Eukaryota; kingdom Metazoa; phylum Chordata; class Mammalia; order Primates; family Cercopithecidae; genus Mandrillus; species Mandrillus leucophaeus. The sequence goes on from NW_012102199.1 coordinate 1,238,293, forward strand.
GAGGCGGAGGTTTCAGTGAGCCAAGATGGCGCCACTGCACTCCAGGCTTGGTGACATAGTGAGACTCCATCTCAAAAAAAAAAAAAAGGGACCAGGAGGAGTGGCTCACACCTTTAATGCCAACACTTTGGCCAGGAGTTTGAGGTTGCAGTGAGCTATGGTTGTACCGCTGCACTCCAGCCTGAGAGACTGAGGGAGACTCTGTCTCAAAAAGACAAAATGAATTCACAACAACAACAAAAAGAAACAAAAAGCAAAACAAAGCAAATGTAGGCACCACCTGTGAAAGAGTCTCATCTACTCAGTCTGGAATCTGTAGGGGTTCCCAGGTGATCTGATGGGCCTAGGGCTGAGACCCACTTTGAAAATCATGTCCTTGATACGATAAGGCATGACCTCTGATGCCAAACTGCTCAGATTCACCCCCAACTCCACCCTTCAGTGGTTGACCTTGAACAAGCGAGTTCATCTACAACCTGTAAGATCAGTGTGAGGATGAAATCAGCATTTACCTGAGGGAGCTGAAAAGTCACCTTCTCCCTTCTCAGTGATCTGCTTCTGTTAATACGACCAAAACATTCAGTATCTGTGTAATTTCCAAACCATACCAGTTCTATGAAAGGTGTCTAACCACACCTGTATCTTACATGAATATTTGTGCATCTATTGCTATGAAAATGAGATCTCTACCCTAAATGTTACTTGATGAAGAATAATTCAATTTGTTACTAACAGTCAATGTGTAGAAGATAATTCTTACAAAGTGAGACAAAACACTTTTATTTTCTAACATAATGTCTTTTTTTAAAATTAAGACTGATTTGAACACTTAACACACACATGTTGAAGACCACAAAATGTTTCGTAAGATGATTTAATGTCATGGAAAGATGCTCACAGCATATTATTATATGAACAATCGCACAGAAAAAAAATATTATGTGTGAGATAAAATAGTTTTTTTTTTTATTGAAGTAGAATTCACCTACCACAAAATTCACCAATTCAAAGTGTCCAATTCAATAGCATTTAGTGCACTCACAATGTCGTACTACCTTCGTCACTATCTAGGTCTGGAACATTTTCACCATCCCAGGAGGAAACCCCATCCTGATTAGCAGTCGCTCCTCAGTCCCACCTCCCCACAGCTGCTGAAAGCCACCAATCTGTTATACATCTCTTCAGATTGGCCTGTTCTGGAAATTTCATATAAAAGGACCGCACACTGTGTGACCTTTTGCATCTGATGTCTTTCATTCAGTATCATGTATTCAAGGTTCATCCACAGTGTAGTAGGGATCACTGCTTCGTTCCTTTTTATAGCTGTGTAATATTCCATTGTATGGATGGACCACATTTTGTTTTATCCTTTCATCTGGTAATATACACCTTGGGGTTGTTTTCATTGTTTGGCCACTGTGAATAGGGCTGCCATGAACATTCATGCACAAGCGTCTTTTTGTTTGAACACCTGTCTCAATTATTTTGAGTAGGTATCTAGGATGGAATACAGGACTGTGGAATAGGGTCACAGGGTAAATTCTGTGCTTCACTTTTGATAAATCAGGGGTCATTTTCGTGGGGGTCAGAGTGGGTCTCTGCAGAACTCAGCTCAGGGGCTCCACCCGCAGCCAAAGTCCGCCCTCTGCGCGCAGGACCAGCTCCGGCTTCCTGCGGGGCTCGGTGTGGTCCGGCAGGACGCGGAAGCGCAGCAGCGTGAGCGCCAGGACCACCTTCATCTCCGCCATCGCGAACGTCTGCCCAATGCAGTTCCTGCAGGAGAGGGGTGGGAACTCTGACTGCAACCAAGAACCCCATCCTGGCCCCCTCAAGCCGGGAACCTGGCCTGGGACAGCCAACCCCACCTAGAGTAGCTTGAGGATAGAGAAGGGGGTATCTGTGCCGGGATCACCATGTGGGCTTGCATATCCTGCAAGCCTAGCCCAGCTCCAGCCCCCAGCCTAGACCAAGGTGGGGTGGGAGGGGGCTCTGAGCACACCACAGACCCTTCTAGGACCAACCCAACCCTACTCTATGGACCTTTTCCCATAAACTCCAGAGGAGGTGAGGGAAGGAGAGCTGGAACTTGGACCATCTACAATGTCCCCCTTTACCCCACTGTCATGCCCAGACCCCTGCACCCATCAACCCATCCCCATCTCAGACACAGGCCGCCCTTACCTGGGCCCTGCGGAGAAGGGAATAAAAGCCAGAGGTGACCTCTCCTTGATGTTCTCTGGGTCAAAGCGAAAGGGGTCGTAGACCTGGAGGTGAGACCAAGAAGGGTTGCTGGGTGGGGTCTCCCAGGTCCACCAGCCTTGGAGAAACAGACAGTTGTGTGTGTCTTGGAGGGAGGCGATGTTGGATTCTCCTGATCAAAACCCTGCCCCCTCCTCTAGGAGCCTTGGAATGGACAAAAACAGAGGCAGGCAGGGGGGCCCCGCACCTCAGGGTCTGGCCACACAGTTGGGTTGTGATGGGTTCCAAAAACACTGAGGAGGCAGGTAATGCCTGTGGGAGAGAAGGGGGCAGTCAGGAGAAGACCTCCTTCCCTGCGGGGACCCTCTTCCTACCCAGGAGGCTCCTTCCCGTGAGACTGTGAGCACCTTTGGGGATGACCCGGCCGTCTGGGAGCTCAATGTCCTGGGTGACATGGCGGGAGATGACCGGGACTGGGGGATGCAGCCGCAGGCTCTCCTTAATGCACATGGTCAGGAAGGGCAGCTGGGCCAAGTCGTCCCTAAGGAAACACCCAGCCCCAATCATTATCAACGGAGGAAAGACATAACTATCAGCTTCTCTGTTTGCAAGTGAGACCTTTTCTTCCTATAAGGAAATAAACTTTTAAAAAGAATTGTTACAAAGTTGCAGTAATAAAAACAGTGTGGCACTGTGGCAAAAACAAGAAAACAGACCCATGGAGAAGAACAGAGAGCTCAGAAAAAGACGTAAGTGAAAACTTCACATTTGATAAAGAGAGCCCTTGTCCAAAATAAAATCCTGGGAAACTGATGGATTTTACGGTTGTGAAAGAAAAATGTGGACCAATTTAACTTCACGAAAGTTGAATATGCTCAAGGTAGTAGTTTTTGCAAGTAAAGGATATTAATCAAAAGTACCCTCCAAAAGTTAAAAGGCAATATTTTGCAACCCAAGACAGAAAAAAAAAAAAAAAAAATCAATTTTGACCGGGTGTGGTGGCTCATGGCTGTAATCCCAGCACTCTGGGAGGCTAAGGTGGGTGGATCACAAGGTCAGGAGATCAAGATCATCCTGGCTAACATGGTGAAACCCCGTCTCTACTAAAAATACAAAAACTTAGCCGGGAGAGGTGGTGCACGCCTGTAATCCCAGCTACTCGGGAGGCTGAGGCAGGAGAATCGCTTGAACCCGGGAGGTGGAGGTTGCAGTGAGCTGAGATCGCACCACTGCACTCCAGCCTGGGCAACAGAGATTCTGTCTCAAAAAAAAAAAAATCAATTTTAATACACATTCTTAAAAGTAAATATTTTTGAAGAATCCAGAGAAAAAGAGTAAAAAAGTAAAGGACCAACTTCCACAAAAAGAAAACGTCCAAGAGATGTTTAACCTCACTCTTATTTAAAACAACGTCCATCAAAAGAAGAAAGGTGAAGATTGGCATAGATTTTAACATTTAATAATACATTAGTAGTATTGGTAAAGTTATGGGAAAGCTTGTGCCATCAAACTCAGCTAATAGGAAAGGACTTGCAATAATTAAAATTGTACAATGCAAATGTTCTTTGATTCAGCAATTGCACTTGAGGGAATTTGTCCTGCAGACATGCTTATACGTGTAAGGAATGGTCAGTGTGCACACATGCTGACTGACTCATGTCCACTTTTAGCAAAAGGTTAGGAACAAGTCACATATACATTGATGGGAAGATGTTTAGATAAATAGCCATACAAGAGAATACTATACAGCTACCCAAAAGGAGGAAATAGGGATCACTAGTCTCATCACATACTATAGGCTAGAAGGTAAATCAGTACAGACAATCTGGAAGGCAAACTGGAAATATCTACTATCATTGAAAATGTTTATGTGTCTTCAACATAGGAATGAGATGAATAAATAAGGAATAAAATATTTACCACTCAGAAAAAAATAGCATCAAGACACACTGTCTAGTGAAAAACAGTTACAAATATATACATATATGCACGTAAAAAGGGCAAAAAGTATATGAATATATATTTATGGAAATGAATGATTCAGAGGTAGGTGATAGATTGATAGATGATGATAGATAATAGATAGATGACAGATATAGAAAGATAGATAATAGATACATACATAGATGATAGAAACAGAGACACATAGATGATAGATAATAGGTAGATAGATACATAGATGATAGATAATAGAGATAGATAGATGATAGACAGATAATACAGATAGATAGATGATAGATAATAGAGATAGATAGGTGATAGATAGATAGATAGATAGATAGATAGATAGATAGATAGATAATGGAGATAGATAGATAGATAGATAGATGAGATAGAGAGATGATAGATAGATGAGATAGAGAGATGATAGATAGCTAGATAGATAATAGAGATAGATAGGTGATAGATAGATAGGTAATAGAGATAGATGACAGATAGATGATAGATAGATAGATTGATAGATAGATAGATAGATAGATAACAAATCTACAGCTCTGGAGACACCTTTAGAGAATGAGAAAGGATTAGGTGGGGTGGCAGAATTGTCAAGGAAAACCCTAGTCTTATCTGTAATATCTCATTTGGTGCAAGAAGAACCTGTCCTTATCATTGGTTTTGTAATTTAATGCTCATTTTCAATGTATATTTTCCATATACAACAGAACACCATTCAGCCTTAAAAAAAAAAAAAAAACTTATCTCATTTGCTACAACATGGAAGAACCTGGAGGAACTCATGCTAAGTGAAGTAAGCCAGGTGCAGAAACACAAACACACATGATCTTACTTATCCTGGGACCTGAAATAGTCAAGCTCATAGAAATAGGAGTGGAGGCCGGGCGTGGTGGTTCATGCCTGTAATTCCAGCACTTTGGGAGGCCGGGGGGAGCAGATCACAAGGTCAGGAGTTCAAGACCAGCCTGGCCAATATGGTGAAACCCCATCTCTAATAAAAATACAAAAAAAATTAACTGGCCGTGGTGGCAGGAGCCTGTAATCCCAGTTACTCAGGAGGCTGAGGCAGGAGAATCGCTTGAACCTGGCAGGCAGAGGTCGCAGTGAGTTGAGATTGCGCCACTGCACTCCAGCCTGGGTGACAGAGCAAGACTCTGTCTCAAAAAACAACAACAACAAAAAAGAAATAGAAGTAGAATGATGGTTACCAGAGGCCAGGGCTGAGGGAGGGACAGAGAAGGATGAGATGTTGGTCAAAGGATAGAAGCTTCAGTTATGCAAGAGGAATAAGTTTTTGAGATCTACTGCACAGCATGGTGATTTAGTGAACAATGTATTAATTGAAATTGCTAAGAGAGTACATTTCAAATGTTCTCAACACAAAAATGATAAATACATGAAGTGCTGGATTTGTTCATCACCTTGATTTAATAATTTCAGGTTGTACACCTACGTCATAACATCACATTGTACCTCTAATATGTATAATTAAAATTTATCAATGAAATAACAAATTTAAAAACAAACTCATTTTTGAAAACTCATATTTTGAGAGAAATATAAAATCTCAGAGATAAAGTGCAGAACTGCGTCTGTTTTTATAGTTTTATTTACAAAGAAAAACACAGTACATGTTCATGTAAATAAAAATCACAGTGGGAGTTCATATAAACATGGGCATTGGGATAGCCACTTTCTGGAAGAATACACAGAAAACTGCTGACCGTAGTCACTGCTAAGGTGGAGCTTAATAAGGAAGCTCATCTTTATCATAAATTGTTTGGACTCTTTCTTTTAACCACATGCACAATTTTTGCTTGAATCTGGATTTTATACTCCAGGACGTGGGTCTGGGCAAAGATTCTCTGCGTAAGACCTCAAAAGCACAGGCAATAGACCAATGAGATTACAACAAGGTAAAAAGCTTCTGCACAGCAAAGGAAACAATCAACAAAGTGAAGAATCAACCCACAGAATGGCAGAACATATTTGCAAACTACCCACCTGACAAGTGGGTTAGTGATTAGTAACCAGAATATATCATATAAGGAGCTCAAACAACTCAATAGGAAAAAAAAAAAAAACATCAAATCATCTTATTTAACACTGGTCAAAAGATCTGAATAGACATTTCTTAAAAGAAGACATACAAATGGCCAATAGGTAGATGGAAAAATGCTCAATGTCACTAATCGTCAGGGAAATGCAAATCAAAACCACAAAGAGATATCATTTCATCCCAGTTAAAATGGCTTTTATCAAAAAGACAGGCAACGGTAGATGCTGGTGAGGACATAGAGAAAGGGGAGCTCTCACACACTGTTGGTGGGAATATAAATTAGAGTAGCTACTGCACAGAACAGCACAGAGGTTCCTCAAGAAACTAAAACTAGAACTACCGTATAACCCAGAAATTCCACTACTGAAAAGAAAGACAAGAAATTTCTATCCCAAAGAAAGGAAATAAATCTGTTGAAGAGATACCTATACTTCCGTGTTTATTGCAGCACTATTCACAACAGCCAAAATGTGCATTCAGCCTAAGTGCCCATCAACTGAATGGATAAAGAAAATGTGGCGGCCGGGTGTGGTGGCTCATGCCTGTAATCCCAGCACTTTGGGAGGCCGAGGCAGGCAGATCATGAGGTCAGGAGTTCGAGACTAGCCTGGCCAATATGGTGAAACCCCATCCCTATTAAAAATACAAAAATTAGCCAGGCGTGGTTGGTGCACACCTGTAGTCCCAACTACTTGGGAGGCTGAGGCAGAAGAATAGCTTGAATCCGGGAGGCAGAGGTTGCAGTGAGCCAAGATCGTGCCACTGCACTCCAGCCTGGGCAACAGAGCGAGACTCTGTCTCAAAAAAAGAAAGAAGGAAAGAAAGAGAGAGAGAGAGAGGGAGGGAGGAAGGAAAGGGAGAAAGAGAGAGAGGAAGGAAAGGAGGGAGGGAGGAAGGCAGGAAGAAAGGAAGGCAGGAAGGGAGGAAGGAAGGGAGGAAGGAAGGAAGGAAGGAAGGAAGGAAGGAAGGAAGGAAGGAAGGAAGGAAATGTGGTGTGTATACACAATGGAATACTATGCCACCATTAAAAAGACTGGAATTTTGTCATTTGCGGCAACATGGATGGAACTGGAGGTCACTGTGGTAAGTAAATAAACCCAGCACAGAAAGACACATATTACATATTCTCACTCACATGTGGGAACTGAAAAAGCGGATCTCATGAAATAGAAGGTAGATTGGTAGAAGGGAGGGAGGGGTGAGGAGAAGTTGATTAACGGGCACAAATGAGAGGTTTGATAGGAGAAATAAAACCTAGCACTCGATAGATCAGTGGGCTCACTGCAGTTTACGATATGTACTGTACATACCAAAATAGTTAGCTTATGTTAGTTATGTTTCTAGCATAAAGAAAAGACAAATATTTCAGGCGACAGATATCCCAGGTACACTGATCCGATCTTTGCCAATTATATGAATGTATCAGATTATCACGTGCATTTCAAATCTATGTGCATCTATTATGCAGCAATAAAAAATTGTTTGTTAAAAATGCAGAAAAAGTATTGGTTTTAAAAGCAGAAAAACGTTTCTCCTCCTCACAGGGCTGCTGTGCTGAGCAAAGGCATGGACAGGAGGACACTGAATCCAAGACACCCATCCACTCCAATGCTTCCTCTCCTTCCTCCAGCCCCTGGCCTGGCTCGGGCCTCAGAATGTCCCCACTGTGCCCTCATTCTACAGCTAGTCCTCTCCAGAATGTCCTCCACACTAGCCCTAGAAAGATCTTCTGGTACCCAGATGTGACCTGTCCCTCCCCTGCTCAAACACTTCCCATGGCTCCCTATTGCCCTTGGGCTTAAACTGAAGCCATTAACATTTTCGCCAAGGTTACCACAGCCAGCCCCAGTTTTATCATCTCACCATGACCGAGTTTCTCCCTCTCTCTCCCCTTCTCCTTCTCCTTTCTGCCCCCTACCCTGCTCTCTCGCGCTCTCTCTCTCTCTCTCTCTCTCTTTCTCTCTCTCCTCTCTCTCTCTTCCTCCTGTGAAGATCCCAGGCAGTCTTCTTGACCTAGAGCACTGCTCCCTAACTGTACCCAATTATCTACTAATCATTATTCAGATCATTATTCAGGCTCTCAACTGAGACACTTTCTATACTCCCCAGTCCTGCTTCTCTGACTGCAAACCCCACCCCTGCCCGTGTGGGCTGGGAGTGTCCTGCCCAGGGACAGTTCCCCCACCAGGCTGGGAGCACCTGGAAAACAGATCCCTGGGCTGGGTCCTTCCCAGTTCTCCAGAGCACAGAAAGATGCTGTGCACAGATGTGGGGGAGGGAATGCAGCGTGGGAGCGTTTGCTGAATGAGGACGGGATGGATGAACGATGCAGGTGTTCTGGACTAGAATGGATAAATTTTACCCCCAGGTCTCCCTTATAAATCCCTGGACTGGACAGAAGGGTAGGAATTAGGGAACAGCAGAGCAAACATTCAACAAGTGAAGATGTTTGAAAAAAATGATATTTCTGGGAGAAAAGGAAGAGAGTGGAGGGGAAGTTCATTTGCTGAACATGTGCTAAGTGGCATGATCTGTCCTCACATATCATCACCAATTCTCTCAGAAGCCCAGGTCTTTCTGTAACCTAAGGGCCTGTAACCTTTCCCCAGACAGTCAGGCTGGGTATTAAGTCCTGCCTGTGGTTCTCTGCTCCTATTCCCACTAAGCAACAGTGGAAGAATCAACAAAAACAACCCCTCTCCCCTTCCCACCTGGGGAACAGAGTCAACGAGAGAGGCTCAGGAACAGCCACCAGCACCTGCACTCACCATTCAATCTCTTTAGGCTCACGGTCCTTCAGAAGCTCTTGCACCTCCTGTCGGCAGCGTTCCTGGTATTCCGGGTGCTTTGCAAGGTGGTACAGGACCCAGGAGAGACCACTGGCCGTGGTGTCATGGCCTGAGGGGCAGCAAGGCAGGCTTGGGTCTCTGGGCTGCTTCAGCACCCAAGGGTGGACAGCACCCATACATTGAGGACTTCAGGGAGGATGAGGGAAGGGGGACAGGAAGGCTGGGGGGTTTGGACCTACTGTTCCAACCACCCTGTTTGTGGAATGGAGAGATCTCGGTCCCCACTGTAGCCCCACACTGGGGCTCTCACCCTCAAACATAAAGGTGTCAGCTTCTGCTCTTATGTCCTCATCAGACAACTCCTTCCCGTCTTCATCCTGGAGAGAAGGCAATAACCCCAAACCCCGCCCCCAACAAAAAGTCACACTAGCTCTGAGGGCTCTTGAGTCTAATCTGAGACAATCTCTGAAGATTCATCCTTTTTCCAGAAATCCAAGTCCATCTTGCACTCCTAGACCCCTCTTGGTCACCACGGCCAGAGCCCCCACCTCATGACCTTCCTCTCTGGCTTCCTTGCCTCCTCTTGGTCCCTATTGGGAAGACTCAATGACCCATGAACATTTTAATGAAAAATTTCTGAGAAAAAGTTACTGGCAATCTGAGTTACAGGAGAATTAAATGGCAATTTCCCTTGGAAATTAGAGATTAAGTATTGCTCCAAAGATATTGGCCCACATTCTAGGGTGATACATCTAGAGAATCTTATCTCCCTGGAGACATTTGGCTTGTAAGCCTACAGACTATGGCATCTCACTGAAGAGGATTTGTCTATGCTCCAGAGCAAAAAACACACACCATCTCACAAAGCTAGCAAGCATTCTCACTCGATCTCTCTCTCTCTGCCTCCGTGTGTGTGTGTGTGTGCGCGCGCGTGTGTGTGTGTGTATCTCTCATTCTCTTTCTTGGGAAGAAATAGAAAATGTGCCAAGACTCATAATGTAGGGCCCCTCTCCTAGGGTGCAAACTCTTCTGGACATACAGGTGAAAACATTGCCCTTGGAGAAATTTGACTTGAGGCTGAAGAGCCAGTGCCACAATCCTGCTCTGGCTGGTAGTATCGCTGTGAGCGAGACATGGGCTGCTCTGATTCAGAGGTTTAATGCATCCGTCACAACAGACATACACATAGACAAAGACGTAGACACAGATGCATTCACAAACACACACAGACAAAGTCATAGACTTAGACACAAACACAGACACACAAACACACATAAACATAGACATACACACAGATATAGACACAGACACACACACAGACGAAATCATAGACTTAGAAACGCAGACACACAAATACACATAGACATACACACAGATATAGACACACACACACACAGACGAAGTCACACTTAGAAACACAGACACACAAATACAAATACACATAAACATATACATAGACACAGGTATAGACACACACACAAACACACATAGATGAAGTCACAGGCTTAGAAACACAGACACACAAATA
>NW_012102199.1:1249401-1251259 GCF_000951045.1 Mandrillus leucophaeus
GACTTAGAAACACAGACACACAAATACACATAAACATAGACACACACTCAGACACAAATACTCATAGACGTAAACACAGACATAGACAAAAACAGACACAAGCACAGGCACAGACAAAGATATACACACAGCATTGACATAGACACAGCCATAGACGAAGACACTGTCACAGACACAGACAAAAAACACGGACATAGACAGACACTGAGACAAAGACACAAACACGGAGAAAAGACAAAGACATAAACACAGACACAGATACACACAAAGACATAGACATGGATGAAGATATAGACAGAGACAAAGACATGCACATAGACGTAGAAAAGACAGGACAAAGCCGTAGACATGGACAAAGATGAGGACACAGATACAAAGACGTACGGATATGGCCAATGACAAAGACAAAGACACACAGTCACAGTCACAGACAGAGACACAAACTCAAACAGAGACAAAGATATAGAAAGACATAGGCAAAAACATAAACATAGATCCAGATGTAGATGTAGATGTAAATGTACCTATTTAAATGTGGCCAATTCACTCATTAGCTTGTAAATAGAGCAAACTCTCAGACTTGTCAGTTTCAAACCTAGCAGCTCCCTGCTACGTGCATTCCACAGAGGCATCTCCAAAACCTATCTCTGACCTGTCCCTCCCTTCCTCAATCACCTTCCATGGCTTCCTAGTGCCCTCTGGATCAAGTTCAAATTCTTTCATCTGACATTTCACATGAAGCTCCCTTCTACTTCTTGAATTCAGATCCCAGAGAAGCCCACCTTGCTCAGCAGGAGCACATCAATGAAGTCCAAAGTCTTGGATTTGGCCTTGGCTTGGAGGAAGTCCTCAACACCCTGGCTAGGGAGGGTGCGGCGACGCTCCTGGATGACGGCGTCTGTGAAGTCGTGCACCAGGCGGCAGGCCCTGCGGAAACGCTGCCCATCAGGGGTGAGATAATACAGGAAATCTATATACAGGAGGATCTGCTGGTGTCTTTTTGATATAAGGGCACTGAGCTCCAAGATGGCGGCAATATATTCACTGGGCTTCCTGCAGGATAAGGGCAGAAAGGGAGAAAACAATTTAATACACCGGAAGCCCCAGGAGCACCTCCCACCAGCAGCCAGGAGCTACCTCCTATCAGTAAACGGAGTATCCAGGAATAGATGACCCCACAGATACAGGGTGGGGATCAGCATGAGATTGATTCTCCAAGCTCTCTTCTCCCCCTGCATCCTATCTCTGTGAGATGCCTCCATGCCGCTAGGCATCCAGAGTATAACTTGCACATTTTTCTCCTGTTCTCTCTTTCCCTCACCGTATACAGTCCTGACCCTTCTCCTTGAAACTGTCCACAAAGTTCAGACTTCATCCTCCTCCAACCGGTCCATGATCTAGCTTCCACCCTAGCCTCTTTGCATCAATGTTAACTCCATTTAGTGCTACATTACAGGCAATCCCCTATAGAGCTCAGCTCTGACCACATCCACCAGTTCAAACCTCTTCGATGGCTCCCTGGAAGCCTCAAGATAAAGTTCACACCAGTCCTTCAATGATCAGGTATAACGAAACACCTCCAGGAAGGTTTGTCTGATTTCCCTGCTCAGTCCTCCCTCCCCCACCTACCCACTTTGGGTCCATGGCCCAAGATCCCAGACCCTAGGCAAGAACTTACTCCTGACAATGGCTGTCAAAGCTGAAGACACATTTCTGCAGACTGTCCAAGGTCATGAGGCTGATGTGCTCAAACATGTCCAGACGGGCACTGCCCCCCGAGGCCAGGGGCTGCCACTTGGCCTAGCCAGAGAAGGGGACAGAGCTGGGGCAGGCTCCTCACTCCTTTGAGCACCTCTCC
>NW_012102199.1:1252979-1260003 GCF_000951045.1 Mandrillus leucophaeus
TATGCAATGGTCGTCATGACCCTCTTGAGTTTACAGGGCCAGGGTGATGGAAACATAGAAACAGACACCTTCTGGGCACCTACTGTGCACCAGGGACATGACTCCATTACATCACCTTGACCATCTTTTAAGTAGGGATTATTAGCCCCATTCTACAGATGAGGAAACCAAGGCTCAGAGAGGAAGAGCAATGGCCCAATGGCACAAGCAGAGCCAAAATTCCAAACCAGATCTGTCTGTGGTCCCCCCAACCAAAGGCTGCAGCTGGGACCTTGGCTTCAAATAACTCACATGCATGATGTTCACACTCTCATTGAAAATCTTCATATAGGGCTTCAGGATGTTGAAATGGAAGGCGGGTGTCAGCATCCGACGGTGGCGGCTCCACTTGTCACCAGCACTCAGCAGGAGCCCATCCCCTAACAGGGAAGCCAAGGGCCATGGGCAAGGGCGTCTCCCTCCCCTGGCCCTCCAGGTTGTTCCCAACCCTGTTCACCTGCAGATACTCACCCAGCCAGGGCTCCAGGAAGCTGTAGAAGAACTTGTCCTTTGGTACAAGGGCGGCTGACATAAATGAGGACAATCAGGGGCCATGGAGGCAGGTGAAGGAGGAACTTTGGGGGTGGGGGGAGGCTCCCAGCAAGAGGTTTGCATTTCTCCCTTCCGAGCCCCACATACAGGAAGGGGGCCAAGGGCAGAGGAAGAAAGGAGGATGGGGGAGGGGAGAGAAGACCAGACCAGGCTATGGCAGCACAGTACAGCGATGGCACTGCCTAACCTGGCACAAAGAAGCTATGTCGGGGCTCCAGCATGCCTTGACATGCCTCCTACATGACCCAACATTTTCCTCAACCCCTGAGCACAGCTCAGCACTCTACAGAATGCCTTCACATGGACCTAGGACACCCTGTCTGCCCCAGCACTCTCTGACATCTCCTGGCATGGCATCTTCTGACATGGACCTGGACATGAGACATGACCCTGACATGTGTTCACATGTCCTGACATGGCCACAAAATACATGACAATTCCTAACACGAGACAGTATGCTCTAACATGCACATGAGATGGTCTAACATGACCTTAAACGCGTGTTCCACATACAGGCTCCGGGTTGAATATAAATATGGTATCTTTAACGTCCCAGACATAGCCCACATGTGACCCAGACTGTTCCTTAGGCATGACCCAAACATACTATAACACAGCCTCAGACAAGACTCAAATAATGTATCAGACAGCTCACGCAGGGACTCTGGGTCCCAGACCTCACATAAGCCCCAAACATGGCCCAGATGTGACCAGCAGGAGGAAACAGCAATGTCAAACAGCACCTGAGACAAGAACCAAACAGGCCCTCACATGCCCCACATGTCCTTGGCCACAGATCAACCCCACATATGACCAGCTCTACATGGCCCCGGTTGGATTGATACACCAGATGTAACCAGGTATAACACATTTCAGGTGTAACCAGGACCCACGTGTAAATATACACGTGACAAGACATAGCCGTACAGCAGACCTGACCATTTAACAGCCATCATAGAGACACGTCCCAGACATGAGCAAGCAGGAATAGAGGTCAGACAGGTGGAAGTCCAGGGGCGATGGAGGCAATGGCGTCTCCACCACAGCCCCACCTGGCTATACATGGGTCACGTGATCAGCTGGAGCCAGCTGTGGGCAAGGCGTGGCCAGTGCAATGTCTGCCTGGAGCAAAGAGCACAGGCTTGATGCAGGTGGGGAGAAAGATGTGGATGACTGCCTGCCAGGGCCCCACCCACCAGCAGCACATATCACCAAAGGTGCCCACCAGGCTTTGTGTGTATAGAAGACCTTCCTCCGAGCTGTGAATCTGGAGAAAAACAAACAGGACCCAATTCATGCTGTCCTAGGCTGTGAGAGAGAAGGATCTGCAGAGAAGAGGTCGAAGCCCTCGTCCTGAGGATTTCAAGCAGCATCTCATCCTCCTCTCAGTGCTGAGCCCCACCTGGGCTTCCTCCTCACATCCTCCAGGCAAGACTCTCCAGTCCTTCAGTTACACAGACAGAAAAGAGGTCTTTCCTCATGTGGATCCACACACCGTGTTTCCTGGGCTCTCATTCATCCCATTTTCCAGATGAAGAGCCTGAGACTCTGAACAAGAAAGTCACTTGCCCACAGTCCCAGACCATGGCAAGTCTGAGGCCTGAGACTGGGTCTGTCTGCACCCATGGCCTGAATCCTTAACCAACAAACTTCTTTGCGCCCCCAAAACAGTAGCTCTGGAAGACCCAGGCCTGCCAAGACTGGCCTATCAGAGTCACAGGGATTGGGTGAAAAATTGGTCCTATGACTCAGGCAAGGAGAAGTAAATCATGGGCCATTTCTGGGAACTCTGGGGGAAAGGTGGGGTTTCCCATGGGAACTGAGCTTCTGGGACTCATCTTCGACATCATGAGGAAAAGACCGCCTTGAAAGGAAAAGCAGCCTGGAGAAAGCTAAAGCCAAGAGAGAAAGACAGATTCCTAGTGACATTGTGTGAGACCCGGATCCAGCCATGCCTGAAGGCCACCCTCCCTGGACTTTAAAGTCAATAGGTTCTCTTTCTTTGCTTAGACCACACTAGGTTGGGTTTCCACCACTCACAATGGAAAGAGACCTCAATAACCAGAGACAGCTGGGAACCAGCCCAGAGTCACTCAGCATTTTAATGTCAGAGCCATGGTCTCTGTAGGATGCTGCCCATTCCCCCTGCTCAGCCTGGCCTGTCCAACGATGGGAAGCACAGAGATCAAGGAAAGGGTCCCAAGCTGGGGTGGAGTCTCCTTTTGGAGATCCCCAGGGCCTGCAGCAGGAGAGCAATGAACTTAGGGTAGACAAGCTATAGGATGGGGTAAAAGGAATTGACCCACCAGAGGTGGACATCATGGAAATAGCAGCCCCGACCTCCCACCAGCCACAAGTCCTCCTCATTGTTCTAGGCTTTGGGACAGGCAAGTTGATGCTAGACCTGGCAAGGGGCCTTGAATACTACCAATGTCCAATTGCATCACCCTGCACTCTCCTTTCAAACATTCCTACTCATTGTTCCAGACAGAGCTCCAGCAACTCCTCCTCCAGGAAGTCTTCCAGCCTGCCCCAGCAGAGACCTTGTTCTTCCCTGGACCGTCATCCATCTCCCTCTGGCCCTTTTCTGATCCCATGAAGTTGGGGATATCTCTATCCAGGTCCATCTCCTTAAGGTTGGGGTTTCCTCCAAGACAGAGCCTTGAGTTGAGGTCTCTCGGGGTGTTCCAGGGCAGCCCAGAATACCAGAACAGGGGTTCAGATGGCAATGGAGAGAGGAGACGCTGAGATGGGAATTGATGAATACATGAAAGAAAGACGAAGATGGCTGAGAGAGAAGGAAAGGAGAGGCCAGAGTACTGCAGGGACCAAACAGGAGCTTGGGGATAGAGGAAGTGCAGGCCTCAAATGCACTGCAGCACCCACCACCAGGTGTTCCAGATGGTACCTGAGGCATTGATGACAGACCGGATGATGTCGGGGTGGCACAAACTGAGGAGGGGGAAGACGGGGCCCATCCAGACCCTAAAGCCCCGGGGATAGGTGGCCACCAGCTGAGTCAGAACTCTCATGCCCTCCTCTGTGGATTTGACCTGCAAGCAAGGCAGGGGTCGTTACCTTCTGTGATGGTTAATTCTAGGTGTCCACTTGACTAGGCTAAGGGATGCCCAGGCAGTTGGTCAAACATTTCTGGGTGTGTCTAATCTATTCGTCCTATCTATCTAATTTTTCTATATATATATCTATCTGCCTACCCATCTATCCATCAATCCATCTTATCTGTACTTTCATCCATCCATATATTCATCCTATTATCTACTTATCACCTATTAATAACTACCTATCCATCTGTCTAATGTATCCATCATATATACCTACTCTATCTGTATACCTAATCTATCCATCCTATCTACTCTATCTACCCATCCATCCATCATCCATCGATCCATCCTATCTGTTCATCCATGTGTCCATGCATCCATCTATCCTTTTATCTATCTACGTACCTGTCCACCCATCCATCCACCCATCTATCCATCCTATCTGTGCATCTATCTATCTATCCTATTATCTATCTATCTATCTGTCTATCTATCTATTTATCTATCTATCTACATTCCTCCTGATCGATCGATCTATCTATCTATCTATCTATCTATCTATCTATCTATCTATCTATCTATCTATCTATCTATCTATCCTATTATCTGTCTATTTATTTATCTGTCTATCTATCTATCTATCTATCTATCTATCTATCTATCTATCTATCTATCTATCTACATTCCTCCTGATCGATCTATCTATCTATCTATCTATCTATCTATCTATCTATCTATCTATCTATCTATCTATTTATCTATCTATCTAATCTATCTATCCTATTATCTATCTATCTGTCTATTTATTTATCTGTCTATCTGTCTATCTATCTATCTATCTATCTATCTATCTATCTATCTATCTGTCTATCTATCTATCCACATTCCTCCTGCTCTCTCTCTCTCTTGGGGCCACCTCCAAGTCCCAAGGGTGCATCCCAGGGCGGAGGGAGAAGACACACCGTCCACTCACAGAGGCCCAGTTAGCTTGAGAGGAAAGATTTTCTTGTTCTGGGAGTCATTTCAGCCCAGAGGCGGCCACATGGGGAGGTCCTCACAGGGGAGATTCGTAGGGAGCAGTATGGCCTCAGGACATGTCCCTAAGGCTGGTCCCCACACCCCTTCATGTCCTGACTGGTTCACAGAGGTTCCGGTTCCTCCCATGGAGAAGGTTCTGCACACAGGGGACCCTCTCTTCTCAGCAGCCACTAGGGGAGCAGAGGTGACTCTGACTGTCCATCAGGGCAGTGTCTCCCACCTGGGAGCAGCTTCTGCACCAGGCTCTGTGCTAGTGCGTCCTGTGCACCCTCCCACTTCACCTGTGGACACACCCATCAATCCTGCCATTTGCAAATGAGCAGACTAAGACCACATCCTCCAAAGAAGAGAGCAAGTCTAAGTCAGAGGGCAAGGTCTTGGGGAAGGGAAAGGCCAAGGAAAGCTTCTGAAAGGGGAAGTGAGTGACCAACTTTTATCTGGGTTTGGTAACAGGTCTCATTGGTAAGAGGGAGATAAGAGGAAGAGGAAGATAAGAGGAAGGGGCCTTCAGATATGGTGGAAGTGGGAGAGCGCCCACGCCTCTCCTCTAGCCCAGCTGTACCCTCACAACAGGAAATAGTCCAGGCAGGGAGAGGACCCTGGACAGTGGGTGCAGGAGGCCTCGAGTCCAGCCATGGAGAATGTGGGAATGCCAGGGACTCGCCTCTCTGTGCAGCCAACCCTCTGCCCAGAAGCCCCGCAGAGGTGCATTAATGTGGGAAGACAGGCAGGAAAAGGATTCAATGCAGGCCAGGAGTGGGAAGATGAGGAGGTGAGAAGGGCTTGGGTTGGCACAGCACAGAAATAAGTGAATAAACAGAAGAATGAGTAAGACGCTTCCCCTGCTTTTCTGCCACCCCAGATCCCAGCCCACCCCCTTCACCCCAACTCCGTCAGCCTCAGACCCCTCAGGAAGTCCATCCACCCTGAGACCTAGACCCGTCCTGCTGCCACACTCACCATGCCCTGGTGTCCCCAAAACCAGTTCCGTTTCGGGGGTTGTGGGAAACCCCGGAGGCGGCGGCTGTTGTCATAGAAGGCGTAGGCCCAGGCCAGGACACGGGCCAGGAGCCAGGAGGTCCCGACTAGCAGCAGGAGCAGCCACGGGGACGCTGCCACCGGCCCGAGGCCCAGCCAGGACAGGCTCAGCTGGGACATCCTGCAGGGCAGATGGGATGGAGGGTGAGATCCTGAGGCCCAGGGAAGGGCCCAGGGAGCTCCAGGGATAGTGAAGAGGCAGGGACGGGCAGTGCTGGAGGTAGAGCAGGGAGGGCTCAGCAATGGGTAAAAAGGGACTGAGAGGTAAAGTCCAGAAAGGCCCAGCCAAAACCAGCAGCCAAGTGGCCTCCAGTTCCCTAGTAAACACTCAGAATGGGAAAGAGAGAGAGAGACTGATTAAAGTCCAGAAAGGCCCAGCCTGAATCACTGGGAGGTTGCCAGGGGCTTGGTTTCAGTTACCAGGAAACCTCCCATCCTCCAGGCCAGCACCTGGGAGCTGCATGGGCCTTGGGCAGTACCCCTCTTCATCCCAGGCCAGGACCCCCCCAGACCTGCCACTCCCAGCCTGGTACCTTCTGTCAGGAGCAGTTTGTCCCACACAACCTCCTCTCCCTGTCTGCTGGGAGGCCTTTGACTCTGGCCCTTGATGTAGGAAAGGCTGTGGGAGGGCTGACTGGGTTGGGCTGGGCCAACCAATCCCTGCAGCCTGGGTGCATCTCCCGAGCCTGGGCAGCCAACAAACACCTGGCCTCAGGCCAGCTGAGTGCAGAGGAATCAACTCAAGGTCCGGGTGGATGGGTAGATAGATAATAGAGTAGATAGGATAGATAGCTTAGGTAGATAGACAAAGTAGATATAGATGATGGATATATTAGACAGATGGATAGATAGCTATTAATAGAAGATAGATACATAGATAATAGGATAAATAGATGAATGGATGAACCTACAGCTAAGATGGATTGATGGATGGATGGGTAAGCAGATATATATATAGAGAGAGAGAAATTAGATAGATGGGATGAGTAGATTAGATAGACACACCCAGAAACAATGTTCCATCGCTGCCCCAGATATGTGGGATCCTCATTTGTGACATGGGAACTGGGGATCCTGGGTCACTCCAATCACTGCAGATGCTACACGGCCAGTGACTTACTCAGTACGATGCTGAGGAACCATCAGAAACATGATCAGAGTCACTCTCAGGCAAACTAAAAATAAAAATAAAATAAAAAATAAAAACCTCCAAGGATTAAATGATTTTTCCCATTGTCCTGGGGAGAAATTAATCCAAGGGAGGTCACAGGGCAAAGAATTCCCCATCACCACCA
>NW_012102199.1:1260383-1262750 GCF_000951045.1 Mandrillus leucophaeus
TGTTAACCAGGATGGTCTCGATCTCCTGACCTCGTGATCCGCCCGTCTCGGCCTCCCAAAGTGCTGGGATTACAGGCTTGAGCCACCGCGCCCGGCCTTGAGCCACCGCGCCCAGCCTAGCATGAAATTTCTTTTGCTAGGTTTCTTTCTGATAAGGGAGAAGAGCTTAATATCTCTACCTTTCCTCTCCTCCTCCTGCCTGGTCTCTGTATTCTGGGTTAAACTTTAATTTATGTTGGGGATTTGCAATGTCTGACACATCTACCTGAGCCTTCTGCACAGAGATACATTGGGAGTGGAGGCTAATAATTGGGTCAAAGGAGAAACGCCGTAAGCCCACACTCCAGCCTATCAGGGTGGATTAAAGGTCTGACTTGCCCAACTCTTGTCTCACCTGCTCCCATGGTCTGAGTAAAAGTCTGGGTCCTGGGACTACGAGGTTGTGTGAAGCCTTCCAGCCCCATACCTGCAGAACAGTTTGCAGTTCACTCTGCTCTGAACTGCCCCAACTTTGCACAGATATTCTTCATTCCTCGAAAGAAACTGCACCCTTCAAAGCTCACACGTTTCCCTTCTTGGCTCAGCACAGGGAGCAAGTTCTCTAGATAGCTTATTATCAAATAAAATGGTGGAGAAGGGAACCCAGGCAGCTGGGCACAAAAGGGAATGAGCAACAAACTTCCTCTCCGAACACGATTTTCTGTGTAAGATCCTGGACACTCCCTGGACTGCTCCCAGCCATCTGCCTCATGCTAGATTTCTAGTTAACTTTAAATAAGAAAAACTCACATCTTCCTTCTAGATGTAGCTGTGGTCATTTCAACTTAGGCAGTTGTGCTTGAGACTCTTCTCCTTAATACCACACGACAAGGTCATTCCCCACTGCTTTTATTTACCTTCACTTAAATTTTTGTACTTAACATTGGATTGAACAAGAACAGAGAAGAGAATCACAATTATTGTGTAGATGCTACATTGTAGTTACATTTTATCTTGTAATTATTACAGTGCTGGGACTATTCAAGCTTTAAAATCCTTTCTTGAGATCTCGAAGCTAGTCAGTGGTTGTGCTGGCATTGATATGGTTTGAGTCTGTGTCCCTACCCAAATCTCATGTTGAATTGTAATCCCCAATGTTGGATGTGGCGCCCGGTGGGAGGTGTTTGGCTCATGGGAGCAGATCCCTCATGGCTTGGTGCAGTCTTCCTGTTAGCAAGTTCTTGCAAGATCTGGTTATTTAAAACTGTATAGCACCTGCCCCCTCTCTCTTGCTCCTGCTTTTGCCAAGTGGTGTGCCTGCTCCTACTTTGCCTTCTAACATGAGTAAAATTTCTCTGAGGCCTCCACAGAACCAGATGCCACTATGCTTCCTGTACAGCCTACAGAATCATGATCCAATTAAACCTTTTTTGTTTATAAATTACCCAGTCTCAAATATTTCCTTTTTTTGGGGGGAGGGGTCTTAAACTCCAGGCCTCAAGCAATTCTCCCACCTTGGCCTCCCAAGGTGTAATCCCAAAATGCTGGGATTACAGGCATGAGCCACCATACCCAGCCAGATATTTCTTTATAGCAACACAAGAGTGGCCGAATACAGAAGGATATTGTCACTGATTTACTCCTAGTCTTCTCTCCTGTATGTCGCTGTGCTTGACTAACCTTAAACAGTCACTTTAAATAACTTGTAAGATTCACCTAACTACACACTTTTTATATTGTCCTTCAATCCTTGTACTTAAGGCATAAACATGTTTTATGCTTATTATATAGGCATTTAAATAATGCATATAGGCCCTATGTTTCTCTATCAATGTTATAATTTTTATCAGCCACATAATTTTGAATCACATTTATATACCATCATTCACCTTCCATCTATCCAAAAGATACAAGAAGGGGAAATAAAAGAATAAAAGGTAAGTGCTAATAGATAATCTGAATAGGCCTATGTCCATTAAAGCAATTGAAACAATAATTAATAACCTTCCAAAACAGAAAGCCAAGACGCCAATTGGCTCACTGATGAATCCTACCAAACATTTAAGGAAGAAATTATACCAATTTTCTTCTACGTCTTTTGAAAGACAGAAGCAGGGAGACTATTCCGTAACTCATTTTATGAGGCCAGCATTACCCTAATGCCAAATACAGAGACATTACAAGAAATCAAATAAAAGAGAAAGAAGGAAAAAAAAGAAATAAAAAAATTATGCAGATTAATATTGCTCACAAACCTAGATGCAAAATTCTCAGGAAAATATCAAATCAAATCCAGCAAAGTAGAAAAATAATCACACACATTAACAGGGGTGAGATGACGTCTTATCATGGTCTTGACTTGCATTTCCCAGATGATTAGTGATGTTG
>NW_012102199.1:1266070-1268400 GCF_000951045.1 Mandrillus leucophaeus
GGGGGTAATTTGCAAAGTACCCCCAGAGAAGGTTGAGAAGGTAAAATAAACATAAAATTGTGATACTTTTCTCCACACCACAACAAAGGTGCTTGGATTTAAAAATTCAACTTGCAACTCTAGAAGAAAAAGAGAAGAAACAATTTACAACCCCAAAATATTTTCCAGAAAAATGACAAAACTGGTAACTACCTAGAAATGTTATTAGTGAATCAAAGTGCAGGTAATCACAGCATTAACATCAAATGTATTTGAAGACTCAAAGTTTTACATGTTGTCGATGACAAATAACTAGTTGATTTTTTAAGGTGGTAGGTGTGAAATAAAGATAATACAAATCTAATTTTTCCAGGAACTATAGCACTCCCCTGTCCCCATGAAATTAAATTATGATTTCACTGTTCAACATAATATAAAACTGTTTTGAGTAAGAGTGAAATAGAAGCATGAATTTAGATATGCACCAAACCCTATATGATGGACTAATTCACATGTAGTATTTTTTATAACAACCTAATTAGATATTGTCTTTCATTGCTTGCTATAATTCTGAGAAACTGCTTTTAACAACATACCTTTACGCTACCACTTAACTAAATGGGGACATATAAATACATAAATTTTTAAAGAAAAAAATTCAAATTATTTAGAGGAGAAATAAAACTTCAATTATTTCCTTTTTTTATTATTATACTTTACGTTCCAGGATACAAGTGCACAACATGCAGGTTTGTAACACATAGAAGCTGCATTTAGATAAAAAGGTATATGGCTTATGATACTTTCCACAATGTAATGAATTTATATTCCAATTTTCTCATAAATGAAAGATTGTAAAGCAAAATATTTTGTTCCTTGAAAATAGTCTCTCTTTTCTCCTAACCCTGGTAAGAACAATTAGTGAGCCCTTGATTTCAAGACTGTTGCTGTCATCCATGTCAATTGTCTTTTTCATGAAGTATAATATTTCGAGAGAAAGAGAGAGATGTAAAAATTAAAGAGAAAAACCTGCTTTTGGAATGCAACAATTCTAAATCATTTCACTAAGAAGCACCCTTTGATATGCTGGTCTGAACTTTTAATTTAGAATCTAAACAGTACTTATTTCGGAAGTAGAATTTTCTCCAGTTTTAATAACTTCATATATAGCAATACTAAGGACATTAACCCGTGCTTTTGAGATTTTGGTAGGTGTTCTAATAATGTAATATTTTAGATATGGCTCATTGTCAAGATTGGGTGGACAGAGATTTCATGAACTGGCTACAGAAAGCTAACTAAACTCTTAATGACTGAATAATGGTTTGCATTTTGCTTGAGCCAAAAAAGATGTTTAAGCCATATACTACCACATTCCCTCCTTAACATTCCTAAGTTTCTGAATTCTTCATAGTTTTCTAATGAACATATAGTTTTCCTGAGTAAGAGTATTAAAAAGTTAACCTTTCTTCCAAAAGTATAAAAATAAATAAAATACAATTTTTTTTACATAGCATTAAAGGCACAGAGATATTGACCCCTCCTCTTCATTATGATTGGCCCATCCCTTTAAAAAGACAGCAAGAGGCCGGGCGCGGTGGCTCACGCCTGTAACCCCAGCACTTTGGGAGGCCGAGGCGGGCGAATCACAAAGTCAGGAGATCCAGACCATCCTGGCTAACACGGTGAAACCCCATCTCCACTAAAAATACAAAAAATTAGCCGGGCGCGGTGGCGGGCGCCTGTAGTCCCAGCTACTCGGGAGGCTGAGGCCGGAGAATGGCGTGAACCCGGGAGGCGGAGCTTGCAGTGAGCTCAGATTATGCCACTGCACTCCAGCCTGGGTGACAGAGCATATCCCTCATCTACTGTGTTGCTAGGGAACATATGTGAGCAAAATCTATCATGCACACTTCAGCAATCTCTTGGCAACCAGTGGGAAGGTGGTAGAAAACGTTTTCCAATTAGAAAAGTACATTTCCATTTAAATGTTCTTGTGACTTGCTTTTCCACCCATTGTCTTGCTCCAGATTTTCAACTTTCAATAAAGTCTGACTGTGATGCTTTTTCGTATACATTTTCCTGCGACGAGCATACATCTCGAACAAGCTTTTGCCTACTGAAGCCTCTATTTTTCCATTCGCTGTGGAACTGAACACATGAAAGTTACTGTAGCACTCTAGTACTTCCGTGTCTGACAGTTTTCCTTGGACAAAAACTTTTCTGCCAAATTTCTGTCGTTCAGTTTTGTGGTGGTTGCCTGAGACGAACCTTCACAAACAAAGTAATGAACTTGTGTAAAAGTTAAGCTGCTTCTGGTTTTCAAACCACTGCGGAGTTTTCTCAATCTT
>NW_012102199.1:1268450-1269767 GCF_000951045.1 Mandrillus leucophaeus
TTCAGATAGTTTGCCTATTTTTTAAAAGGATTATTTTGAGGTAATTTTTTTTTTTTTTTTTTTGCTATTAAGTTCCCTATGTATTCTAATTACTAATCCCTTGTCAGATGGATAATTTGCAAATATTTTTTCTCATTCTGTAGGTTATCTCTTCACTTTATTGATTTGTTTCTTTGCTGTGCACAAGCTTTTTGGTTTCATGTGACCCCATTAGTCTATTTGCTTTTGTTGTCTGTGCTTTTGAGGTCTTACCCAAAAAATCCTTGCCCAGACCAATGTCCTGAAGTGTCTTCCAAATATTTTCTTCTACTAGTTCGAAGTGTCATGTCTTGCACTTAAGTCTTTAATCTACTGTGATGGTTAAT
Source organism: Mandrillus leucophaeus (assembly GCF_000951045.1). Classification (NCBI taxonomy): domain Eukaryota; kingdom Metazoa; phylum Chordata; class Mammalia; order Primates; family Cercopithecidae; genus Mandrillus; species Mandrillus leucophaeus. Next base: position 1,268,816 of record NW_012102199.1, read on the forward strand.
TTTGAGTGTCAACTTGCTTGGATTGAAGGATGCAAGGTATTGTTCCTGGGTGTGTCTGTGACGGTGTTGTCACAGGAGATTAACATTTGAGTCAGTGGACTGGGAAAGGCAGACCCACTCTCAATCTGGGTGGGCACAATCTAATCAGCTGCCAGCACAGACAGAATAAAGGCAGGCAGAAAAACATGAAGAGACTAGACTGGCTTAGCCTCCCAGCCTACATCTTTCTCCCTCACTGGATGCTTTTTGCCCTTGAACATCAAAATACAAGTTCTTCGGCTTTGGGACTCAGACTGGTTTCCTTGCTCCTCAGCTTGCAGATGGCCTACTGTGGGACCTCACCTTGAGATCATGTGAGTCAATATTCCTTAATAAACCCCCCTTTATAGATACATCTATCCTACTAGTTCTGTCCCTCTAAAGAGAACTGACTAATACAGATTTTGGCACCAGGAGTGGGATCCATACATCTATCCTATTAGTTTGGTCCCTCTAGAGAACCCTGACTAATACAGATTTTGGTACCAGGAGTGGGGTTCCTACATCTATCCTATTAGCTCTGTCCCTCTAGAGAACCCTAACTAACACATCTGTCTTGATTTTATTTTTGAATAGGGTGAGAGATAGGGGTCTAGTTTCATTCTTCTAAATATGAAGACCCAGTTTTTTTCAGCACCATTTATTGAAGAGACTGTTTTTTTCTAACTGAATGGTCTTTGCACCTCTGTCAAAAATTAGTTGGCTCTAAATTCGTGAATTTATTTCTGGGTTCTCTGTTCTGTTCCATTGGTCTATGCATCTCTTTTTATACCAGTACTATATGGTGTTGGCTGTAGCATTGTAGTATAATTTGAAGTTGGCAGTGTAATATTTCCATCTAAGTTCTTTTTTCTCAGGACAGCTTTGGCTATTTGGGGTCTTCTGTGATACCACATGAATTTTAGAATTTTTT
>NW_012102199.1:1274647-1275691 GCF_000951045.1 Mandrillus leucophaeus
AAAGTTACTGTAGCACTCTAGTACTTCCGTGTCTGACAGTTTTCCTTGGACAAAAACTTTTCTGCCAAATTTCTGTCGTTCAGTTTTGTGGTGGTTGCCTGAGACGAACCTTCACAAACAAAGTAATGAACTTGTGTAAAAGTTAAGCTGCTTCTGGTTTTCAAACCACTGCGGAGTTTTCTCAATCTTCTGAATACTGACGGCAACAGCATCTTTTCTTAAGCAGTACCCATTATGGAAAAATCCGGAGACTCCATCCTTTATAGTTTCTTTTGTTAAGCTTCTTCCATAGTGTTGGTTTGTGTCTCATAGCTATCAAAATGAGCACGATAAACCCTCATGCCAAGCACCAAGAACCCAATCTCTTCCATTATTTTCCATTAATAAGTAACAGGTACTTACTGACCTGTTGCTGAATCTTCTTAGATAAAGCAAAAGGATCATAGCTTTTTGGCCCTATCTTTACATCCATTGTACAGGGCTTATTAAATTTACGGGTCACGTCTTCCATTTGTAGGTATAAATCGTTTGGTGCAGTGGGAGGTGGCCAGATGCCATAATATTTTGGCAAAGATTTTCGTAGCTCTAGAAGAACACCATCGGTACAGTTAGCGGAACAAACAATATCATAGAATTCCAGCTCTCTTGGCCTCTTGGAGGTGGTTGTAACTGTTTCAAAACTGTGCCATCTGGATGTTGCAGTATACCCACTTTGCCCTTCCCGTACATGTGCCCGACCACCTGATGCGAGAGGGGCACGCAGCCCTTGAGGAAGCGGAGTCTGCCGCCCGCCAGCTGCGGGGTACCCTCATGGGTGGCCTCGATCGCCGGTGGGGTCCGCATTTCTGGGGTGCTCAGCGCCTCGACCCGGATGGGGGATGGTGGCTCTGCTGCCATAAGGGAGAACAGAAGCGGTAGGGGCAGCGAGAGCAGGAAAAAGAATAGGGCAAGGGAAGGGGCGCCAGAGAACCGGGGATCACTCAGGCTCGGGCGCGAGGAGGCCCGGGGGTTCCCGCGGCTGGTGCCCGCTAAGGCCCGGGGACG
>NW_012102199.1:1275741-1285543 GCF_000951045.1 Mandrillus leucophaeus
GCGGCAGCCGCCGGCCCCGGCGCTGCCCAGTAGACAGAATCGAGCCGAGGAGCGTCAGCAGCGGCGCTCCGCGCTCTCTGGGGCCCTCCAGGAAGTTGTTTTTTTTTTTATGGATATCAGCAATCTAATTCTAAAATTTATATGGAGAGACAAGAGACTCAGAATAACCAACACAATATTGAAGGAGTAGAACATAGTTCGAGGACTGACAATATCCAACTTCAAGATTTACTATGAAGCTACACTAACCCAAGTGTTGTGGTATTGGTCAAAGAAAAGACAAATAGTTCAATGGAACAGAATATTAAAAGCCCCAAAAATAGATCCACATAAATATAGGCAACTTATCTTTGATAAAGGTGTAAAGGCAATACGATGGCCCCACATAAAAATATAATGTATTTAGAGATCACAATCAAGGCCAGAGTAATTGACTGTAGCAAGGGAAGGAGGTCAGCTAGAGAAGAGATTAGAGAAGTCAACAGGAGTTAGTGATGCCACATCCCTCATGCTATGAAAAGAGATCAATATTTGTGGCAGGATTTTATTTTGAGACACTGGCTGAGGTTTCTCTCATTCTCCTACCACCTCAAACAGTCAGGTGCCTTCACCACCCTCAGGAAAAACATATATATATACCTCTTATATGCACAGCCCTCTAGGGAGAAGAGATTGTTCAAAGAGCACAGATGTTAGAATTTTTGCCTTTGAGTTCCAAAATACAGCCTTTAAAGTCATGGTAGAAATAACGATCTTGAAAGACAACATTCTTTAACAGCCAGACTTTCTGAGAGCGGAAATAATAATGGCCCCATATATTTAGCATTCATTGTGTGCCAGGCACAGTTCTGAGTCCCTTATATTGAGAGCTCAGGAAAACCCTGATATAGGCAATGCTGTTGTCTCCATTACACGGTTGAGGGAACCGAGGCACAGAGAGGAATTAACTTGCTCAAGTCACACAGCAGGGCCAGGACTTGAGCCCAAGCAGCCTGGCTCCAGATCCTATGCCTCTGAAGGTTTGGGAAGAGAGTCACAGAGGGAACCAACTGGGAGAGGGAGAAACAGAGGTGGGATGTTGGTGGGAAAAGGAACTAAAAAGTTCTGAGAGCCTGCCAGGGTGGAAGCTGCACCCCTTTCCCTTTGTTCTGAGCTGGGGACTCCAGTCTTGAGGGGACATTCCCAGGACAGATGAAGTGATCTGCCTCTATGGTTGCTTCTCGCTGAATCAGAGTCTCAGTCTTGCTCCTTAAATCTATTCTTAATCCTCTTCCCTCTCCTGCTCAAACACCTCCCAGGACTCCCTACTGCCCACAGGATAAAGTTTTTACTTGGGCTCTGGGAAAACCCACTAAGGGCCTAAGTGCCCTGTGCTTAGAGAGGCAGTCGGGGTTTTGAGTTCAGAGACATCACCCTGCCTCCACCCACTCACTCCTCTTTCTTAGATCCCACCAGTCCCCAAGAGCCCCTTGCTGGTTGTCAATGAGGCTAAAGCAGAGGTGTCAGCATAGTTTTATTCCTGGGAATCTACAAAGGTGGGTGGGTGGGTAGGACGGTCACTGTGAGTTCACACCCAGGGGCTCCACCCGCAACCAAAGTCCACCCTCTGCACGCAATATCAGCTCCGGCTTCCTGCTGGGCTCAGGGTGGGTCGGCAGGATGCGGAAGCGCAGCAGCGTGAGTGCCAGGACCACCTTCATCTCAGCCATGGCGAACGCCTGCCCAATGCAGTTTCTGGGGGCGAAAGTGAGGGAATCTGACTGTGCCCATGACCCCCATCCCGGGCCCATCATGCTTAAAACCTGGCCTGGGACCCCGAATCGCACCCAGATAGGCTTGAGGGGCAGAAAGAGGGGCTAAGTGTCCACAGGATTCCCATGTGTGCTTGCATATCCCCCAAACCTGGCCCAGGTTCCTACCTCCACTTCGGATCAGCAGATAAAGGAGGGGACTCTGAGCACACTGCAGACCTCTCTAGGACCTACCCAACCCCATTCTGTGAACTGTTGCCCATTAACTCCTGAGGAAGGGAGGGAAGGAGAGCTGGAACTGGGACCGTCTGTAACTTCCCCCTTTTGTGACCCCTGCACCCATCTCCGCCTCATCAGGCCATCTCTGCCTCAGACTCAGGCCATCCTTACCTGGGCCCTGCCGAGAAGGGAATAAAAGCCAGAGGTGACCTCTCCTTGATGTTCTCTTGGTAGAAGCGGAAGGGGTCGTAGACCTGCAGGTGAGACCAAGAAGGCTTGCTGGTTGGGGTCTCCCCGCTGGGTGGGGTCTCCCAGTTTTCTCCAAGACCGCCAGCCTTGGAGAGACATTTTGGCAGATGTGTCTCCATTGAGTGGAAGTCACGTTGGATTTGCCTGGTCAAAACCCTGTCACCTCCTCTAGGAACCTTGGAACGGATCCCTAAAAGGGTGGGGTGAGGGAGGCAGTACCTCAGGGTCTGGCCACACAGTTGGGTTGTGATGGATCCCAAAAATACTGATGATGCAGATAATGCCTGTGTGAGAGAAGAGGGCAGTCAGGACAAGGACCCCTGCCTGAAGGCCTCTCTTCCTACCCAGGAGGCTCCTCTCCATGAGGCTGTGAGCACCTTTGGGGATGATCCGGCCGTCTGGGAGCACAATGTCTTGGGTGCAGCATCGGGAGACGGCAGGAACTGGGGGATGCAGCCGCAGGCTCTCCTTAATGCACATGGTCAGGAAGGGCAGCTGGGCCAAGTCATCCCTAAGAAAACACCCCAGCCCCAATGGTTATCAAGTGAGCAAAGACACAATTCTCCAGCTTCTCTGTTTCCAAGCGAGACCTTTGTATCCCTATCACAAAATAAATTCCCCACGAATGAAATACTGGATAATTTAAAAAGCAGAGCAAAATTAGAAAAGCAGAGAATTAGAAAAGTACCGGAAAAAAATGGTGCAGATTTCTTGAAGATTATTCTGAGGAAAACACAACACCCTGAAGCCAGCTATAAAAAAAAGTTTGGGCCGGGCGCAGTGGCTCATGCCTGTAATCCCAGCACTTTGGGAGGCCGAGGTGGGTGGATCATGAGGTCAGGAGATCGAGACCATCCTGGCTAACATGGTGAAATCCCATCTCTACTAAAAATACAAAAAATTAGCCGGGCGTGGTGGCGGGCGCCTATAGTCCCAGCTACTCGGGAGGCTGAGGCAGGAGAATGGTGTGAACCCAGGAGGCAGAGCTTACAGTGAGCTGAGATCATACCACTGCACTCCAGCCTGGGCGACAGAGCGAGACTCCATCTCAAAAAAAAAAAAAAAAAGTTAACATATTTGCATAAAAGTAAATATCCTTTATGGCAAGAAAGCAAACACAAAAGCAAAGGAAAAAAAAAACAAAATACCCAGATCCAGTGTTTTGGTCTTATTCATCATTGTACTAGAGATAGTAGCAAATGCAATTAGACAAGGAAAAAAAAAAAAAAAAAGAGAGGATTGCAATTTGAAATGTGGCAGTAAATGTATCATTTTGGCAGATGGTGATTTTATACTTAGAAAAACAGAACACTTCACTGGAAAACATTTACAAACATTTAAGATCCAGTAAGAGAGCTGAATTCTTTGCTTAATCTTTCTTCTTTTTCTGTGGCTGTTTAAAATTTTAATACATTGTACACTTAAGTGTTTCAAAATTTGAAAACTATAAAACGTCATCTACCCCTATGGCCCAATGTCACCTGCTTTTTCTCCTCACAGGTTGCCTAAGTTATTATTATTTTTATGTATCTTTCTAGAGCTAATTTTTGGCATCTTAAAAATATGGGTACATCATATACTATACACATATTCCACATCTTTTCTCATTTAACAGTATGTCAGTCTTTTCTTGCCTAGCTCCTGGGACTTGTATCAAAATAGGGTTATCTCTACTCTGAAGCTATAAAATACTTTTCCAATGGTTTCTTCTAGAGCTTTTAAGAGCCTTTAAAAAAACTATATACTTGAGTAATCTGAACATTGTCTTATTATAAGACATGGCAACCAGATCAAGTTGATTTTTTTTCCAGGAAACTTCCCAGTTGTCCTAAGAGCTTTTACCTAATGATCTATATTTTTTTCTCTTGATACAAAATACCATATTTATCGTGTACTATGTTCATTGGGAACTAAATTTAAATGTACAGATTATTAGTTTTCCCATGTAGAAATAACAAGCAGCTGGAAAAAGATAAAAGATAAGCTATTAATAATAATATAAAATATCTGAATAAAATTTAACAAGAGACATAAAGTCTCTGTATTTCAAATGAATTTATACATTTCCCTCAATCTGAATAAAAGGTACACTTCACCATAGCAACAAAATATGTAAGGATTGATCTAGCAAAACATGCATATGATATCTAGGCAAGTATTTTAATATCTATTAAAAGCTTAAATATTATTTGAATACATTAATAACCATTTTACTATGACAAACCATGTGTCAATATTATGATGTTACCTGAAGTTACTTGATATGATATATCAAGTCAAACGAGAGAATACATTCAGTGCAAATGATAATCTAATTTTTAGGAACTTGATGAACTTACTCTAAATTTTTTGGGAAGAAAAAATCATGAACAGCTAAGTCAATCTGAAAATAAAATATTAGAGAAGAGAAAGTCGGCTTAGGCAAAGAATGCATGACTAAGACCTCAAAAGCAAATACCACAAAAATAAAAATAAAGAAATCAGTCCTAATTAAACTAAAAAGCTTCTGCACAACAAAAGAAACAATCAGCAGAGTAAACAGACAACCCACATAGTGGAAGAAAATATTTGCAAATTATGCATCTGACAAGGGACTAGTATTAACAATCTACAAGGAACTCAAACAAATCAGCAAGCAAAAAACCAAATAACCGCATCAAAAAGTAGGCAAAGACATGAATAGGCATTTCTCAAAAGAAAATGTACAGGGAACAAACATATTTTAAAATGCTCATCACTAATCATCAGGGAAATACAAATTATAACCACAATGAGATACCCCCTACTTCTGCAAGAATAACCATAATTAAAAAGTCAAAAAACAATAGATGTTGGTGTGGATGTGGTGAAAAGGGAACACTTTTACATTGCTGGTGCAAATGTAAATTAGTACAACCTCTGTGGAAAGCAGTAAGGAGATTCCTTAGAGAACTAAATGTAGATCTACCATTCCATCCAACACTCTCACTGCTAGGTATCTACCCAAAGGAAAAGAAGGCATTATGTGAAAAAGACACATACGCATGCATGCTTATAGCAGCACCATTCACAATTGCAAGGATATGGAACCAATCTAAGTGCCCACTGACAAACGAGTGGATGAAGAAAATGTGGCATATATACACCATCACTCAGCCATAAAAAGGAATGTAACCATGTCTTTTGCAACAACTTGAATGGAACTGGAGACCATTATTCTAAGTGAAATAACTCAGGAATGAAAAAACAAATATCATACAGTCTCACTTACAAGTGGAAGCTATGCTATGAGGATGCAAAAAGATACAGAATGACATGATGGACTTTGGGGACTCAGGGAGGGAGGTTGGGAGGGAGGCAAGGGATAAAAGGTTCCATATTGGGTACACTGTACACTGCTTAGGAGACAGGTGCACTAGAATCTCAGAGCTCACCACTAAAGAACTCATCCATGTAACCAAAAACCACCTGTACAGCACCCCCCAAATTATTGAAATAAAAACAGAAGAAAAAGTCATTCTACCAGATATTAAGACCTATTACTGAGGTACAGTAATAAATGTATCATGGCAAAGCTGCAAGAACAGGAAAACAGACCAAAGAACAGAATAGGGAGCTCAGAGACAGATATGTGAATAAGTGAAACTTCACATCTGGTAAAGGAAGCCCCACAAAACCCTGGGAAATGGCTGGATAGTACAGTTACAAAAGAAAATGTGGACAAAATTGGCTTCATATAAACCACCCAAAACTGTCCCCAAGAAGTCAAAAGGCAAAAAGTGACAGAGAAAAAGATTAACTTTAATACATATTCTCATAAGTAAATATGAGAAAATAACCCAAAAGAAAACAGCAAACAATGTAAGATGATTTCTTCCATAAAAAGAAAAAAAAATGGCAAAAGATGTCCTATCCCACTCTTATTTAAGGAAATGTTCACTAAAAGAAGAAATAGGCAGACAGACAAAAATTTAGTGTGGTGAGTCCTCGAAGATCTAGGTGCAGAAATACCATTTGACCCAGAAATCCCATTACTGGGTATATATCCAAAGAAATATAAATCATTCTGTTATAAAGATACATGCATGCATATGTTCACTGCAGCACTATTCAGAATAGTGAAGGCATGAATCAACCCAAATGCCCATCAATGATAATTGAGATAAAGAAAATGCAGTTCATATACACCATGGAATACTAGGCAACTGTAAAAATGAACAAGATCACGTCCTTTGCAGGAACATGGATGGAGCTGGAAGCCATTATTCTCAGCAAACTAATGTAGGAACAGAAAACCAAACACCACATGTCCTCACTTATAAGTGGGAGCTGAACAAGGAAAATGCATGGCCAGATGGTGGGGAACAACACACACTGGGGCCTCTCAGGGGGAGGGGTTGGGGAAGGGATAGCATCAGGAAGAAAAGCTAAAGGATGCTGGGCTTAATACCAAGGTGATGGGTTGATAGGTGCAGCAAATCACCATGGCACACATTTACCTATGTAACCAACCTGCGTAGCCAGAAACTTAAAAATTGCTAAAATAATAAGTATATGAAGTAATGGATATGACAATTAGGTTGATTTAATCATTCTGCATTGTGTACATCATAACATCACAGTGTGCCCCATAAATATATATAATCAAAATTTGTCAATTAAAAATAAAGACAAATTGAAAAACAAACTCATTGAGAAAAACAGAAGATCTTAAAGATACATAGTGTGCAGACCTGTGTCTATTTTATGTACTCCTACACATATAGAAAAAGAGAATGTGTGTTCATATACAGTGGGCATCAGAATAGCCATTTTCTAGAAGGACACACAGAAAACCATTGATGATGGAAACTGCCAGGGTGAGGCTTAAGAAGGTAGTTCATTTTTCATCAAAATTTTTGGACACTTTTTTTTAACAATGTGTAATTTTGCTTGAAATCTTGGTTTTAAAAGCATAAAAATGTTTCTCCACCTCACAGGACTGCTGTGCTGAGTAAAGTCTTGGAGGTGAGGATGCTACCTTCAAAAGACTTGTCCAGCTCAATGTCTCCTCTCCATCCCCAGCTCCTCGCCTGGCTCAGACCTCAGAATGTCCTCCCTGGGACTTTATTCTACAACTGGTCTTCTCCAGTAGACCCTCTACACTAGCCCTAAAAAGATTGTTCTACTACCTGTCCCTTCCCATGGACCTTGAGTTAAAATTGAAGTTCTTCACATTTTTCCCACGTATTCCACACCCAGGCTCTGCTCCCATCTCCAGGTTCATCATCTCATCATGACTCAGTTTCTCCCTCTCTATCCATCTCTCTGTTTCTTTCTGTCTTCCCTGTCTTTCTCTCTCACTTTCCTTCTGTCTCCGTTCTCTCTTTATGACCTTCTCCCTCCCCCTGCACACAAGCCACTTCTCTTTTTCCCTCTTTTCTTTCTCTTCTTTCTCTTCTCTCTCTCTCTTTCTCTTGGTCTCTCTCTCTCGGTCTCTCTCTCTCTCTCTCTCTCTCTTTCTCTCTTTCTCTCTTTCTCTCTCTCCTGCTCTCCTTCCCTCCCTCTCTCTTCCCTCGACCTTGGCCCAGGCTCTCTTCTTGACCTAGGGCACTACTGCCTCCCTCCCTCTCTCCTCCCTCGACCTTGGCCCAGGCTGTCTTCTTGACCTAGGGCACTGCTGCATCCAAATATCAACTGATCATTATTAAGGGTCTCAACCAAGACACCTCACTTTTATTTTCATGTCTTCATATTTTTTAGAGAAAGATTCTCGCTATATGGTCCAGGCTCATCTTGAAGTACTGACCTCAAGTGATCCTCCCACCTCAGCCTCCTGAGTGGCTGGGATTACAGGTTCAGCCACTGTGCCTGGTTGAGACACTTTCTGTACCGCCAGTCATGCTTCTCTTGCTCTCAACCTCATCCCTGCCCATCTGTGCTGGGAGTTTCCTGTCCTGGGGCAGTTCCCCCACCAGGCTGGGAGCACTGGGAAAACAGATCACAGGGTTGGATCCTTTCAAGGTCTCCAGAGTACTGAAAGGTGCTAGAAACAAAACTGGGAATGGGAATGCAGTGTGGGAGTGTTTGCTGAATGAAGACTGGATACATGAACGATGCAGGTGTTCTGGACAGGAATGAATGACTTCCACCCTCAGGTCTCCCTTAGAAATCCCTGGACTGCACAACGGGATTGAAATAGGGTACGGAAGAGCAAACATTCAGAAAGTGAAGATATTTGAAAAAATATGATAATTCAGTGAAAAGAGGAGGTGGCGGAGAAATTCATTTGTTGAACACATGCTAAGTGGCATCATCTGCCTTTACGTACTGTCACCAATTCTCCCAGCAGCCCGGGTCCCAAAAGCCTGCAAACCATCCCCTGCTGGCCTGGCTGGGTATTAAGCCCTGCCTCTGAGATTTGCGCTGATTCCCACTAAGAGGTAATGGAAGAAGTGACAGAAAGCAACTCCCTCTCCCCACCCACCTGAGGAGCAGAACCAATGAGAAAAGATCAAGAATAGGCCAGCACCTGCACTCACCATTCAATCTCAACAGGCTCACGGTCCTTCAGAAGTTCTCGCGCTTCTTGCCGGCAGCGTTCCTGGTATTCTGGGTGCTGTGCGAGGTGGTATAGGACCCAGGAGAGACCACTGGCTGTGGTGTCATGGCCTGAGGGGCAGCCAAGCAAAACCGGATTTCTGGGCTGCTTCAGCACCAGAGGGTGGACAGCACCCATACACTGAGGCTCTTGGGAGAATGTAGGGAGCGGGAGGATGGGCAGAATGGAGTGATCCAGGGTCCACCCACCACGTCCCTGGGATGGAGAGGCCCCTGCCCCCACTGTAGTCCCACACTGAGACCCTCACCCCCAAACATGAAGGTGTCAGCTTCTGCTCTTATGTCCTCATCAGACAACTCCTTCCCATCTTCATCCTGGAAAGAAGGCAAGACAATACCCCTGCCCAAATCACACCAGCTCTGGGGGCTCTTGAGTCAAACCTAAAACAATTTCTGAAGATCCATCCTTCTTCCAGAAACCCAAGCCCATCGTGCACTTCTAGATGTCTCTTGGTCACCACCATCAGAGCCCACCAACCACGGGCTTTCCCGCTGCCTTCTTTGCCTCCTATTTGGCCCTGCTGGGAAGAGTCAATGACCTATGAATATTATCTTGTCTCTGAATAATGAGGACTTTTGGAGTAAAGTATTACTGGCAACCTGGGTTACAGCATATTTCAATGGCAATTTGGCTTGGAGGTTAGAAATTAAGTATTGTCCAGATGCAGTGGCTCACACCTGTAATCCCAACACTTTGGAAGGCCAAGGTAGGTGGATCACCTGAGGTCGGGAGTTCACGATCAGCCTGACCAACATGGAGAAACCCTGTCTCTACCATTAAAAAAAAAAAAAAGCTTGGCGTGGTGGTGCATGCCTGTAATCCCTGCTACTTGGGAGGCTGAGGCAGGAGAATCGCTTGAACCCAGGAGGCAGAGGTTGCAGTGAGCAGAGATCGCACCATTGCACTCCAGCCTGGGCAACAAGAGCAAAACGCCATCTCAAAAAAAGAAAGAAAGGAAGAAAGGAAGAAAGACAGGAAAGAAAGGAAAAAAGAAAGAAAGAAA
>NW_012102199.1:1285593-1295124 GCF_000951045.1 Mandrillus leucophaeus
AAAGAAAGAAAGAAAGAAAGAAAGAAAGAAAGAGAGAGAGAGAGAGAGAGAGAAAGAAAGAAAGAAAGAAAGAAAGAAAGAAAGAAAGAAAGAAACAAAGAAAGAAAGAAAGAAATTAAGTATTGCTGTATAGATATTTGCTCACATTCTAGAGTGATAAACTCAGAGAATCCTTCCTATCTTTCCAGAAGTCATCTGGGTTATAAACCTATAAACCTACAGGGATGGCAATCTCACTGGAAAGTAGTAGTTTTTATTCCAGAACAAAGAAAACACCCTCTCTTCTCTTCTCTTCTCTTCTCTTCTCTCTCTCTCTCTCTCTCTCTCTCTCTTTCTTTCTCTCTCTCTCTCTCTCTCTCTCTCTGTCTGCCATTCTCACACTCACCCTGGAAGGAAGAAGGGGCAGATGTGCTAGCTATCCTATGTAAGCTCCAAGATGTATAATGTGGGGCCCCCTCTCTGCAGTGCCTTCTGGTGTATTTACAGGTAAAAACATTGCGCTACCCTAGGAGGAATATGGGAATGGAGGGTCAGCTCTACAATCCTACTCTGGTGGCTGCTATTGCTGCGAATGATTAAAACAGGCTGCTATGATCCAGGGGTTTGGTGCATCTGTCATCATAGATATAGACATAGACATATAGATATGCATTAAAATGTGTCAGACTGACTTACTAACATGTAAGTAAAATCTCAGGCTCCTCACTATTTCAAACTTAGTGGTCCCCTGCCAGCTGAATTCCACAGAGTCATCTGTCAAACCTATCTCTGACCTGTTTTTTTCAAGCATGTTCCATGGCTCCCACTGCCCTCTGGATCAAGTCCAAGTTCTTTCATTTGACATTGGCATAAATCTCCACTCTGTTACTTGAATTCACATCCCAGAGAAGCCCACCTTGCTCAGCAGAAGCACATCAATGAAGTCCAAAGTCTTGGACTTTGCCTTGTTCTTGAGGAAATCATCAATACCCTGAGTGGGGAGGGTTCGGCGCCGCTCCTGGATGACGGCATCTGTGAAGTCGTGCACCAGGCGGCAGGCCCTGAGGAAGCGCTGCCCATCAGGAGTGAGATGATACAGGAAGTCTGGGTACACGAGAACATGCTGGTTTCTTTTTTCTATAAGTGCACTGAGCTCCAAGATGGTGGCAATATATTCACTGGGCTTCCTGCATGAGGGAGGTAACAACTTAACATATGCAAAGTCCCAGGAGCACCTCTCACCAGCAGCTAGAAGTTACTGCCCATCAGGAAATTGAGTATCTGGAAACAGCCAGGAGACTTGACTCCCCAAACTCCCTTCTCTCCAGGCATCCCATCTCTGAGAGCTGCCTCCATGCACCTAGGTACCCAGAGCATAGCTTGGACACCATGCTTCTCTCCTGTCTCTGCCACCCAGTATCCAGCCTAGACTCTTTTCCTTCCAAAAACTGTTCACAAAACTCACAAGACCTCACTGTCTTCCAGCTCTTTCTGGCCCAGCCCCCACCATCACCGACTTGCATCCAATGTCAGCTCCATGTCGTGTCTACATGACAGGCAGACCTCCACAAAGCTCATCTGTGACCGCACCTGTCATCGGCCCAACTCCCTTCAAAAGATTCCTGGGAACCTCCTGATAAAGTTCATGCCACTTTTCCTGATTTTCAATGTCCTGAAATCTATCCCCTGTCTACTTCCACAACCTGATCTCTACTGTCTGTTGTGCATGCTTGCCTCATACTAGTCGTCTTGCCTGTACTCAAATATTTCTACCTACTTGAAAGGACTGTACTTTCTCTCTCCCCTTCCCCATCCTTGAAAGCCCAGCTACAACACATAGAAAGTGCCAGAAAGGCACTTCTGCTTATCCCGGTCAGTCATCCTTTTCCAACCTACTCCCTTGGGTTCGTGGCCCAAGTTCTCAGGCCATAGGAAAGGACTCACTCCTGACAATTGCTTTCAAAGTTGAAGACGCATTTCTGCAGACTGTCCAAGGTCATAAGGCTGAGGTGCTCAAACATGTCCAGTCTGGCGCTGCCCTCTGAGGCCAGGCGCTGCCACTTGTCCTAGCCAGAGAAAAAACAGAGTTGAAGCTGGGAACTGCCTCCTGTGAGCACCTTCCCAGACCCAAACACCAAGATGGACCCCCCGCAATTATCCTCCTGGTCCTCTGCCCCAGGCACCCATCCCTAGGAAGGACCAGCCTTGGATAGGACCAGAAACTATTACTACTAGGAGATAAAGACTCATGGCTGGAAGTCGAGAGACCTGGGTTCAAGTCCCAGCTCAGCCTCCTATGGTCTGTGTGCTCTTGGTCAACCTCCTGCACTCCTGTAGGTCCCATCTATCAAATCTTCGGTAACAGTTAGGACAACATGCTTTGGGGCCAGATAAACCAGGATAGAATCACTACCTCAGCACTCCTAGCTCACTTACTATCTGGTTGAACTTTGGCAAGCTCCCTAATCTCTCTGGACCTCAGTTTCATAGTCCGCAATAGGGCAAAACCAACCAAAACCTCACAGGGTTATTAAAATTAGATTACAAAATATATATCATGGAGCTGGCAAATGGTACTGTTTCTAAGATATGGTGAGTGCTCGGTAAATGTTGGTTTTACTCATCTCCATTGCTATAAATTCATTTCAAAAATATCCCTGTTGTGGTAGGGGAATATTACACACTGGGGCCTGTCAGGGGGTTGGGGACAAAGGGAGGGAGAGCATAAAGACAAATACCTAGTGCATGTGGGGCTTAAAACCTGGATTATGGTTTGGTGGGTGCATGTATACCTATGGCACATATATACCTATGTAACAAACCTGCACATTCTGCACATGTATCCCAGAACTTAAAGCAAGTGTGTGTGTATATATGTGTGTGTGTGTGTGTGTATATATATATATATATATATACACCGTGTTGTTCTTGCTTGGGCCATTTCTCAGGCTTGTGTTTGCAGAGAACAACATTGAGAGATAAGGCAATGACTGCTCCTGGACCAATATCAGGCTTACTTCTGCTTGCTAAAAAAGCAGATTCCTGGCCAGGCATGGTGGTTCACGCCTGAAATTCCAGCACTTTAGGAGGCTGAGGCGGGCAGATCACGAGGTCAGGAGATCGAGACCATCCTGACTAACATGGTGAAACCCCATCTGTACTAAAAACACAAAAAATTAGCTGGACATGGTGGCAGGTGCCTGGAGTTCCAACTACTCGGGAGGCTGAGGCAGGAGAATGGTGTGAACCCGGGAGGCAGAGCTTGCAGTAAGCAGAGATCACGCCACTGCACTCCAGCCTGGGCAAGAGAGTCCATCTCAAAAAAAAAAAAAAGCAGATTCCCTAAGTCTAGTGCTTGTTTCCTTCCATGCAATGTACTACATGAGCAGGCAACTATTGAAACCTCTCTGTGGCACCCCGTGGGATTTGGGTGGTTTGGAGAAATGATGCAAACCAAGAACATACTGCTTGCTATGTTTATTTATGCCATGAGTAATAAATAGTCATTTGTCTCTGACCCAGGACTCTCGTATCTCCTTGCAGAATCGCTGAAGTATTAACAAAGCTAGCTTATCAGCTTGCAAGTAAGAAAACCATCCTAAGCACTTCGCAAAATCCCAACTGCCAATTCTTCACTTCTCCCTGAATTCATACACTTTGCACTATGATTTTCCAGCAACTTCTATTAAGAAATGGAGTCTTCATCAGAGAAATGCAAATCAAAACCACAATGAGATACCATCTCACACCAGTTAGAATGGCGATCATTAAAAAGTCAGGAAACAACAGGTGCTGGAGAGGATGTGGAGAAATAGGAACACTTTTACACTGTTGGTGGGATTGTAAACTAGTTCAACCATTATGGAAAACAGTATGGCGATTCCTCAAGGATCTAGAACTAGAAATACCATATGACCCAACCATCCCATTACTGGGTATATACCCAAAGGATTATAAATCATACTGCTATAAAGACACATGCACACTTATGTTCACTGCGGCACTATTCACAATAGCAAAGACTTGGAATCAACCCAAATGTCCATCAGTAACAGACTGGATTAAGAAAATGTGGCACATATACACCATGGAATACTATGCAGTCATAAAAAAGGATGAGTTTGTGTCCTTTGTAGGGACATGGATGCAGCTGGAAACCATCATTCTCAGCAAACAATTGCAAGAACAGAAAACCAAACACCGCATGTTTTCACTCATAGGTGGGAACTGAACAATGAGATCACTTGGACTCGGGAAGGGGAGCATCACACACCGGGGCCTATTATGGGGAGCGGGGAGCGGGGAGCGGGGAGGGAGTGCGCTGGGAGTTATACCTGATGTAAATGACGAGTTGATGGGTGCTGACGAGTTGGTGGGTGCAGCACACCAACATGGCACAAGTATACATATGTAACAAACCTGCACATTGTGCACATGTACCCTAGAACTTAAAGTATAATAATAAAAAAGAAAAAAGAAAAAAAAAAGAAACGGAGCCTCTTTTATGCCCCTTTGAGTCTGTGCTGACCTAAACCTGGTTGAACTTTGAAACATTGAAACATTGCAGAGAGAATGTCCAGAGACATTGCAGTCTCCTTGCGGTCTCTCAGAACCCAGTCTATGCCATGTGAACAGCAGGGTGCATACTGGAGGCAGAGAAATACAAGGAGAAAAGTCCAGGTGTCAGAGCTGAGGCCATCCTAGATCAACCTGAAGTTGGTGAAGCCCCAAACAAACATGTGAATAGACTGAGCCAGGATCAGCAGAACTGCTCACCTGACCCACGGCTGCACATGTACCAAGAGTGATCCCATCCACATATAGAAGAACCAGTCGCCTGTCTCACACACTTGTTAGGTGTCATAAACCCTTATTGCTCTGAACCAGTGAGTTTTGAGGCAGTTTGTACTCAGCAATTGCTACTATGCAATCTTCATCTTTACTATCTTGAGTTTGAAGGGTTTCTGTGAGAGAAACATGGAATCTCACACCTTCTGAGAGCTACTATGTGCCGGGGACATGAATCTACTACATCATGTTACCACTGTTTAAGTAGAGATTAATATTCCCATTTTACAGATAGGGAAACCAAGGCTCAGAGAGGAAGAGCATTGGCCCCAAAGCACAACTAAAATTGCAGACCAGATATGCCTGTGGTCCTTCCGCCCCGAGGCTCCACTGGAACCCATAGTTCAAGGGACTCACATGCATGATGTTCACACTCTTGTTGAAAATCTTCATATAAGGCTTCAGAATGTTGAAATGGAAGGCAGGCGTCAGCATGCGACGGTGGCGGCTCCACTTGTCACCACCACTCAGCAGGAGCCCATCCCCTAGCAGGGCAATCAAGAACAGTGGTCAAGGGCAGCACCCTCCCTTATCCCTAAATGACATCCCCAACCCCATTCACCTCAATTACTCACCCAGCCAGGGCTTCAGGAAGCCATAGAAAATCATATCCTTGGGTGCAACAGCAGCTGACATCATTGAGGACCATCAGGGGCCATGGGGTAAGAGAAGGACTTTGAGTATGGAGGAATGCTCCCAGTCAGGGGTGTGCACTTTTCACTTTTCCCACCCAGCATAGCAGGAAAAAGGCCAAGGATAGAGGAAGAAGGGAGGATGGTGGAGGAAGGAGAGACCAGACCAGGTTGCAGCAGCACAGCAATAACACAGCATGCTCCAGCACACAATGACATATCTCCTACATGGTCCAACATGTTCTGCAACACCTGAGCATAGCTCAACACCCTACAGAATGCCTTTACAGGGATCTAGGACACCCTGTATGTCCCCAGCACTCTCTGCTATCTTCTGACATGGATCTGGGACCTGGGATATTGCCCTGACATGTGTTAACATTTCCTGACATGGCCAAAACACACATGCCAAACCCTAAATCACACAACATGCTCTCCCATGAGCCTGAGATGGTGTAACATGACCTCTGTGTACTACAATGACGGGTTCAGATAACATTTAAATACGATGCCAATAATGTCCTAAACATGGCCCAGGTGTAACCAAGCCTATTCTTCAGGCATAATTCAAATCTACCCTAAGACCTAACTCGACTAAGACTCAAATAATACCTCACACAGTTCTCAAAGAGACCCTGGGTCCTACACCTTGGACAAGCACCAAACATGGCCAAGACATGTGAAACAGGATAAAAAGACAACCTCCCCCTACATGTCAGACAAGAACCAAAAAGACTCTGACATGCCCCCAAATGTCCTCAGCCACAGCTGAGCCCCACACATGATGACTTCTCTGTGTGATCCCAGGTGGAAGCATATACCAGATACAATCAAATATAATGTAGAAAACACAGGCTATCTATGGGACCCTTGGGAGAAAGGTGGGCTTTCTGGTTGGAAATGGGCTTCTGAGACTCATCGTTGACACCATATGAAAAGGCAAACTGACACAGAGAATGGTAAAACCGAGAGGAGACTGATTCCCAGTGATGTGGATTAATTGACACCTGGATCCAACTATGCCTGAAGACCACTCTTCCTGGACTTACAGCACATTGATTCTCTTTATTTGCTTAGACCACATGGGCTTGAGTTTCCATCACTCGCAACTAAAAGAGACTTCAGCAGTCAGAGAGAGTTGAGGACCTGCCCAGAGTCACTCACCATCTTCAGGTTACAGCCATAGTTTCTGTGGGATGCTGCCCCTGCCCCTGCTTGGCTTGGCCTGTTCAAGGATAGGATGAGCAGAGGGAAAGAAAGGGCCCCAGACTGGAGTGGGATCTCCTACTGGAGATTCCTGGGGCCTGGAGCAGGAGAGTCATGAATAGGGTGGATGAGTGACAGGATTAGGTAGAAGGAATAAACTCACCAGAGGTGAACATCACATAAATAGCAGCCCAGATTCTCCGCCAGCCTCAAATCCCCCTAGTGCTGTAGACTTAGGGACAGACAAGGTTGCTGCCAGGCCTGGCAGGGGGACCTGGATACTAATGATGTCCACTGCATCACCCCCCCCCTTGTTTTAACATCTTTTTACTCATTTTTCCAGCAACCCCTCCTCCAGGAAGCCTTCCAACCTGCCCCCAGGAAAGATCTTACTCTCCCGGTTTCATACCCATCTCCTTCTTGCCAATTCCTGACTCCACCAAGTTTGAGATGTCTCTGTCCAGATCCATTTCCTCAAGCATGGGGCTTCCTCGAGGATAGGGCCTTAAATTGAGGCTTCTTGGGGCCACAGTGGTGCCCAGAACACAAAAGCAGAGACAGATGGCAGTGGAGGGAGGAGGTGCTGAGATGGGGGTTGGTGAATACATGAAGGAAAGGGGAACATGGCTGAGAGAGAAGCAGGAGGAGGGCGCTGGGTCCTGCAGGGGCCACATAGAAGCTTGGGGAGGGGAGAGGCTAGAAGGCCTTTGATGTTTCCCAGCTCCCCGCCAACACAAGCTCTGCATGGGTACCTGAGGCACTGGTGATAGGCCGGATGGTGTCAGGGTGGCATAAAGTGAGGAGGGGAAAGGTAGGACCCATCCAAAACTTAAAACCCTGGGGATAGGTGGCCACCAGCTGGGTGACCTTCTTCATGCCCTCTTCCGTGGGAGTGACCTGAAAGCAAGGCAAACGCCATCAGCCCTTGTGACGGTTGATTCTAGGTGTCCTGAATTAACCACGAATTCCATGTGACTGAGCCAAGAGATGCCCAGATAACATATGCTGATAAAACATTATTTCTGGATGTGTCCGTCGGTGTATTTCCAGAAGAGATTCGCATTTGAATAGGTAAACTGAGGAAGGATGATCCGCCTCCCCAAAGGGGGTGGGTTTCATCCAACCCTTTGAAGGTGCGGATAGAACAAAGAGGCAGAGGAAAGGGTGGATGTGAGCTCTCTTCTGGGGCTGGCTCATCCATCTGCTCCTGTCCTTGGACATGAGAACTCCAGGTTCTCAGGTCTTTTGGGACTCCGACTGAATTTACACCACCAGTGTCCCTGGATTCTGGCCTGCAGATGCTATATCATGGGACTTCTTGCCCTCCATCATCACATTTTCCAATTCCCATAATAAACTCTCTCTCTCTCTCTCTCTCTCACTCTCTCTCTCTCTCACTCTCTCTCTCTCTCTCACTCACTCTCTCTCTCTCTGTCTCATACATGCATAAGATATAAGAGGGAAGATATCCTGTCAATTCAGTTTCTAAAGAGAACCCTGAGTAATGCAACTGCCCACCAGGAGCCACAGCAAGTTCCCCCCGCAGCCTCCAGATGTAGTGCAGCCTCTGTCCTGAGCAGCGTGTCTGGATTCTGAATGGCTGCAGAGAATCTCTGCTGACCCCTGCTCCTTCTCTCTTGGGGCTGTCCCCAAGATCCAAAGATAATGGCCGGGCATGGTGGCTCACGCCTGTAATCCCAGCCCTTTGGGAGGCCATCGTGGATGGATCACCTGAGGTCAGGAGTTCGAGACCAGCCTGGCCAACATGGTGAAACCCCGTCTGTACTAAAAATACAAAAATTAGCAGACCGTGGTGGTGGGCACCTGTCATCGTAGCTACTCAGGAGGCTGAGGCAGGAGAATCACTTGAACCTGGGAGGCGGAGGTTGTAGGCAGTTGAGGTTGCAGGGAGCTGAGATCGAACCACTGCACTCTAGCCTCGGCAACAGGGTGAGACTCTGCCTCAAAAAATAAATAAATAAATAAATAAAAATAAAGATCCAAGAGTAAATACCAAGGCAGAGGGAGAAGGCAAGCTGTCTGCTCAAGAGGATATATTTTCTCATCTTGGAAATGGTTTCAACCTGGGGACGGCCACATGGAAAAGTCCCCACGAAAGGAGGTTTGTAGACAGCAGTGTGGCCTCAGGACGTGTCCCTGTGGCTGGTTCCCACATCCCTCTCACATCCCGGCTGGTCTGCATGGGCTGCTGCTGTTCCCACACTGGGGACCTTCCGTTCTCAGCAGCCCCCAGGGGCACAGGAGTGACTCTAACTGTCCACAGTCAGCCCCTCCCGCAGGCCAGGCTCTGTGCTAGTGCGTCCTGTGCACCCTTCACTGCACCCGTGGACACGCCCATCAATCATGCCATTTACAAGTGAGCAGACCAAGGCCATGTCCCTCAAATGGGAGAGCAGGTCTAAGTCAGAGGCCAAGGTCTGCAGAGTCAAGGGCAGCTTCTGAAAAGAGAAGGGAGTGACCAGCTTTTATTCAGGCAGGCAACAAGGCTGATTGGGACATGTTAGTGAGGAAGAGCAAGATAGGAGGAAGCTGCCTCCAGGAAAGAGGCAGCGGGAGACTGCCCACACTTCTCTTCTGGCCCCGCTGCATAGGGAAAGGGGCTCAGAGCTAATTCCTGTGGGAAAGCAGCAGCCCAGAGATGGACAGACACAAGCAAATGGGCCAGGCAGGAAGCAGCCCCTGGACAGTGGGCTCAGGAGGCCTCAAGTCCAGCAGTACAGAAGGTGCAAATGCCAGGAGATCTTTGCTCTGCGCACCCATACCACGCCCACAGGAGCCCCTGAGAGGTGCAGTAACACAGGGAAGACAGGCAGGAAAAAGATCCAAGCAGGCTGGAGTGGGAGGA
>NW_012102199.1:1295609-1296183 GCF_000951045.1 Mandrillus leucophaeus
TGAGTGAGTGAGGAGAGGAATGAGTGAGTGAGGAGGAATGAGTGAGTGAGGAGAGGAATGAGTGAGTGAGGAGGAATGAGTGAGTGAGGAGAGGAATGAGTGAGTGAGGAGGAATGAGTGAGTGAGGAGAGGAGTGAGTGAGTGAGGAGAGGAGTGAGTGAGTGAGGAGAGGAGTGAACGAGTGAGGAGAGGAGTGAACGAGTGACCAGAGGAGTGAGCAAGTGAGGAGAGGAGTGGGCGAGTGAGCAGAGGAGTGGGCGAGTGAGGAGGAATGAGCGAGTGAGGAGGAATGGGCGAGTGAGGAGGAATGAGTAAGTGATGAGAGGAATGATGAGTGAGCAGAGGAGTGAGCGGGTGAGGAGAGGAGTGAGCGGGTGAGAAGAATGAGTGAGTGAGGAGAGGAGTGATGAGTGAGGAGAGGAGTGAGCGAGTGAGAAGAGGAGTGATGAGTGAGGAAAGGAGTGAGCGAGTGAGGAGAGGAGTGAGCGAGTGAGGACAGGAATGGGCAAGTGAGGAGGAATGAGCGAGTGATGAGAGGAATGATGAGTGAGCAGAGGAGTGAGTGAGGAGAGGA
>NW_012102199.1:1300633-1301269 GCF_000951045.1 Mandrillus leucophaeus
TAAAGTGTGCCCAATGTGTGCGGGGCGCTCTACAGAAAATCTTGCTTCTGTGTTCTCGGTCCTCTACATAAAGTGAAATTTGTGCAGAGTAACTTATGTAAAGTGTACCTACTCCGCACCTGCCACTCTACATAAAGCACACCTACTGTGTGTCAGATGCTCTACGTAGAGCATGTTTACTACGTGCCTAGTGATCTATGTAAAGTGCACCTACTGTGCGCCAAGTGCTCTACACAAAGTGTGCCTACTCTGGGTGCTGGGTACTCTTCATAAACTCTGACTCCATGTGTCCCATACTCTACATAAAGCACACCTACTGTGTGTCAGATCCTCTACATAAAGTGTTTTTCTGTGTGTCAAGTGCACTACATAAAGTGTGCCTACTCTTTATGTTTTATGTGCTGGGTACACTTCATACACTCCGACTCCGTGTGTCCCATCCTCTACATAAAGCACACCTACTATGTGCCAGATACTCTACATAAAGCACACCTACTATGTGTCAGATACTCTACATAAAGTGTTTTTCTGTGTGTTGAGTGCTCTATATAAAGTAAGCTTACTCTGTGCAAAGTTCTTGACATAAAGAATGCCTACTGTGTGCAGGGCACTCTCCACAAAGCACTCCTACTGTGC
>NW_012102199.1:1305009-1306502 GCF_000951045.1 Mandrillus leucophaeus
GAGCAGCCACGGGGATGCTGCCACGGGCCCGAGGCCCAGCCAGGACAGGCTCAACTGCAACATCCTGAAGGGCAGACGGGATGGAGGGTGAGACACTGAGGCCCAGGGAAGGGCCCAGGAAGCTCCAGGGACAGTGGAGAGGGGCAAGGAAGGGCAGTGCTAGAGGCAGATCAGGGAAGGGTCTGAGACGGGTAAACAAAAGCTGAGATCTAAAGTCCAGAAACACCTAACGGAAACCAGCAGCCAGTGACCTCCAGTTACACAGAAAGGGAGAGATTGAGGCTGATTAGAATCCTGAAAGGCCCAGCCTGAATCACTGGGAGGCTGCCAGGGGTCTGGTTACCAGGAAATCACCAGTCTCCCAGGTCAGTAGCCTGGACCCACCCCAGCCTTAGGCAGTACCTCTCTCCACCCCAGACCAGGACCCTGCCACCCCCAGCCTGGCACCTTCTGTCAGGAGCAGCTTGTCCCACACACCCTCCTCTCCCCGTCTGCTATTTAGGGAAGGTTGTGGGAGGCTGGGTTAGGCTGGGCTGGGCTGGGCTGGACGAGCCAATCCCCACTGCCTGGGTGTGTCTTCCGTGCCTGGGCAGCCAGCCAAAACCTGGCGTTGGGCCAACTGGGTGCAGAGGATCCAGCTGACAGTGACACAGCATGGACTCTGGATCCTCAGGTCTCCACATCTCATACCTGAGTGGGAGGGGATCTTAAGGAACAGTCAAAGGTGACTCTGAGTCCCAAAGTTTACAGCCACCCTGTCCTTCCAAGGCAAGGGTGTGGCAGATAAAGGCAAGGACTTGAGAGTTCAGGCAGCAGGTGAGCAGGGCCAGGCCAACCCTTGTTCCAGATCATTTTCTGAGCTCCTCTCCACGTGTGGTCCAGGAGTTCGCTATGCACCATTTCTCAGTTCAGACTTAGGAGATTCAGGGACAGAAGCTCCTGGCCTCTGGCTTCACAGCCTGGCAGGAGTTCAAGTCCTGCCTCCAGGTAACCCAGGGCCTGGGTCGAGACATGACTGACAGGAGCAGGAACAAACTACCTAACTGTGCTGGGGATTACCCGGTCCGATTCCAGAGATAAAGAGCTCTGCTGGAGGAGAATACCTGGAGGCTGGGCTCAGAATAGGACAGAGATGGGGCATGGGAGGTAAGGCTGAGAGGGGCCATGAGTGGATGGGGCCAGGGGGGCAGAGACAGGAAACCCTGAGTGGAGTCCTTATTCTGCCCTCTCCTTGCTCTAACTGTGGGCAGTGAGCCCCTCCTGGACTCAGGCTTCCCATCTGGGAAATGGGACGTCAGATGAAGTATTAGAGGGGGACAGAGGAGGGATCACAGGAAAATGGGCCTTAGACGGGGACAGATGAAAGATTCTGAGGAGGGAGCCTGAAAAACAGGGAGTGACTGTAGCTGCTGTGTGTCAGTCTCTGCTCTTTGCAAAAGACAATATGCAATATTGCAATATACTGTGGGCTGGACTCTACATAAAGCACGCCT
>NW_012102199.1:1308119-1312326 GCF_000951045.1 Mandrillus leucophaeus
GCGGGGGCTCTAGGTAAAGCATGCCTACTGCGCTCCACCTACTCTAGGTCAAGTGCACCTGCTCATGTCAGATGCTCACCTGCATCACTGCGCCCAACGCCTTCACACCAACCTCCCCTCGGTTCTCTGAGCCAGAGCCCTGGGATTGTTGGAGAGACCCGAGTGATGGCCTCCAGAGAAGGGAATGCGTCCATTTAACACAAGACCAAACAGAGTCTCAGAGAGGGCAGGCCTCTAGCCCAAGTTACAGAGATCACAGGAAGCCAGGTTTGTGAGACCCTCAAGCCCAAACCTTTTTCCTCTGCCATGCTGTTCTGCATCCATTCGTTAGGGTCAATGTCATATTGATACAGGGACATTAATAACGAAGGAATCTCAGGCTATGTAGTGGCCCCAGAGGGAAAATATCTGGAGGCCCTTGGATCAGCACCTGGCTCCTCCTCCCACACGCAGGATGCTCCTCCCACAGACCCAGGGCTCCCCTCCTGGCTCTCCCTGGATCCTGTCCAGAACTGCCCTGCGGGGTGGACTCAGGAGAGGGGGTGCTTGAAGGAGGGGGCTCCTAGCAGAGCTACTGAGCAGGAGGGCAGGGAAGACAGTGCTCCTGACACTGGCTGGGTGTTGGGGAGCCCCCAAACCTCCCCCACCCCACCACCACTGCCAGCTCAATCAGCCAAGGGATTCAGGCAGCTGGCCCTACAGCCTCAGTGGGGTAGGGTGCATCCCCCGTAATCCCCACTCCGTCTGCAAGGACAGACCTCACCTGCTGGCGGTTCCACCCCTATTAGGCTCAGGGAGCAAAGCCAGAGTTTGATGAACGAGGCGGGGTTCTAGGGATGCAGAAGAAAGCACCCTCAGTGGCTAGAGGGGCTCCGCTCACTGCAGACCTCCTGTGTGCCTGGGATGAGCAGGCAGCCTAGAGCCGGAATGGTGGCCACCATCATTTGCCAACATAACTCACACAGCCTGTTTTAAGTCCTTTAAGTATATCAGCCACCTTGTTTTTCATTTTACAAATGAAACATTAAGCCTGGAAAATATTTAAGTGACCACCCACAGTCACACAGCTGGTGGAGCCAGGCTGTACACCCAGACCACCCACCCAGCCTCACATTGTGCCACCCCCACCACCGGGCTGTGCTCCTTCATATCTGTAAATGGGCATTTCAGTAGCACCCGCCTCACATGGCTGTCGTAATACTTAAAACAGACAATGCAGGCAAAATGCGCAAGGCAGACTAAAGGCTCAGCAAGTGCAACTCGCTGTTCCTGCTGTTGCTGTGGGTGCTGTGTAAGCTGGATATGGGGTCTGACCCGGATCCCACAGCGGGCAGACATGGCCTTGCGCTGTATTGGAGAAGGGCCCCAAAGGTCCAGTCTGCCCTCACCACCTGCTCTCTTTGGCTGTAGATTATGGCTAGGGGAGCAACCTCCTAGACACAGGAGCCTTGGCCTGAATCCAGAAGAGTTATCTGTGGTGAAGCAGCAACAGAGAATTTGAACACCTGTTAGGTGTTAAGGCAGACTCACAGGTGGATTCTTCCAGGGGAGACATCAGCTGTTCTGTGTCTTTGAACTGAACATCCAGGGAGTTCAGCCTCCCATCCAATGAACACGTGAACTCTGCACAGCCCAGCTACTGCATCCCCGATAGTCTCTGCTTGAATGCTCCGATGCATGGAGACCTCAGCATGCGCGCTCACACACACACACACACACACACACACACACACGGCCTATGACTTTACAGCAGTGGTCCCCAACCTTTTTGGCACCAGGGACCAGTTTCGTAGAAGACAACTTTTCCACAGGCTGCAGCAGGGGGAGGAGAGGCAAAGATGGTTTCAGGGTGATTCACGCACGTGACATTTATTGTGCACTTTATTTCTATTATTATTACATTGTAATATATAATGAGGTAATTTTACAACTCTCCATCATGTAGAATCAGTGGGAGCCCTGAACTTGTTTTCCTGCAACTAGATGATCCCATGTAGTGGTGATGGGAGACAGTGACAGATCATCAGGCATTAGATTTTCATAAGGTGCATGCAATCTTGATCCCCTGCATGCACAGTTCACATTAGGGTTTGCACTGCTATGAGAATCTGATGCTGCCACTGATGTGACAGGAGGTGGAGCTCAGGCAGTAATGCAAGTGATGGTGAGCCACTGTAAATACAGATGAAGTTTCACTCACTCACCCACCGCTTACCTTCCACTGTGCAGTACAGTCCCTAACAGGCCACAGACCAGTACCTGTCTGCTGCACGGGGTTGGGGGCCCCTGCTTTACAGAATATTAGAGGGTAGATACTCTACAGAAATGAGCTTTAAACTCAACCAGTTCTAAATCAACGAGAAAGAGGATCATTTAAAATGCATCTTCCTCTATGTGCACACACGTCAAGGGAGGCAAGATATGAGGCTAAAAGAGTGAGGTACAGAACAGCAGGTATGTCTACTAAATATTCACAGAAATGAAGTGAACAGTGCATAAGTGCATACACTTCTGTCATATTTGTATAAATAAACTCTAGCATGAATAATTTTTAAGCTTAGAATATAAATGTTTATGGGCCAAGCACAGTGTCTCATGCCTGTAATCCCAGCACTTCGAGAGGCTGAGGTGGGTGGATCACCTGAGGTCAAGAGTTTGAGAACAGCCTAGCCAACGTCGTGACACCCCATCTCTACTAAAAATACAAAAATTACTAAAAATACAAAAATTAGCTGGGCGTCGTGGTGGGCGGCTGCAATCCCAGCTACTTGGGAGGCTGAGGCAGGAGAATCGCTTGAATCTGGGAGGCAGAGTTTGCAGTGAGCCAAGATCGCACCATTGCATTCCTGCCTGGGCAACAAGAGTGGAACTCCATCCAAAAAATAATAAAAATAAATAAATATTTATGTACATATAACTATTTATACGTTTATATATTTCACTTGTGGGGTTTGTTTTTTCCTCTGTGTGTACCACCAGTAATCCTTCCAGGTCTCCACTCTGTGAGTCCCCACAAAGCTCCCACTTCTTGGACTCTGTGCTCTGGGAGTGTGTGGGATGCACCTGAGCCACAGCTCCCTGCAGGCTCAGAGGCCAAGGAGTCCCTGGTTGGCTGCTGTCTCTGGTCCTAAGCCCTTTATGGAATAGGGTCTCTACCGGAACAGGGAGCTGGGACCAGAACAGAAGGTCTGCCACCTGGCTGTGGGTCTGTCTGCCTTCTCAAAGCAACCCTTCTAGGTCTTGGGTTTCACAAATGCCTACCTGAATCCCAAGACACTCCGAAAGTCACTTTTTCCCATGGATGACTGTGAAATTATTGTTGTTGTAGGGGGATCCAACTGGGGGGACCTCCTATCCCACCATCTTGCTGATTTCACTCTTACAGAAGTCTTGAAGCCAGACAGTGTACGTATTCCAACTTTATTCTCCTTTATATAATTAACTTTTTCTATTCTAGATCGTTTGCATTTTCATATAAATGTTAGAATCAGCTTATCAATATCTACTAAAGCTTTCTGGCAGGTTCTCGCATGATTCAGCTTTCAGTTTAATTCTTTCTTTTTGGGAGAGTGAATTGGGGTCCCGAGATTTTATTTTTCTTTTATATTATGCATCAATGTTCATAGCAGAACTATTCATAATAGCGAAAGAGTGGAGGCAACCCAAATGTCTAACAATGGATGGACGGATAAACAAAATATGGTGTATCTATCCAGTGGAATATCATTTGGCTATAAAAAGGAATGCAGTACTAACACTGTAACATAGATACTAATGCTGCAACATAGATACTAAGGCTGTAACATAGATACTAATGCTGCAACATAGATACTAATGCTGTAATATAGACTCTAATGCTGTAACATAGAAAACATTTGAAAACATGATGCCGAGTGAAAGAAGCCAGTCACAAAAGGCCACATAGTGTGTGATTCCATTTATATAAAATGTTCAGAACAGCCAACTCCATAAAGACAGAAAGAGAAAACAGATCCGTGGTTGTCTAAGTCTGGGTGGAAGCAGGCAATGGGGAGTGACTGTTAACGGGCATGGCATTTATTTTACAAATAATGAAAATGTTCTAAAATGAATTGTCATGATGTGATGATGGTTGCATAATTCTGTGACTATATGAAAAAGCATTGAATTATACACTTTACATGGATGAATTTTTGGCTTGTGAATTATGTCTAAATAAAGATTTTTT
>NW_012102199.1:1312376-1325647 GCF_000951045.1 Mandrillus leucophaeus
CTGTGCAGTACAGTCCCTAACAGGCCACAGACCAGTACCTGTCTGCTGCACGGGGTTGGGGGCCCCTGCTTTACAGAATATTAGAGGGTAGATACTCTACAGAAATGAGCTTTAAACTCAACCAGTTCTAAATCAACGAGAAAGAGGATCATTTAAAATGCATCTTCCTCTATGTGCACACACGTCAAGGGAGGCAAGATATGAGGCTAAAAGAGTGAGGTACAGAACAGCAGGTATGTCTACTAAATATTCACAGAAATGAAGTGAACAGTGCATAAGTGCATACACTTCTGTCATATTTGTATAAATAAACTCTAGCATGAATAATTTTTAAGCTTAGAATATAAATGTTTATGGGCCAAGCACAGTGTCTCATGCCTGTAATCCCAGCACTTCGAGAGGCTGAGGTGGGTGGATCACCTGAGGTCAAGAGTTTGAGAACAGCCTAGCCAACGTCGTGACACCCCATCTCTACTAAAAATACAAAAATTACTAAAAATACAAAAATTAGCTGGGCGTCGTGGTGGGCGGCTGCAATCCCAGCTACTTGGGAGGCTGAGGCAGGAGAATCGCTTGAATCTGGGAGGCAGAGTTTGCAGTGAGCCAAGATCGCACCATTGCATTCCTGCCTGGGCAACAAGAGTGGAACTCCATCCAAAAAATAATAAAAATAAATAAATATTTATGTACATATAACTATTTATACGTTTATATATTTCACTTGTGGGGTTTGTTTTTTCCTCTGTGTGTACCACCAGTAATCCTTCCAGGTCTCCACTCTGTGAGTCCCCACAAAGCTCCCACTTCTTGGACTCTGTGCTCTGGGAGTGTGTGGGATGCACCTGAGCCACAGCTCCCTGCAGGCTCAGAGGCCAAGGAGTCCCTGGTTGGCTGCTGTC
This sequence comes from Mandrillus leucophaeus, assembly GCF_000951045.1. Classification (NCBI taxonomy): domain Eukaryota; kingdom Metazoa; phylum Chordata; class Mammalia; order Primates; family Cercopithecidae; genus Mandrillus; species Mandrillus leucophaeus. The sequence continues at coordinate 1,313,276 of NW_012102199.1, forward strand.
TCTGGTCCTAAGCCCTTTATGGAATAGGGTCTCTACCGGAACAGGGAGCTGGGACCAGAACAGAAGGTCTGCCACCTGGCTGTGGGTCTGTCTGCCTTCTCAAAGCAACCCTTCTAGGTCTTGGGTTTCACAAATGCCTACCTGAATCCCAAGACACTCCGAAAGTCACTTTTTCCCATGGATGACTGTGAAATTATTGTTGTTGTAGGGGGATCCAACTGGGGGGACCTCCTATCCCACCATCTTGCTGATTTCACTCTTACAGAAGTCTTGAAGCCAGACAGTGTACGTATTCCAACTTTATTCTCCTTTATATAATTAACTTTTTCTATTCTAGATCGTTTGCATTTTCATATAAATGTTAGAATCAGCTTATCAATATCTACTAAAGCTTTCTGGCAGGTTCTCGCATGATTCAGCTTTCAGTTTAATTCTTTCTTTTTGGGAGAGTGAATTGGGGTCCCGAGATTTTATTTTTCTTTTATATTATGCATCAATGTTCATAGCAGAACTATTCATAATAGCGAAAGAGTGGAGGCAACCCAAATGTCTAACAATGGATGGACGGATAAACAAAATATGGTGTATCTATCCAGTGGAATATCATTTGGCTATAAAAAGGAATGCAGTACTAACACTGTAACATAGATACTAATGCTGCAACATAGATACTAAGGCTGTAACATAGATACTAATGCTGCAACATAGATACTAATGCTGTAATATAGACTCTAATGCTGTAACATAGAAAACATTTGAAAACATGATGCCGAGTGAAAGAAGCCAGTCACAAAAGGCCACATAGTGTGTGATTCCATTTATATAAAATGTTCAGAACAGCCAACTCCATAAAGACAGAAAGAGAAAACAGATCCGTGGTTGTCTAAGTCTGGGTGGAAGCAGGCAATGGGGAGTGACTGTTAACGGGCATGGCATTTATTTTACAAATAATGAAAATGTTCTAAAATGAATTGTCATGATGTGATGATGGTTGCATAATTCTGTGACTATATGAAAAAGCATTGAATTATACACTTTACATGGATGAATTTTTGGCTTGTGAATTATGTCTAAATAAAGATTTTTTTTTTTTTTTTTTTGAGACAGAGTTTCACTTGGTTGCCCAGGCTGGAGTGCTGTGGTGCAATCTTGACTTACTGCAACCTCCCTATCCCAGGTTCAAGCGATTCTTGTGTCTCAGCCTCCCGAGTTGCTGGGATTACAAGCCCACACCACTATGCCCAGCTAATTTTTCTATTTTTAGTAGAGACAGGGTTTTGTCATGTTGGCCAGGCTGGTCTCGAACTCCTGACCTCAAGTGATCCACCTGCCTCGGCCTCTGAAAGTGCTAGGATTACAGGCATGAGCCACTGTGCCCCAGCCAATACTTTTTTTTTAAGATGGGATCTCACTTTGTTGGCCAGGCTGATCCCAAACTCCTAGGCTCCAGCAATTCTCCCACCTAGGCCTCCCAAAGTGCTGAGATTACAGATGTGAGCCACCATGCCAGGCTTTAATTTTTATATTTATTTATTTATTTATTTATTTTTACAAAACAGAGAATTTCAGATGTTTTTGGATCAATAAACCCAATACTTACATCTGAGAAAAAAGAAAAAAAAAGAAAAGACTGACTTAAGTGGCTGAGCTCAGTGGCTCATATCTGTAATCCCAGCACATTGGGAGGCTGAGGCAGGAAGATCGCTTGAGTCCAGGAGTCTGGGGATAGCCTAGGCAACACAGCGAGACCCCAATTCTACAAAAAGTAAAATAAATTAGCTGGGCATGCTTGCACCAGCGTGTAGTCCCAGATACTCAGGAGGCTGAGGCAGGAGGATCACTTGAGGCCAGGAGGTTGAGGCTGCAGTGAGCTATGATCACACCACAGCACTCTAGCCTAGATGACGGAGTGAGACTCCGTCTCAAAAAGAAAAAAGACTCGCTTGAGCCCACCTTGGTATATACCACTTGTATTTGGTGAGAAGTTGGATTGTGCACCTAATTTTATGGCTTTATGAAGAGAACACACCTAGTCCAGGATGAACATATTGGATTGTGTCCTTACTGGGGCTCAGCAGTGAGTGAAGACGTATTGTCTCAGTGAAGAACAGTGATTTCTCACCCTAACATATGAAACATTTCCACTGAGAATCCCCTATTGCGTCCTGCAAGTTCTTACACAGCATCTTCATGTTCCAGTCTCTCAGAGCACCACGGGGTCTGTTGGATTTGGAGAAATAAAAACAAAATCCTAAGGCTCCCAATCAACTGAGCAGCCGCCCTCCTGAACATAGAAACCCCAGAGAAATCTTAAAAACTGAGTTCCCAGTTACGACGGGAAGGGAGGTCGACTATGCCTCAGTATGTCCCTTCCATATTAATCTTTAACCAGAATTCTCTCCAGACCTATCTCCTTTGAGACTGGAACCTTCCCAATCTTTGCAGGAGCTAAAGCCTCCCTGGGCAGAGTGGTAGCAACGGGCCCTTGTGTGCTAGAGGAAGAGGTGGAGGCTGCCCCCCTGAACGCCCCCTGAGGCTACTCCTGGCCTCTCCGGATCCCAGGTGGTTTCCTGGGGAGGCCCATGGGAATGTCCTACTGGGAAGGCCACTGCAGGAATAAAGCTCACAGCACCAGTTTAAGGAGGGCTTGGTCTGGCTCCTATACTTGCCTGCAGGTACCCCCTGAAAACACCTTAAAAGGGTGCTTTTTCTGCATTTTCCTTATGCCACTTGATTGCAGGCAGCCCCAGGTGGAGGGGAACCAAGAGGATATGGGTACAAGGGCAGAGTCAGAGAGTTGTGGATGGAGCTGCCCAGCCTGCAGGTGGGGTGCAGAACTGGGGAGACAGGGAAAAGAGAGAGATCTCAGCCTTCGGTGGCTGCCTAGGGTGGTTTTTTCCCACGCAGAGCGCCTGGCTGTTCAGCCAGCCCAGGTGCCTGTTGCAGCTTATAGGTCAGCGGTCCTCAACTGAATGTGATTCTGGCCCCCAGGAGACATTTGGTCATGTCCAGAGATACTCCGGTTGTCAGGACTTGTGGGGAGGGGGGGATTTTCCTACTAGCATCTAAGGGATTGAGGTAAAGGTGCCGCTAAATGGCAGACAATGCACAGGACAGCTCCCACTACAAAGAATGATCCGGTCCCAAATGTCACAAGTGCTGAGATTGAGAAACCCTGTGCTGGGTGTATTTTGTCTCCACTGTTGTGTCCTTGCTAATCTGGTTGTAAGAGGCAGGATGGAGCTGGATACATTCCAGTGCTGTGAGATGTTTGCTCTGCACCTGTGTGTGAGCCATCCGCAGTGATACCAGAGTAGGCAGAATTCCGTCCACCTGTCAGAGGAGACGGGGGACCCCAGCCTCGAGAACTGTGGCTGCTCCAGCAAGCAGGAGGCAGGATGGTGGACTGTAGGGGTGAGGCAGGAGCTTGAGCAGAGGGGGAAGGTTGGATCAGACTCTTGGTTGGATCAGACACTGTGTTGTGTCATTGCCAGGAATACTAAGGTCCCTGCTAGGGTTGGAGACCATGAGTCTAGAATGGGGTCAGTGAGTGACAGCTGGTACAGAACGATACAAGCAAATCAGCTCTGAAGACCAATATCATCATCAGTCAATGACAATGACTTTTACAAGGTGGACTCTCACGGTGGTCTACTTACTCCTGTTTTCCAGTTGGGGAGAGGAGCCTCAGAGCTGTGAAGTCCTTTCTCCAAAGACACACAGTGAGAGCTGGGGTTTCCACCCTGGGTCTGATGTCTCTGCAACGTGTAAACATTTCAGAAAATTCTCTCTGGAAGCCAGAGTGGAGTGTGTGCAGAGGAGAGGAGATGAGGAGGAGGGTGGGGCGGCGGCCCAGGAGAGGGGATGGAGAGGAGCGGAGCAGATGGAGAAGTGCTTAGTAGGAGAGAGGATGCCCAGCAATGGGAGGGATGGGGAAGGAAGGTGGCTGATGCTGGGGGATGGTTTCTGGGTAGGGCGGCTGAGTGGTCAGAAGACTTTCCTTCCATGTCATAGGGTGGTCTTTTCATGTGGGATATGTCATCCTCACTCCAGTAAAGTTCCTCACTGCAGGTGATTCTGTGTTCTCCAAGCGCCGGGATGACTCCCCCCAGCGTGGCGGGGGTCGAGGGCTACTTGGGGGCAGTGTCCTAGTGAGACTACTATGGGGTGTAATGATGGATGGGCCCATCCAGAACCAAGGATTTCAGAAACTCTTGTAGCAATGTCGCTTACATTATTCATAAAAATATTTCTGTTTTATTTTATGGTAGAATTCAGGTGCAGAGGTTTCAGTCTGTGATATTTCCAGTTTGTGGCTTTTGATTAACATTGGTTTGTCCACGATCCTTGTCTTATTTCATGTGTTTATCCCCTTTCTTTCACTGTTTCCATTCTTTTCTGACAGGCATTTTCACATACTTAATATGCTCTTTTGATTTGTATATGTTCTTGTAAGACACATTGCTTTCTATCTGCACATATTTTTATGTGACTATTTTAAAATGGTAAATTAATGGACTTAATTTTATTAAAGAAGTTTTAAGTTTATAGAAATACTGATCAGAAAGTATAGAGAGTTCTTAAGTATGCCTCACCCCTGCATGTGGGGCCTCACCCCTGCATGTGGGGTCGTCTCTCCTACTATTGACATCCTGCATTCCTGTAGCGCCTGTGTTACAAATGATGAGCCAATTTTGACTTATTACTATTATTATTATTATTATTATTGAGACGGAGTCTTGCTCTGTAGCCCAGGCTGGAGTGCAGTGGTGAGATCTCCACTCACTGCAAGCTCCGCCTCCTGGGTTCACGCCCTTCTCCTGTCTCAGCCTCCTGAGTAGCTGGGATTACAGGCGCCCGCCACCTCGCCCGGCTAATTTTTCGTATTTTTAGTAGAGACGGGGTTTCACTGTGTTAGCCAGGATGGTCTCGGTCTCCTGACCTCGTGATCTGCCCACCTCGGCCTCCCAAAGTGCTGGGATTACAGGCATGAGTCACCGCGCCCAGCCGACACATTATTATTAACCAAGTTCTACAGTAGTCTTTCCTATTGTTCATATCTTGCATTCCGGTAGCACCTGTGTTCTAAGTGATGAACCAATATTGATGCATTATTATTAACTAAATTCCATAGTTTACATAAGGTTAGACTCTTCACATTGTGTATATGTATTTTGACAAATGACATAGATTCATTATTACTATATCATTCAGAATAGTTGCATGTACATATATTTTAATGTGACCACATGGAATTATCCTAGAGAGTTCATCCTATTTTTTGTTTAATTCACTCAATACTATTTAAAAGGTTTACTTATATTATTATGTGTGCATCTAAATCCTGCCAAAAGCTCTATATCCTTTTGTCTCTATATCCATTGTTTGCCTCTATATACTTTTACCTGCCTTCTCCCCAATTAGGGACAAGTAGGCTTATCCAACACCCCCACTAAAATAACTGCTGCAGAGAACATTCCTTTACATGTCCCCCTATGAACAGGTTTCAGAAGTCAAGATAGATACACAGTAGCAAGTTTGCTGACACACGGAGCATGAATACCATTAAAATTTTTAATTTCCACCAATCTACATGCCCACTAATAGTGCAAAAGTATTTATTATTATTATTATTATTATCATTTGATACAGAGTGTCCCTCTCTCACCAGTGGGCTGGAGTGCTGTGGCGCGATCTCGACTCACTGCAGCCTCCACCTCCTGGGTTCGAGCAATTCTCGTGCCTCAGCCTCTGGAGTAGCTGGAATTACAGACGTGCACCACCACAGCTAGTTTTGTATTTTTGGTGGAGATGGGATTTTGCCATGTTGGACAGGCTGGTCTCAAACTCCTGGCCTCGTGTGATCCTCCTGCCTCGACCTCCCAAAGTGCTGGGATTATAGACATCAGTCACTGTGCCCAGCCCATAGTGCATAAGTATTTCTTTCTCCTCATAGCCCAACCAACACTGGACATTTTATAATTTTGGGAACTGCAGGGGCATACAGTGAAATTCCACTGCTGTTTTTCATTGTCCCCTTTCCTCCATTCTTTTCTTTTTTTCTTCCTTTTTGTTTTCTTTTTTTTTTGGGGCGGGGGAGTGGGCTTCCTTTCATTTGTCTGAGTAACTCCTGTGCATCATTTTCTCACATCTTTTGCTCATTTTTGCATTAAGGTACCTACTTCTTCTTGATATAACTGGTTTCTTGTTTGTTCTAGATATTATTCCCTTGTCAGTTTTTAAGAAATTCCCCACAATACATGGATGTGCTCCTGTTGATTTTAGACCATGCAAATATCTTTTCCCATTTCCCATCTGCCTGTTAACTTCATCCTGGAAATCCTTTGTTGAATGGAAATCCTCAATGTTGATTTTTTTTCGTGTTTTAAAAAATCATCTTAACGTTTGTGCTTTTGAAATTTTGTTCAGGAAGTCTTTCCTCAAGTCTAGATCACAAAGTTATTCTCCTATACTTTCTTCTATTAAATTTATACTTTGATATTTGGCATTTATTTTTTGAATCCAGCCGGATTCCTCCTTTGTATGTGCTGTTAGGCAGAAATTCAGATTTACTTTGCTTCATAAAAAGAGCAGTTTTCTCACTACAATGAGTGAACAATCTACCTTTTCCTCTTGATTAGTGATAGTACATTTATCATGTACTATATTAGGTTTTGAATAATGCAGGAATATTTTGAGATTTCCAGTCAGCTTACTCAGATCTCTGTCTGTTCCACGTTTCATAATTTTAAAAATGACTATGTCTCTATTGTGTGTCTCAGCATGTGGGAGGGAACAGCTCTTCTCTTGATTCCACTTTTATAATATTAGCATGGTTTTGTGCTAACATTTATGTATGTATATATTTATTTGAGACAGAGTCTTACTCTGTCACCCAGGTTGGAGTGCAGTGGCGCCATCTCCACTGACTGCAACCTCCACCTCTTGGGTTCAAGCGATTCTCCTGCCTCAGCCTCCCGAGTAGCTGGGATTACAGGCGCCCAACACAACGCCCAGCTAATTTTTGTATTTTCGGTAGAGACGGGCTGTCCTCATGTTGGCCAGGCTGGTCTCAAACTCCTGGCCTCAAGTAATCCATCCTCCTCAACCTCCCAAAGTGCTGGGATTACAGGCACAAGCCTCCGCGCCAGCCTGACGTTTATTTTTCTGAAGGAATTTTCAAATAGTTTCATCAAATGTATGGTTGATTCACTGGAACAGTAAACACAATTGTATTGAGGTTATAATTTGAGGATGAATTGACATCATTAGCACATCAAGCCATCCCACCCAAGACTGTAAACTGCTCCCCATATCTTCAGATAATCTTCTACATGTTTATTAGTATGGATTTAACATTTTTCTCTTTGAAGTTATGGGATGTTTTGGGTGAATTCCTAGATATTTCATAGTAGAATTTTTCAAAGTATGATATGAGGACCTCTGCAAGATGGTCCCTGAAGTCTTTATTTTTCTGATTATATGTAAGAATATCTTTTCGTCATATGCCTCAACTAAGACATCATATTGCCACAGACTGAATGAAGAAGCAAATGTGAGCCTCAAGCTGTTTCCCGCCAAGCTGGGACATACAATGTTTTTGCTAAAATGTCAAACAAGGCTACTCTTCTCACAAAATGCTTTTTCTTAATGTGGTTATTTGCCTGAAAATGTTACTATATTTGTAAGAGTTAAAGAAAGAGAAAGGAAACAGGAAATATGGCTTGGCAGTTAAAGACAGGTTTACTTTAGATAAAACCTGAGAGGGGCTTCTGGCCAATTTCAGTCAGGAACTTTCTCTTACAAACTAACAGTATGTACTGGTTTTAGGATGAGGGGCTTATTACAAGCTTGGAATGTTTCTGTGTGGGGGAGAAATTTTATGGCGGGTTGGAATGTCTCTAGGAGGAGGGGAGGTTATCTTGGGGCTGACATCTTTCTGACCGAGTAGGGGTTATCTTGAGGCTGGCATCTTCCCAGCCAGAGGAAGCTTAACTCGGGGCTAGCATGTCTCTGGTTGGGGAGGAGTTTGGAATATTTCTGGCCAGAGATATCTGTGGTTTATGGCCGTGCTGACCTTAGCCATTAGCCTGACACTCTTTGGATTTAGGCGGATTATATTGAGGTGAATTTTAGAATGAGGGGCTTGTCCAAGATAGTGATGCTCCTGCTTGGTCAATATTAGCATGCAATAGGTTCATTATTGCTCTTTTAAGTGTACTAATAACTAATATGTTAAATGATTTTCAATTTTCGTTTCCAATATGGTAAAAAATTATAGTTCTAAACCACATAAACAAAAGCCCTTTAGAGTACTCAGTAGTTTTGGGGTGTAAAGGAATCCTGAGACATGTTTCTTTATATTTGTTGTTATATTTTGTGCATTTGAAATTGTGCTTAGGAAGTCTTTCCTCATACCTAGATTATAAAATTATTATCCTACACTTTATTCTATTAAATGTAAAGATAATGGCAAAGACTGCAATTACTTTTGCACCAACCTAATAGTTTGTGTTGCTATTGGGAATGTTCTTTTTCTCTGTATTCAACTTCTATTTCTTGAATGCTTGTTACTGATATGATACTAGGAGGATCACCAGGATTTTTGCCAGCTGACCTTGCCTTCTGTATCACTGGGCTCTGTTATTGTTCTAATAGATGATGTCATCATTCTTTTATCTTTTCTAGGTAGATGATCTCGTCTCTTCCCTTCCAGTCCTTAGATACCTTATTTCTTTTTCTTGCCTTATACCATCACTCACGACTTTCAGCTCCATGTTAAAGAACAGCAGAGATAGTGAGTATCCTTGGCTTTTCCTTGATCCTGAAGTAATGCATCAAAAAGTTTCTTCATTTAGTGTAGTATTTGCTAATTTTGTGCTATATATTCTATATCTAGCTAAGAAAGTCTCCTTGAATTTTGTGTTGTGAAGTGTTCTTTAAAAATCATAAATAGGAGTAGAGTTTAAGAAAAATATGTTTATGTCTTGATTGAAATAATCATGATTTTTCTTTTTTAATAAATTCCTATGATAAATCATATGATAGGTTTTCTGATATTAGCCATCCTTGTCATTTATGAAATAAACTTATACCACTTTGTTATGGTAAACCATTTTTAATACAACACTAAATTTGACTAGGTTATGGTTTTATTCTGGAATTTAAAATCTGCATGGATAGATGAAGCAGGCCTGTAATTGTCTCTTTTTCTGTTTTCTTTTTTTTTTTCTTTTTTTTTTTTTTTTTTTTGAGATGGAGTTTCACTCTTGCTGCCCACGCTGGAGTGCAATGGCACAATCTCAGCTCACCGCAACCTCCGCCTCCCGGATTGAAGTGATTCTCCTGCTTCAGCCTCCTGAGTAGCTGGGATTACAGGCATGTGGCACCACGCCTGGCTAATTGTGTTTTTTAGTACAGATGGGATTTCTCCATGTTGTTCAGGCTGGTCACTAACTCCCGACCTCAGGTGATCCACCCACCTCGGCCTCCCAAAGTGCTGGGATTACAGGCGTGAGCCGCCACACCTGGCTGATTGTCTCTTTTTTCAGAAAATATTCTTACCTGATTTTAGGCCAAGACTGCATTAACCTGATGAGATGTGCTGGTCAGATTTCTTAACACTTTTCTGCTTTTGAAGTGCATGTATAAGATACTAATCGTTTCTTAACAGTTTAATAATAATTACTACACTTTAATAAAACCCACTGAGGCAAAGATTTTAGAGAGAGACAATCTTTGACTACCATTTCAATTTCTTTAAAGCTTATTTGAGCATACAAGGTCCCCATTTTTCTTGAACCAGTTTTAGAATTTTATATTTTTCTAAGTATTTGGTCATTTCATCTACAATGCAAATTTATTATTTTTAAAAACTTTTTATTAATTTAAACATATCCATTGTCTCTGTAATTATTTACCGTTTTTAATTTTGGGTTTTGTTATTGGCACCTTCTCCTTGTTTCCCTCTATTTTCTCAGTCTTTTCTAATGCTTGATTTTGGTTTTATTAAGCATGAATTTTTCTTGAGGAACTTTCTTGATAAATCTATTTAGTGCTATATATTTCCCTCAAAGTACTATTTTAGGTTAAAATGTTGACACTCAATATTTGAATAATTACTTAATTCTAAAGATTTCTCAATTGTCATAATTTACTGTTGAACCCAAAGATTATTCAATTATGTAGTTAGCTTCCAAACATGTGAGATTTGAAAAGCTATTTCTTCTTTATTAATTTTTAATGTTAATGCATTATAATCTATATGACATTTATACTTTAGAATTAAATAATTTTTTATATGTTAATGAAATGTCAGTTTTTATAAAAGTATGTGCTTGAAAAAATATTTATTCTCTGTTTGGTGAAGGGTCTAATATATAATAGCTAATGTCTGAATATTATTAATTGTATTATAATTAATAATTAATAAATTACATTTCTGAACTATGTTAAACTTTCTAACTATAATATCTATCTATCAGTCATTGATTTAGTTATTTATAGCTATCTCACTGAAGTTATATTATTTATTACTTAATATTCCAGGATATATGGTAATGTAGACTTATTATATTTATGCTGGTGGCTACAATGTTCTTTTAAATGCTATAAATATTATTCTCTGTCCTTTCGTGTGTGTGGTTTAAACATTTTAGCATGCATCAAGAAACTAAACATTTTTCTTCATAGCCAAAATAACCAGATTGCACTCTTAAAAAATAATTAGTTGGGCGTGGTGGCTCGTGCCTATAATCCCAGCACTTTGGGAGGATGAGATAAGAAGATCACTTGAGGCCAGGAGTTCAAGACTAGTATGGGCAAGAATGTGAGGCCCTGTTTCTATGGGAAAAAAAATTTTAATTAGACAGATGAGGTGACACACACCTGTAGTCCCAGCTATTTAGGAGGCTGAGCAGAGAATTGCTTTAGCCCAGGAGTTCCAGGATGCAGTGAGTCATGATCTTACTCTAACCTGGCGGACAGAGCAAGACCTATCTCTAAATAATTAGTAATTAGATCAATAATAATGCTTTGATATTACTCATACCTAATCATTCATTCATACTATAATCAAAATGTTCTCTATTGCCTTAAAAATACTGACAGCTGGTTATGTAAATCAATATTCAACTAGTCCCCTATGTTGCATCCAGTTTGTTATGTGCTCGAATCTCTCCTCTGAATGAGGCTTTATCCATGAGGGCAGACCAATTGCTCTATGGAATTATCCACCTTACACATTTTTCTGAAAGCTTCCTCACAGTGTCATTTAGCTTATTCCTCCATCTTCTGTACAATGATTATTCTTTTTGACTAGTGGGCATCTTTTCAATCTGGTACCTGCAGGCTTTTAATATTATCCCATTACTTAGTGAAAGTTTCATTTCACACTGGTACAAGATGTCCAAGGCTTTCTTCCATGTCCAGACCACAGATCAGCCATGTCTCAAGGAACTCTGGTTCCCCAGAGTGGCATATGGTATTAGAGACATTGTGATCACTGTTTCCTTAAATTCCACCTTTTATTATTATTAAGATTGCAACCTCAGCTTTCAGTTGGTGCATATTTGTCTGACATGTATGTATCCAGCCTTTTCTTTTCAAATTTTCTGTTCAATTTTTTTAGAATAGTAAATGTACCATTTGAAACAAGATGGCATAAGCAAGTACCAATAAAACGGTATTAAAATAAATGTAAATAGGTTAAATAAACAATTAAAAGACAAATATTCCCAGGGAAAAAATTTTAAACCTCAAGATCAAAATACATGTCTTCTAGAACTGGCACATTATCAAGAGACTCTGACCTTGATCATCTATGCCTGTCTCTAATGGCTCCAAGTATCGAACCTTTTCTTTATGTTAGTCAGTGTTAATAGAAACCCAATTAGTAGCCAAAATCTGACTTGATCATCTAGTATATTGATCTCATTTGATCTTTGTCATATTGCTGAATGTTAAGAACTATTATTATTTATTCCATTTTACAGATGAGGAATGTGAGATGCAAAAAATTCTGCCAGTTGTTGAATAGCGTAGAGCTGTTGAGTTGTCACTTGGTCTGTGCTAGAGTCTGTGTTTTAACCACTGTCACTTAATTTTGTTTCTGATCTCACCAGATGCAGTATCCATGCCTGGTCAGAACTATAGCACCATGTCTGAATTTATCCTCTTTGGCTTCTCAGCCTTCCCCCAGCAGCTCCTGCCCGTCTTGTTCCTGCTGTTGTTCCCCTGATGTTCCTGTTCACATTGCTGGGCAACCTTCTCATCATGGCCACAATCTGGATTGAACACAGACTCCACACACCCATGTACCTCTTCTTGTGTGCCCTCTCCATCTCTGAGATTCTGTTCACTGTTGCCATCACC
>NW_012102199.1:1325697-1349530 GCF_000951045.1 Mandrillus leucophaeus
AACTAGTCCCCTATGTTGCATCCAGTTTGTTATGTGCTCGAATCTCTCCTCTGAATGAGGCTTTATCCATGAGGGCAGACCAATTGCTCTATGGAATTATCCACCTTACACATTTTTCTGAAAGCTTCCTCACAGTGTCATTTAGCTTATTCCTCCATCTTCTGTACAATGATTATTCTTTTTGACTAGTGGGCATCTTTTCAATCTGGTACCTGAAGGCTTTTAATATTATCCCATTACTTAGTGAAAGTTTCATTTCACACTGGTACAAGATGTCCAAGGCTTTCTTCCATGTCCAGACCACAGATCAGCCATGTCTCAAGGAACTCTGGTTCCCCAGAGTGGCATATGGTATTAGAGACATTGTGATCACTGTTTCCTTAAATTCCACCTTTTATTATTATTAAGATTGCAACCTCAGCTTTCAGTTGGTGCATATTTGTCTGACATGTATGTATCCAGCCTTTTCTTTTCAAATTTTCTGTTCAATTTTTTTAGAATAGTAAATGTACCATTTGAAACAAGATGGCATAAGCAAGTACCAATAAAACGGTATTAAAATAAATGTAAATAGGTTAAATAAACAATTAAAAGACAAATATTCCCAGGGAAAAAATTTTAAACCTCAAGATCAAAATACATGTCTTCTAGAACTGGCACATTATCAAGAGACTCTGACCTTGATCATCTATGCCTGTCTCTAATGGCTCCAAGTATCGAACCTTTTCTTTATGTTAGTCAGTGTTAATAGAAACCCAATTAGTAGCCAAAATCTGACTTGATCATCTAGTATATTGATCTCATTTGATCTTTGTCATATTGCTGAATGTTAAGAACTATTATTATTTATTCCATTTTACAGATGAGGAATGTGAGATGCAAAAAATTCTGCCAGTTGTTGAATAGCGTAGAGCTGTTGAGTTGTCACTTGGTCTGTGCTAGAGTCTGTGTTTTAACCACTGTCACTTAATTTTGTTTCTGATCTCACCAGATGCAGTATCCATGCCTGGTCAGAACTATAGCACCATGTCTGAATTTATCCTCTTTGGCTTCTCAGCCTTCCCCCAGCAGCTCCTGCCCGTCTTGTTCCTGCTGTACCTCCTGATGTTCCTGTTCACATTGCTGGGCAACCTTCTCATCATGGCCACAATCTGGATTGAACACAGACTCCACACACCCATGTACCTCTTCTTGTGTGCCCTCTCCATCTCTGAGATTCTGTTCACTGTTGCCATCACCTCTCGCATGCTGGCTGATCTGCTCTCCACCCATCGTTCCATCACCTTTGTGTCTTGTGCCAGTCAGATGTTCTTCTCCTTCATGTTTGGCTTCACTCACTCCTTCCTTCTCATGATCATGGGCTATGATCGCTACGTGGCCATCTGCCACCCACTGCGTTACAACATGCTCATGAGCCCCCGTGACTGTGCCCGTCTTGTGGCCTGGACCTGGGCTGGTGGCTCAGTCATGGGGATGATGGTGACAATGATAGTTTTTCACCTCACTTTCTGTGGGTCTAACGTGATCCACCATTTTGTCTGTCACGTACTTTCCCTCTTGAAGTTGGCCTGTGGGAACAAGACATCATCTGTCATCATGGGTGTGATGCTGGTGTGTGTCACAGCCCTGATAGGCTGTTTATTCCTCATCATCCTCTCCTATGTCTTCATTGTGGCTGCCATCTTGAGGATTCCCTCTGCTGAGGGCCGGCACAAGACTTTCTCCACATGTGTATCCCACCTCACTGTGGTGGTCACGCACTATAGTTTTGCCTCCCTTATCTACCTCAAGCCCAAGGGCCTCCATTCTATGTACAGTGACGCCTTGATGGCCACCACCTATACTGTCTTCACCCCCTTCCTTAGCCCAATCATTTTTAGCCTAAGGAACAAGGAACTGAAAAATGCCATAAATAAAAACTTTTACAGAAAATTCTGTACTCTAAGCTCTTGAGCGCCAGTTTGGTGGTGATAAAATATAACCGAAGGGCTGAGGATAATAATGTGTATTTCCATAGGGCTGCTGTAAGGGTTCAGGTGTGTGAAAATATGTGTTTGATACATACTAGCTATTGTTTTCCCTTCCCTTTTTGCGTAGGCTCGTGTGATCATAATCTCTTGTTTATGAGCCACTGTGATTATCTTTATCCCATTATCTGTGCCTAGTAATGTATATTCTGTCCATGGACAAGTGGGGATCATCACGTGGATGTGTCTGGGCACTTGTGAACATAGTTCTTCTTGAATGGACAGGCAAAAAAGATTTTATTTCCCCCTAGTGTAAGAAAAAGCAAGAATAACATGATAGTCATAAATGCCAACCAGCACTGAGCTTTTTCTATGTATTGGCACTCTGTCCAGTGTTTTATAAATATTATCCTTTTAATTAGAAGAAATGTACAAAGGAAAATAAACTATTTGCCTCAGATAAACTGGTTTCTTATTTAAAGTTGCTCACTGTCTTTGGGAGAGATATACCCTAAGTTTGTGTGTGGATATTAGTATGTTGAGTTGAGTGAAGGATGTCAGAATGAAATAGTGTAGAGAGGGCAAGGGGGGAGAGAGAGAGAGAGAGAGAGTGAGAGAGAGAGAGAGATACAGAGACAGAGACAGAAGAAAGAAAGAGAGATACAGAGACAGAAGAAAGAACAAAAGACAGAGAGAGAGAGGGAGAGAGAGAAAGCAGGTGTCAAATAAAAAGGGAGTTCTTTAAATTTTTTTATCTGTACAGAAAATGTAGTAACTAAGAATATGGGGCAAAATAGAAAAAAGGAGGTTGGAAATAGGGCTTTAATATGTCCAAATAATAGGGCTGTAATATATCCTAATAAGATAGCCACGTGTATCTTCCAAGCATTTTTGACAGAGTTGCTCCGCAATCTCCATGGGTCATTCTAGGATATGTACTCCCTTGCCTCCAATGGATGCATCAGTTTTCTGGTTTTCTGATTCTGGCCATTGGTTCCACCAGCTGAGGAATGAATATTATTTTTACAGTGTGACTGCTCTTCTAATGCTACTCATAGTGTCCTCACTTGTGCTTCCTGCTGGTGCTGGAATGTGAAGGTCAACACTGAAAGAGATTTCATTCTAGAAAAGTAGAGATGATGGCCTTAAAAAGTCAAAAGGTGACATGGTTGGGAGAATTTTTATCCTGTTTATGCTATAAAATTCCTAACAAAAACAAACTATCCTTTGCCTTATCCTGCATACTCTGGACAACACTTGCGTGTGTGCTTATCATCAATGAAGCACCATGGCAACCAGTGAGAGACCCTCTGGGAATATGGTCACAGATGATGAAGTGACATAGTTGATGATGGAAATGGCATTAAATGCGTCCTATGAAACTGCTACAGAAGCAGAACTTTCTATACAAATAAATCAAAATTTTTTCCAAGAGCCAAGGTGTTGTGAGTGTTAACCAATTTGTTACCTTTTTCTTCTACTTTCTTTTGAGTAGTGTTGCTATGGTATATCTTTCTCCATCCATTTACTTTTCACTTTATATATGCCTTTATATTTACAGTGATTTTCTTGTTCAAAAAACAAAAAAACACTTATATCTGAGTCTTATTTTTTTTACCCCCTCTGACAATCTCTGTATTTTATTTGATGTATTTTAATTAATAATTAACTAAATCATTTCTTACTATTTCTTACTATAGTCACTCTGTTATGCTAGCAACTACTAGGTCTTATTCATTCATTCCTACTATTTTTTAGTACCCATTAACCATTCCCACTCCCCACCAGAAGCCCCAACTACCCTCAACAGACTCTGGTAACAATTCTTCTACTTTCTATCTTTGTGAGTTCAATTGTTTTAATTTTTAGCTTCCACAAATAAGTGAAAACATGCAAAGTTTGTCTTTCTGTATCTGGCTTATTTTATTTAATATATTGTCCTCAAGTTCCATCCATGTGGTTACAAATGACAGAATCTCATTCTTTTTATCACTGAATAGTACTCCATCATGTATACGTACCACATCTTCTTTATCCATTCAACTGTTGATGGACACTATGATTGCTTCCAAATCTTGGCTATTGTGAATAGTCCTGGAATAAACATAGGATGGCAGGTATCTCTTTGATATACTGATGTCTTTTCTTTGGGGTAGATACCTAGCAGTGGGATTACCAGATGGTATGGTAGCTGTATTCTTCGTTTTTTGAGGAATCTCCAAACTGTTCTCCATGGTGATGGTACTAACTTACATCCCCAACAACAGTGTACAAGGGTTTCCTTTTCTCCTCATCCTCACCAGCATGTGTTATTTCCTATCTTTTGGATAGAAGCCATTTTTAATGGGGTGAGATGATTTCTAATTGTAGTTTTGATTTTCATTTATCTGCTAAATCAATGATGTTCAGGATATTTTAATATGTATGTTTGCTTTTTCTGTGTCATCTTCTGACCAATGACTGTTTGTATCTTTTGCCACTTTAAAAAATGTATTTTGTGTGTGTGTGTGTGTGTGTGTGTGTATGGTATGTGTATGTATTTATGGGGCACTTGAGAAATTTGATACAGGAATGCAATAAATAATAATCATACCATGCAAAATGGGGTACCCACCCCCTCAAGTTTGTATCCTTTGTGTTAAAATCAATCCTGTTACACTCTTTTAGTTATTTTAAAATGTACAATTAAATTATTATTGAATATAGTCACCCTGTTGTGCTATCAAACACCAAATGTTATTCATTCTAACTACTTTTTGTACTCATTAACCATCCCTCTTGCTTCCCCCAATCACCCATCTCTACCCTTCCCAACCTCTGGCAACCTCATGAGTTCAACTATTTTGATTTTTAGATCCCACAAATATTTGAGAACATGTGATGTTTGCCTTTCTGTGCCTGGCCTGCCAAAACCAACGGGATACAGTGAGAGCAGCAATAAGAGGAACGTTTATAGCTCTCACTGTATCCCATAGGTTTTGGTATATTGGGATTCCATTATCATTTGCTTAATAAAATGTTTCAATTTCCTTCTCAGTTTCTTTGTGGACCAACTGGTCATTCTGGAGCATTTTGTTTAATTCCCATGTGTTTGTAGAGTTTCCAAATTTTCTCTTATTATGGCTTAGGCCACTGTGATCAGAGAAGATACTTGGTTTTATTTCAGGTTTTTGAATGTTTTCAGACATGTTTTGTGATCAAGCATCTGGTGTTTCCTTGAGAATGATCTATGTGCTGAGGAAAAGAATGTATATTCTGCAGCCATTGGAGGAAATGTCCTGTAAATATCAGTTAGGTCCAAAAGACAATAACCTTCTTGTCTCTTTTTTGTCTTGGCATCTATATTGTATGATATAAATACAGCCACTCCTGTGCTTTTTAAACTTCTATTGACATGAAGTGTCTTTTTCTATCCCATCATTTTTGGACTATGTATGTTTTTACAGGTGAAATGTGCTTCTTGAAGGTAACAAATCATTGGGTCTTTTTTTTTTTTTTTTTTTTGTAATCCATGGAGCCACTCTACATCTTTTGATTGAAGTCTAGTTTATTTACATTCCATGCTATGATTGATAAGTAAGGACTATCTTGGAAAGGCTTTATTTCTCCTTCATCTTCGAAGAACATTTTCACTGAATTTACTATTCTAGGGTAAAAGATTCAGCACTTTAAATATGTTGTGTCTCTCTCTTCTGGCCTGTAAAGTTTCCACTGAAAAGTCCACTGGCCAGATGTGTTGGAGCTCTATTTTCTGTTGTTTCTTTTCCCTTGCAGCTTTCAGGATCCTTTCTTCATCCTCAACCTTTTAGAGTTTGCTTATTAAATGCCTTGTGGTAGTCTACTTTGGGTTAAATGTGCTGGCTGTTCTGTAACCTTGTTGTACTTGGATATTGATATCTTTCTTTAGGTCTGGGAAGTTCTGTGTTATTACCCCTTTGAGTAAACATTCTACCTCGCTCACTCTACCTTCTCTCTCTCTCCCCCTCTACCTTCTCTTTAAGATCAATAACTCTTAGATTTGCCCTTTTGAGGCTGTTTTCTAGATCCTGTAGGCATGCTTCATTTTTTAATTTTTTTTCTTTTGTGTCCTCTGGCTGTGCATTTTCAAACAGCCTTTCTTCAAGCTCACTAATTCTTTCTTGTCCTTGATCAATTCTTCTACTAAGCGACTCGTGTATTCTTCAGTGTGTCAATTGCATTTTTCAATGCCAGAATTTCTGCTTGATTCTTTTCAATTATTTCAGTCTCTGTTAAATTTATCTAATAGAAATGTGAATTCTTTTTCTGTGTTATCTTGAATTTCTTTGAGTTTTCTGAAAACAGCTATTTTGAATTCTCTGCTGAAAGGTCACATATCTCTGTATCTCCAAGATTGGTGCCTGGTGACTTATTTCGTTCCTTTGGTGAGGTCACGTTTTCCTGGATGGTCTTGATGCTTCTGGATACTCATCTGTGTCTGGTCATTGAAGAGTTAGGTGTTTGTTGTAATCTTCTCAGTCTGGGTTTGTTTGTACCCATCTTTCTTAGGAAGGCTTCCAGATATTCAGAGACTTAGGTGTTGTAAAATATGCTGTATCTGCATTAGGGGGCACCCCAAGCTCAATAATACTGTGGTTCTTGCAGACTCATAAAGGTACCACCTTGATGGTCTCGGATAACATTTGAAGGAATCCTCTGGATTACCAGACAGAGGCACTTATTTTTTCCCCTTACTTTCTCAGAAACAAACATAGCTGCTCTCTCTCTGTTCTAAGCCTCCAGGAGTTGGGGATGCACTGACATAAGCACCTCTGTGCTTGACCTGATCAATGGGGATGTGTTCTGTGGGGACTATGTCAGCAGAGGCCTGGTTGTCAGGGTGTGGTCAGCTAATGCGGGGCCACTGAAAGATTCCCCAGTGGGGCCTACTCAGTGGGGCCCTGGTCACTGGAGGCCTGGTTGTAAGGGGCACTGTTGGCAGTGACCTTGTCATTGAGCTCCTGGCCAGTTGGGACCAGTCAGCAGGGTTTGGGTCAGTGGGGCCTGGTCAGTGGGTTTGTGGTACTGCAGGCCTGGTCTGTGGGGCCATGTCATTGTGGCCTGGTCAGTGGGGCCCTGGCAGTGTGGGCCTGGTCATCAGAAGCCTAGTCGGTGGGGGCCTACGCACGGGGGTGTTGGTCAATGAGGGCGTGGTCATTGTGGTCAGTTTAATGGGATCCATTCAATGAGGGTCAGGTCATGGAAGATCTGGTCAGTGGAGTTTGGTTAGCAGGGGACTGTTCAGTGGGGATCGGACCAGTGGGGCCTGGTCAGCAGGGGGCCGGCAGTTCCTGGCGCCTGGTCAGTGGGGTCCAGCAGTTGGGGCCTGGTCAATTGTAGGGTCCAGCCCTATGGGGCTTAGTGGGTGTTCTCCCCGTGTGCGGAGACGAAAGATTGTTAAGAAATAAAGACACAAGACAAAGGGATAAAGAGAAAACAGCTGGGCCCAGGGGACCACTGTCACCAAGACGCAGAGACCGGTAGTGGCCCCGAACGGCTGGGCGCGCTGATATTTGGTGCATACAAGACAAGGGGGGCAGGGTAAGGAGGGTGAGTCTTCTAAGTGATTGACAAGGTGAAGCGAGTCACGTGATCACAGGATGGGGACCCTTCCCTCTTAGGTAGCCAGAGCAGAGAGAGAGAAGGCAGCATACATGAGCGTTTTCTTCTACACACTTGTAAGAAAGATCAAAGACTTTAAGACTTTCACTATTCCGTCTACCGCTGTCTACTACGAACTTCAAAGAGGAACCAGGAGTACGGGAGGAACATGAAAGTGGACAAGGAGCGTGACCGCTGAAGCACAGCGCCACGGGGAGGGGTTTAGGCCTCCGGATGACTGCGGGCGGGCCTGGGTAATATCCAGCCTCCCACAAGAAGCTGGTGGAGCAGAGTGTTCCCTGACTCCTCCAAGGAAAGGAGACTCCCTTTCCCGGTCTGCTAAGTAATGGGTGTCTTCCCGGACACTGGCAATACCGCTTGACCAAGGAGCCCTCAAATGGCCCTTATGCGGTCATGACAGAGGGCTCACCTCTTGCCTTCTAGGTCACTTCTCACAATGTCCCTTCAGCACCTGACCCTCTACCCACCGGTTATTCCTAGGTTATATTATTAATGCAACAGAGTAATATTAAAAGCTAATGATTAATAATGTTTATAATAATGATTGATAGGCCGGGCGCGGTGGCTCACGCCTGTAATCCCAGCACTTTGGGAGGCCGAGGCAGGCGGATCACGAGGTCAGGAGATCGAGACCATCCTGGCTAACACAGTGAAACCCCGTCTCTACTAAAAAAAAAATACAAAAATTAGCCGGGCGTAGTGGCAGCCGCCTGTAGTCCCAGTTACTCTGAGGCTGAGGCAGGAGAATGGCGTGAACCCGGGAGGCGGAGCTTGCAGTGAGCTGAGATCACGCCACTGCACTCCAGCCTGGGCGACAAAGCGAGACTCCATCTCAAAAAAAAAAAAAATGATAATGATTGATAATTGTCCATGATTATCTGTATATCTAATTTGTATTATGACTATTCTTATTCTAACTATTTTCTTTGTTATACTGAAACAGTTTGTGCCTTCAGCCTCTTGCCTCAGCACCTGGGTAATCCTCCGCCCAGTCGACAGGGGTCTGCAGCTGGGGCAAGGTCAGAGGGGATCTGATCTGTGAGACCTAGTCAGGTCTCACTGACTGACTAGGTCCCAGTAGTTGGGGCCTGTTTGGCGGGGGTCTGGCAGTTGGGGCCTCATTGGTGGGGATCTCATAGTTGGGATCTGGCCCACAGCTGGTCCCATAGTTGGGGCCTGCTGAGCAGAGATCTGGCAGTTGCAGCCTCATCCATGGGGGTCTGGCAGTTGGGGCCTGGTCAGTGGGGTCTCATAGCTGGGGCCTGGTTGGAGGGGGTCCAGCAGTTAGGGCCCAGGGATACGACAGCTGGGGGCTATTTGGCAGGGATGCAGCAGTTGGGGCCTAGTCGGTGGGGTCTGGCGGTTGGGGCCTGGTCAGTGAGGATCAGATCAGTGTGGTCTAGTCAGTGAGGTCTGGACGCTGGGCCTTAATCAGCGTGGGTCTCACAGTTGGGGCCTGGTCAGCAGGAGTCTACTAGTTGGAGCCTGGTTGGTGGAATCCGGCAGTTGGGACCTGGTTGGCAGGGGTCCAACAGTTGGGGCCTGGTCAAAGGGGATCCAGCAGTTGGAACCTGGTCAGCAGGGCTCCGGCAGTTGCGGCCTGGTCATTGAGGTCTGGCATTTGGGGCCTGGTCAGCGGGGGTCCAGAGTTGGGGCCTAGTCAGTGAGGTATGGAAGTTGGGGTCTGGTAAGTGGGAATCCAGCAGTTGGGACCTAGACAGAGGGGATCCAGCAGTGGGGGTCTGGTGAGCAAGGGTCACATAAGAAGAGGCCCGGTTAGCAAGGGTCTGGCAGTTGGGGCTCTGTCAGGAGGGGTCCAGGAGGTGAGGCCCCGTCAGTGGGGTCTGGCAGTTTGGGCTTGATGAGTGCAGTCCAGCAGTTGTTAGGGCCTGGTCAGGGGGGGTCCGGTAGTTGGGACCTGGTCAGTGGAGTCCACCATTTGGGGCCTAGTTGGCAGGGGTCCCATAGTTGGGGACTGGTCAGCAGGGGTCCAGCCTTTGGGGCCCAGTCAGTGGGGTTCAGCTTTTGGGGCCTGGCCAGCAGGGGTCCAGCAGTTGGGACCCAGTCAGTGGGGTCTGGCAGTTGGCGCCCGGTCAGTGTAGTCCAGCAGTTGTTAGGGCCTGGTCAGTGGGGGGCTGATAGCTGGGGCCTGTTCAGCTGGGATCTGATTAGTGAGATTTATTTGGTGGGGTCCATCAGTTGGGGCCTAGTCAGTGAAGGCCTTGTCATTTTGTGGCCTTGTCATTGTGGCCTTTGTCAATAGTGTCTGGTGAGCCAGGGCCTGGTCTGTGGGGCCCAGTCAGCAGGACCTGATCAGTCCACAGCTGGTCAGTGGGACCTGGTCATTGTAGGGGTGGTCAGCTAGGGCCTGTTCAGTGGGAGCTTAGCCATTGGAGGCCTGGTCAGTAGGCCCTGGCCAGTGGGATCCCGGGTGATCTCAGGCCAGGGGTTTGTCCTTGAAGCCTCCTTGATTGCCTCCATCTGTGGGGTGGGGAGTGAGTCACAGCACCCCAGTGGGCTTCTGGGAGGAGGAGGTGAGAAGGTGCATTGGATCTAGCCCTGCCACACAGACCTGGCACTTTACACACTACCCAAGTCACTCCGAGGGGGGAGCCTGCCTTCTGCCCTCAGCCCTATGCCCCTGCCCCATCTGCATCCCGAGGACCACCCAGCATGGAAAGGGCAGAGGCTGGGGAGCACCTGTGGGTGCTCTGATGCTGGCCACAGGCCCAGGGGTGACAATGACAGGGATCCAGGAGCACATGCGACTGGAGCAGCCAGGCCCAGCTGAAGGAGAGACACGTTCACCCACACACGTGCACCCTCACGTACACAGACAAACAGCACGCATACATGTTAACCACTCAGGGGGCGGAGGACGCTGACTCTGGGCCCTGCTGAGCCAGGCAGGGCCCCGTCTGATAGGAGCTGTGAACCCACGATGCTGTCGCTGTGCCAAGGGCCGCCAACCTACCTCCGTGCCATGGAGCAGTTGGAGACACAGCGGTGCTGTAAGTGATTGTGCACCTAGGACTCTTTCCTGGCTGAGAGGCACATCTCAGCACTGCTGCTTGATCAGACTCAGGAAAGTGTGACCTGCTGTCTTCTCCCCTGCTGATCTGGGGACTGTCACAACCAGGTGGGTGGCAGCTACCCAAGGAGGGTCGTCCCTGAGCACTCACCGGGTGCCCGTTCTATGCTGACCATGTAGACAGTTATCTCCTTCATCCTCACGGCAACTCCACGGGGAGTGGAGAGGTGCTATCCCGGAATGTACCCACTGAACAGGTGAGATGCCAGAGGTCAGAGGGGCAGTAACTGGCTCAGAGACCCAGAAGCGGCCGTGGGCCATGCTCTCAGCCCTGCCCTGGGCCATGCTGAACTCCAGCCTTGACCTCTGTGACCTCCCTGTTCTGGACTGCACGTCTGCCTGGGGTTTCTGACCCCAGTGGGGCTGAGCCTCGCCCTGGAAGAGCCCTCAGGACAGAGCCCCTGTGGGTGGGGTGGAGGGTGGTCCTCCATCCAAGTCTGCGCTCTAAGGTAGGTCCCCGCAGCGGGAGATCGCCGGGTCTGGGGCTTTTCCCCACGTGGCCTTTTCTCTCTCTGGTCCCCTAGAGGCCTCACCCTTTCTTTGCCCTGACTGTTCATGGGAGGGGTCCCTCTGGGGTTCTCCAGAACCAAGTTCCCAGAGTTCTCTCATTCTTTCTTGGTGACCCGGAAACACAAGGCCCCTTCCTGTAATGACAGCTGAGAATTGTGGGATCCACGATTCCTCCAGCTGAGGCATCTCCGTGAGCACAGAGGCTGCTTTGGCCCAAACCAAGCACCCTCCCGTTTGGCTGGTATTATTCTTGACGCGGCTTCACTGACCAGAGGGAGTGGAGATGGGGGTGACATGGAGCAGTCACAAGGTGTCTTGTTCCCTATAGGAAAGTGGGCCTCTTGGTGGTCCCTGAGTGATCCGGGAGGGGGAGCATATGGAGCTCTCTGGTCCCTGACCCCAGTCTGCCTCCAGGTGACCAGGATAGCACATCAGGGGCCCCTCACCCTCGGCAGGTGGATGCAGTTCATCCTGTGTGTGCCTGTCTCAGGGCGATTGGCGACAGCAGGCCCTTGTGTCCAGGTCCCCCTGTTCTCAAGTCCTCAGGAAGGAGTCCACCTCTGGTCAGGGGCAGAGACTCCGGAGACCCCAGCAGGCGTGGGGCCACTGGGTCTGGCCCCTTTTCACCCAGGGCAGTGGTGGCATGGGGCTCAACCGGCCAGCAGGGTCTCAGAGCCCCCAGGAGCGGTCCAGGTGTTCTCTGAAGCGGTCAGGTGCAGCGTAGCCTTTGGGCGATGTTGTCTCACAGGATGGACGTGGAGGAAGACGCAGCTACCCTGCTTGCGCAGGAGCAGGGGCATCATCGCCCAGCGTGAGCAGGTACAGGTCGGGCTGCTCCCTTGAGGGAGGCGGGGCCTCGCCTCTCCCACTGTGCCCTGGTAGGAGGGTCCTGGGCTCCCCTGGGAAGCAGGACGGGAGCAGGTTGCCCATGCGTTTGCGCCTCCACAGCCCTTCACCTCAACCCCCTCACTCTGGACCCCTCTGGGTCCCAGGGACGCTGACAGGGCCCAAGGATGTGGAAAGCTTACAAAGTTACCGATTGCCTTGGGATTATGCAGTGAGTCCTCTGTCCCTGCTGCCCGACCACCACCAAACTCAGCTCAGGGGATAACTTTTGTTTTTAGAAAAGTCTCTCGAGGCAGGACACGTCTTCCCGGCTTGGTCCAGCCTCCTTTCCGGTGTAGGAACTCCAGCTGGCTACCCTGCCGGTGGTGGGCGGCAGGCCAGAGCTGCGAGGCGCATCTAGGGATCTTGGGGGAGCAGGTGGGGATGGAGACGTTCTTAGCAGAACGGTCTCAAAGACAGTATGCGAATAGAGGGCAACCTGAGGGTCTGGTCCTGTCCCCTTGGGCTCTGCCCCAGTGAGACCCACAGGTGTGGCCACAGGGCATGGGGGTGCCTGGCCCAGCCTGTGGGCAGTTGTCCAGCAGGTCTCCGAGGACTCAGGGGGCCCAACTGAGCCACCCTATAGGGAGAAGCGTGGGGGGCAGTGAGGGCTGTGGCCCTGGGAGGGCGGAGGGGAAGACGGGCACGGTGTCAGCCAGGGCATGTCAGGGTGAGGCTAGGGATGAGCTTGCAGCTGAAGGCAACCTGCCTTGGTGCTGAGAGGGGGCCTGGGTCCTGGGAAGGGGAGCCCAGCCTGGAGCCTGCCCCTCAGGGGTCACAGGATAGAGAGAGGGAGGAGCCTGGCGGAGGCTGGGTGGGGACGATCCCACGGGAAGTGCCACTTCTGGGACGCACCTGAATGGAGCCAGCCTAGGATGGAGCTGATGGCCTGGGGTGAACAACACATGGTGGGGCCGGGGGTAGCGGCTCACCTGGGACTCCTTAGCAGAGGGGGCTCGGTCAGTCCCCAGGGCTCTGCATGGCCCTCCGGAGACCCTGGCTCCCCGCTGGATCCATCAGCACAAAGGCAGAGGGAGGATCAGGAAGGCCGAGTCGGGGCAGGCAGGACGGCGGGGGAACAGCCAGGGCCCTAGTGTGTGGCTGCCACAGTGGCTCAGAGGAGGGCAAGGACCGATGGATGGATGATAGCCCCGAGAGCCAGCTGAGGCTGGAGACGGGGCTGTGGGGCCATCCCAGCCACCTGCGGAGCCCTCACTCACCCTCGTCACCTCTGGCATCTCCCCCCCGGCACTTAGCAGCCCAGTGAGAGAGCGGTCGAGGCGGGCGTGTGGATGGATCCAGGGCCCTCGCTCAAGGGTTCTGACAAATGAGGGTGGAAGAAGGGCCAGGCTGTCCACAAAGACTCTCTGGGCTGGACAGGACGGGCAAAGTCAAGGAACAGGCAGAGTCTGCAGCCGGGGTGCAGGGAGAGGCAGGTGTACACTGGAAAGTCAGGCCCCACGAGAGCCCTTGCGGGCGTCAAGTGGGACAGGGCCCAGGTGCACCCTCCGTGCCCTGAGCAGGCCTCGGACGAATGATGTGGTCACTCCTTCGGGAACTGCTGTTGGGGCCTGACCACCCACCCTGGGTCACACCCATCCCGCCTCAGGCCTGGACTTTCTCAGCTCCCGCAGAGGGTGCTGCCTAGCCCAGGAGGGGCAGCCCCGTCGTGCAACCCAAGCCTCGCCCTCCACAAGCCCCAAGCAGCCCCCGGTTGGGTGGGCCCTACGTTCCCTCTTCTCCCAGGCCCCAACCCCTCCCAGGCGCCAGCTGGCAGGGAAGCACCCGTCCTCCCTTCCCTGTGCGTCCCCTGGACTGAGACCTGGGGCAGGGCTGGGGGACAGGGCTTGTTCTTCCCTGGGGCCCACGAAGGGAGGAGGAGGACAGCTCCCGGCCCGGCAGAGGTCCTCAGCTCTGCCTGGGTTGCCTTACAGTGAGACGTGGCTGCTACCCATCAGTGCCCTGGAAGTAAAGGTAAGAGCCTGACCCTGCCGTGTGAGAGGCTGGTCCAGGGACAGGGAGACTCGGTGGGTGGTCAGCAGCCCGTGGACCCAGGCGGTGATGAGTGGGAGTGACAGGCTGTCCCTGGGAGGGGTGGCAGTTCCTGCGGGACCTGACTTCAAGACTCTGTCCCCGTGGTGGTTTGACCAAACCCCAAACTGAGAACCACAGTCGTGGCTGAGCAGTCACTGCCCACTTGTGCCAAGACCCCACCTGGATGTTGGGACCCCACCAACGCCTGGGGTGCCTGTGGCCTGAGGACGGCATGTCCCAAGTCATGAGGCCAGGACACCGGGGCCCATTCAGTCAGAGGGTCTCAGTTCCCCAGGGCCGGCCCTTTCCTGGCTCCTTCCAGTTTGATCCTGTCGGGACCCTGGAGCCCAGGACCCAGCATCCAAGGGGCATCCCGGCAGCTCCACTAACTTCATGTTATTTGACAGAGAAGACGTCAGGAGATGAGAGAGAGAGAAAAATGGCTCCAGGTGCTTCTTGACTGGCAGTGATATAGGAGTGGCAAGGAGGTGACATGGGGAGGGAAGGGCCCCGTGACCACTTTCTACAGAGTCAGGGGGACGGGCTCCCAGGGCTGTGTCCTGGCACTGCCGGCCTCTCAGAGGATGGACACCACACTGGGACACCAGCTTTCCTGTTCTTCCCTGCAAACCTCATCTTGCCAGGAGAGAGTCTGATGCCAGGGCCTGGGTCAGTCCTAGCTCAGGGGTAGGGACACTCACTGGTGACCTGAAGGAAGGAACAGGTCAAGATCAGAGTTCATGACCAGGCGTAGTAGCTCACGCTTGTAATCCCAGCACTTTGGGAGGCCAAGACGGGCGGATCCCCCGAGGTCAGGAGTTCGAGACCAGCCTGGCCAACATGGTGAAACCCTGTCTATACTAAAAATACAAAACTAAGCCGGCTGTGGTAGCAGGCTCCTGTAATCCCAGCTACTCAAAAGACTGAGGTAGAAGACCCGCTTAAACTCAGGAGGCGGAGGTTGCAGTGAGCCGAGATCGTGCCACCACACTCCAGCCTGGGTGAAAAGTGAGACTTGATCTCAAAAAAATAAATAAATAAAAATAAAAAGATCAGAGTTCATGACCCTGAGTGCTTCTTCATTCTTTGAATCATGGGAGGAGAGACCCAGTCCTAGGTAGACCCCACCTCTCCCGAGGAACTGAGGAGCCAAGGGCTGGAGATATCCGGAATCCTCAGGGTCCTGTCCTCCCCAGTGTCACCCCATGTCTCACTGGAGCGTTCCTCTGTCCATAGCTGTCTGTTGGGGTCTACAAGAGAATCCGTCTGCAGATGTGGGGCCAGATGTGGTCACTCTTGCTGAATGTCGAGAAAGTGAAGGCTGAGAACCTGGGAAAATGCCAGGTACCACACTTCCACACTCAGCCAGAGCCGGACAAACAGGCCAGGCCATGTCGGGAGCCCAGGCCTCCAGATGGAGGATCAGATGCACGTCCTGGGCACAGACGGTGACGCCGGCACCACAGGTGAGCTGGGCTCCAGCGACCCTCCTGGTGACCCCTTTGGCTTGTTGGAAAACAGGCCAAAGAAGGAGCTTTCTGCAGAAGGAAGCCTGCCTTCCCGCCTGCCTGCCTGCCTTCCTTTCTTCCTTCCTTCCTTTCAGAAGCATGGACTGTGGATGACGGCCGTGTGGGGCAGCGAGTCTTCAGTCTGTCTGGAGGCTGCTTCCTCCTCTTGACCCTGCCCTGCAGGTCATGAAGAACAAGGGCAAGAGGTCCCCTGGGAACTTCCACCAGATGTGGAGGTTGGAGGGTCCCTGGGAAGATGGGGTTATCCGGAGGGATGGGGGCTTCCCCAGAGCAGAGGCAGGAGTCACCCTGGAAGAGTGACAGACTGGCCAAGCGCTCTCCTGGCCCAGGAGGCATGCAGCACTGTGGACTCAGTGCCTCTTGGGCTCCAAGCCCTGTGCCTGGCTGTGACACATGGGGCCAGAATCCAGGCGGCTCCCAAGGAGATGGACAGCAGCAAACAAAATCATGCGGAATGGTGGAAAGTGCTCTGTGTGCCTCTGGGGACCAGGGTAGGGACCCACAAGAGGGCGGCAGGATGAGGGGGCTCAGGAGCCTTCCCAAGCAACACTGGCAACACCGAACACCGGGAGGATGTGGAGCCCCGGGGCCCCTCGTCCCTGCCAGGTGGGAATGGGACAGGGCACAGCCACTTTGGAAGCCCGTTGGGCGGCTGCTCATGAAGCTCAGTGGACTCGTGCCACACATCCCAGAAGAGTCTCGGAGATTAACCCCAGTGATTTGAAAACTGACGTCCACGTAAAACCCGCGTGCCACGTTCACGGCTTGATTCATCATCACTCGTAGCCGGAGGCCACCAAGAAAACCTTCGACGTGGGATTAGGGGAGGAAGGGGGCATCCGCCCTTCGAAGAAAACACCACTCAGTGAGAAAAGGGAGCAAAACCCTGACCCCCGTAGCAATGTGGGTGAATCTTAGATGCATTTCGCTGAGGGAAAGAAGCCAGGCCTCACAGTCGACCACTGTAGGATTCCAACTCACGGGCCATTCTGGAAAAGGCTAAACCATAGGGATGGATAACAGATCAGGATGGCCAAGGGCTGATGGAGTGGGAGAGATCGGCTGCAGAGGGGACACCCTGGGGACTTGGAGGACGAAGGAGCTGCTCTGGGAGGTGCTGGAGTGGTGGGTGGGACACTCGGCACCCTGGTTCAGAAACGTGGGACTGCGTATCCCAAAGACTGAGCTTTCACTCTGTGCTAAAAAGGGGAGAAAAATAATCAACCAGAGTGATTGCACACCTGAGATATTTGCATTTCACTGAAAGAGGATTTGACCCAGAAATTTCCCAAAATAATCAGATGCCCTGAAAAGGTCACTGCTTATTCGGCGGATCATCTCAACCTTGAGTTGGATTTGTCATCGGGGCTTGTAGACAAAATGAAACAGCATCCGCCTGAAGCAAAACGATCTTTTCTCTCTTTCCTAAGCAGCAGGATTTCTTTCAGGTCCCGGTGGCATATTCTGCATCTAACCCCGTGAGTATTCCCAGGCAACGAGATTCCCGGGCCACACTCCCATATTCACAGGCATAGGCGTCTCGGGTGGGGCGTGTCATTGCTTCTTTAAAATTCAGCATTTGCGGCCGGGCGCGGTGACTCATGCCTGTAATCCCAGTACTTTGAGAGGCCGAGGCAGGCAGATCACCTGAGGTCAGAAGTTCGAGGCCAGACTGGCCACCATGGTGAAACCCCATCTCTACTAAAAATACAAAAATTAGCTGGGCGTAGTGGTGTGCACCTGTATTCCCAGCTACTCGGGAGGCTGAGGCAGGAGAATTGCTTGAACCCGGAGGCAGAGATTGCAGTTAGCCAAGATCACGCCACTGCAATCCAGCCTGGGCGACAGAGCAAGACTCTGTCTCAAAAAAAAAAAAAAAAAAACTCAGCATTTGCGACCCACCAAGACACAGTAGTTGGGACTCAAGCTCGCTACTGGCTTGGACATCCAAGCAGGAGGAGAAGGGTCTCAAAGGTGTCAAAGTAAGATGGAAAGAGGTCAAGGCCCAGACCCCTGGTCTGACCTGAGCCTGACCACCATTTCACAGAGCAAGTAATGACGCCCTCCTCCCAGACTTGCCCCAAACCCCCCCAGAGCTTGGTGGTGTCCCCGGACGGTCGTCCCAGGAAACATTTTGAACAAGTTGCTGAAGTGCCTGATGGACGCGGCTCTTGTCATGAAATGAGTTTGGATCCGAGAAGCCCTCTTCTCATCAAAAAATGAGCCGGGGCCCAATTTCCCCTCCACCTGAACCCCGTCAGAGCCCTTCCAGGCGGCGGACGGCTCCGCGTGTTAGGAGGGTCTCTGATTTCGAGATGGGTCGGGGGCTTCTCAGGATTCTGCAGCCCAAATTGTGCCAGGCCGCGAGGAGCACATGTTATGAACGTCATTCCCAAAGATCCTCGGCACTTGGTGAACGGACAGTCCCCTCGGCTCCTTCCCAGAGGCCCTGGGTCCCATGGGCCAGGGGTAGAGGGGCGGTTCGAGCCCCTGGTGGGGCTGGCAAGAGGCTGAGTCCCAGCCAGGGACATGGAGCTCTCCATGGCTCCGGAACTGAGTTTCCTTCTCCTGCCCTGGAGCAGGCAGACGCACTCTACCCGGGCCGAGCTTCGGCTGAGCAGGGCTAAGGGAAGTGTGTCCTGGGGGTCCGTGCAGGGGGCAGGTGTCAGGGGTGCCCCAGCCACCACCTGGTATTCTGTCTCTCAGGGAAGGGTCTGCAGAGGGGCCTGGAATAGGGAGGTTTGGGGGCAGGCCCAGGGGCCCCAAGGACCTCTGTTGCTCCCATTAGGACAAGGATGAGCTGTGTACCCAGAATTCCATGTTTACGCTGACTCCTCCAGTGCCTCATCAATGAAGTAAGCAGGTACATTCATACATCAATGAAGTAAGCAGGGAGCCCCCAGCCCAGGGACCCTCCTGCCCCACACTGCCTGGATCCCCCAGCCCAGGGATCTGGCTCCCCAGGAGGAACGGGCTCACCCCGACCTGGCAGGAGGCACAGGCATGTCCCTGCAGGGCACGCAGGCCAAGCAATGCCCAGAGGGAGCATCTCACAGCAGAGGCCGGGGGCTCAGCCCAGCCTCATGGGCAGACAGGGCCGGGACTCAACTTGGGAGAGCCCAGGGAAGCCCCAAGCCCGTGGGGAGCCTCTCCTTCCAGGAGCCACATCCCCACTGAAATGAGACTCCCACATGAGAAGCTACAGGACCTCTTCTGATTCAGCCTCACAGGGGAGTGGGGTGGGGGATCTCATCCCATGGGGAGGGGTCCCTGGTGCTCCAGGGCACTGAAACCCCAGTGGGCCCTGCCCAAGCCACCAGCCCCCAGCTAAGAAGGGCCAGGTCCTCCCACACCTGTTGTCCCCAAAGACTCCCTTTGGGTTTGCCAGGCAGCTACGTTCTGGAGGGCTAGCGTGTCCTCACGGCACACAACTTCCAAAGTTGACAGAGTCAAGTCCTGGCGTGCCCAAGGCTATCCAGGGGAATACGCGGGACAGACAGAACCCTCAGACCGTCCCCATGACCCTCTGCTCCAGTCTGAGGGACAGGACACCATGAGACCTCTCAGACACAGAGCCCACCCTCGACATGACCCGGATGAAAGGCAGTAGTGTGGTGAGCCCCTCCCTGCCCGCGCCTCCCCCTGGCCGTGGCCTCCTATGCACAGCTGGACCCCGGGGGTGGCCTGAAAAGGACCCAGCACTGCCCAGTGGGAGGGGGCCATGGTGGAAACAGCGTGTGAACACCAACCTCTCCCAGGGACCCCTCCCGGCCTGATGCCCACCCTGCCCCTAAAGCATCTCATGAAGCTGTCCCAGTCCACCCTCAGGGAGCTCACCCAGGACCAGTTCTTCTGGGCCTGGGCCCTGGAGGATGCCATGGCGTTCAGGTGCCTTCATGTCTCCATGGGGTTACGGATGAGGAGGTGGTGGGTCCTGCTACCTCCAGGTGGGCCCCAGTAGCAGGTCCCCTCCCAAGTCACCCTCTGGGGCAGTCAATCGTGGAGAGGGCCTGGGCCCCGACAGCCTCACTACCTGGGCCTTCCTCTCGCACTTCTGGAGGCCTCTGGAGGCCAGGCAGGGTGGTTCACGCCCGTAATCCCAACACTTTGGGAGGCCGAGATGGGGGGATCACTTGAGGTCAGGAGTTCGAGACCAGCCTGGCCAACATGGTAAAACCCCATCTCTACTAAATATACAAAAAAAAATTAGCTGGACATGGTGGCGGGCACCTGCTATCCAAGCTACTTGGAAGGCTGAGGCAGGAGAATCTCTTGAACCCGGGAGGCGGAGGTTGCAGTGAGCCGAGATCACACCATTGCACCCCAGTCTGGGCAACAAGAGTGAAACTCCGTCCAAAAAAAAAAAAAAAGAAGCTTCTGGAAATGAGCCCGCAGGTCCTCAGGGCAGGTGCTGAGCACGTGTGTGCTGGACGTGCTGCAGATCAGGCGGGGGGACCAGGGGAAAGACTCTTCCGAGCCCCACCATTGCCACCTTCCACAGTGTCCTGCTTTGCCCTCGAAGGTCCCTGCAGAGGACCCATCTGTGCGAGCCCACAGCCCGACCTGCAGCATCCACAGCCTCAGAGAGCAGCAGGGGCTGCTTACCCCTGAACCCCCACCAAGAGCATCAGGACAACAAACCTTGAGCCTTGGAGACAAGAGAATCAGTATGCCTGGCCCAGGAAGGATTCGAGGAGAGGACACGCGCAACAGCCCTGGCCCAGAGCCAGAACCAAGCGTCCAGCCAGGTGTGGAAATGGTCCAGTCCTGGCATGGAGTGGATGGCCCCGGAGGGCAGAGGGGACCCCATGCCTGGGGCCATCCATCTCACCCACTGTAGAGACAGGCCCCCGAGTGAGGTGGCAAGGGGGCCAGGTGACAGCAAAGGCCCCTCCCATCTAAGTTCTGAATCAGGGCTGCATCCCAGCCAGCACAGCCCTGGGGTGAGAGAGAGAGGCAGGAAGCCTTGAGCCAGCCCAAACCCTCGGGGGCCGGCCTAGGAGCAACCTGAGGTGCCCCGACGGCTCCCCCGCCACAGCCCACACACAACTGTCACTCCAGGATCAGATACCTGCAGGAGTGTCTGCAGCATCAGACTCAAGGAGCCACACAGGGACCCTAGGGACTCCAAAGACCCAGGTCCGGGGGAGCCCGGCCCTGTGAGGACCTAATGGGCTCGGTGGAGAAGCGGACCACACATGTCTGCTTTCCTTTCGGCGAAACTGGAGCTAGAGTCCCTGATACCCAGGCCTCTGCAAGCATCTCCCAACATCAAGTCCTTCTGCAAGGGAGATGGGCTGGCCTACCCCAGGCTGTCCAGCTCCAGCAGGCTTGCAGGCGGCCCCTCCAGAACAAAAGCCTGGTCCTCCGCCACCCTGCCCCCATCCCCCAGGCTGTCCCTGAGCCCGAGGCCCAGAGACACAAGAGGACATCTGTAGAGCCCAAGGGAGCAGACTGTTCTCTTGGGACCCCGGGGGGATCAGGGTGTAGCCAGGCTGTCCCCAACTCAGGACAGACCATGGGCTGCCCCAGGGTACCTCCTCTGGAACTTCCTGCCCAAGCTTCGCCATGGACCTGGACGTCAGGGGCCTGTGGTTCAACTCTGAATAGGGATTCTGGACCTTGCGCGGGTGCCCAAGACAACCCCAGAATCGTGGGTGGGACCCAGTGGGACACGCCCAGCAAGCCCATCAGGGCCCTGAAACCCGGCCTTGCTGGGCACTGTGATAATAACCAAGAGGCAAGTCCAGAGACATCCACTTTGCCCAATGGCACCTGCATCCGTCTTCTCAGTAGACAGTGACTGGCATGGTGTGGGGGCAGCCAGGGCAGCACCTGGCCAGCTGCCCTGTAGCCCCAGATGGTTCCAGTGCCTCTGGACCTCTTTTTCTACTTTCTACGGGGAAACCTGCTCCCTCAGAGGCTGCCAGAGGGAAGAGTGAGCAAGGCATTCCTGCAGCCCAGACCAGCCAGCGGCATGTCCTGTGGCCTCTGACTCAACCTATGAGACAGAGCTCTGTTCCCAGGGCACACTTCCCAGGACACGGGGCCCAGCCTCAACCGGAGCCCTGTGAAGGGAGGGGCACCAGGATGACAATATCGGGGACCGTGGCGCTGCACACCTGGGCACTGTACTTTTCATTGGAGAATCCAGGCAAGATCTTGAAGCAGGTGCATGAGGTCCTGAGCCTGTGCAGCAAACAGCACTCATCTGGGGCTGGCACAAAGGGGTCTACAGAGCCACGGCCACTGCTGCCTCCTCCCAGCCCCATCTGTGCAGTGCAAGTGATCCACACCCGCTCCTAAGCCCAGTCCAGCAAGCAGCAGCCCGGGCCCCTCAGCCCGCCAGGCCGATGTGCTGCCCAGAGGCTTCGAGGCCCTGCCCGCTGTGCCTCCCACCACCTGGAAGCTGCCTCCTGACGCCTGCCAGCCACTGCCACAGCCGCAACAGGTGCCACGGCCAGTGCAGGCTTTCCAGACAGTGGGGGCGCCCAGCAGCCGTTGCCTCAGCAGCTCTTTGGTGGCAGCTAGGCCAACCAGGGCAGCAACTATGACTAGGATGATGCATGAGCAAACAGCTCCACACTGGTGGACAGGCTGGGTGCGCGCCCGGCCCTCAAAGGCTCGCTGGGCCTGTACCATCATTGTAAATTTGAGATCATGAGATTATACCATTTGCCTTCTTGCTTTTTGAAGTACGAGTATTTTTATGCACACTTGGTAGACCTAAAAATCCATGAAGGGTCTCAAAGAAGCTGGCTGGATGGAGCCTGCTGTGGATGCCTTTTTACTTTCATAGACCAGGGTGATTTACATTCCACCTGTAGTCTGTTTGCAAACTCTCACAGAGCAGCCTTGCAGCTTTGTGCCTTTAGAATCTTGGTTTTGCGTTTCTCCCCGCTCCCTTCTTCCAGTAAGCCGCAACTTTTCTGATTGAAAGGGTGCAAGGCTAACATACGGAATGACTAACTCAGGATCACATACTGGCAGTGGGAGGGGCGGGAGGAGCAGCTGCCATCAATTGGCACGGCCAAGTGGATGATAGGATGGATGCTGGCACATGCGGAGGAGGCAGACGCAACGCTCATCTCTGATACGATGTCTATTCCCTTAGAGGCGGCTGTAGCATCGCCTCTTCAAGCAAGTGTCTTGAAACTCAGTTTGAAGATTTCAGCAAACGTGTCTTACAGCAAGGAGAAGAGGGAGTCAGTCCATCAGGATTAAAAATATTGAGGCAGTGACAACACACACCTGGCTTCAGTTCTTAGGAAAGTTTTGGTTTTGATTTTGTTTTTTTTTTTTTTTTGGAGAAGATTTGTTTTTAATGGATCTACACTGTTAACTGAGACTCGGTTGAGATTCACTAGTTTACTTAAAAACTTCTCAGGGACGTCTGTAAATTTCAGTGTCATACATCATGAAAACAGGTGTTGGCGGATCTGTTGGTTGCAATAATTTCTACTATTTCAAATACTGAAGGCAAGCATAATTGGTTTATACTGTGTTTTAAATAAAAGTATGACTGATAAGTCCCCCAGGACATTAAACCTTAAAAATCATTTTTAAGCTCTTATTATTGTAAGAGAAATACAAATGACTAGAAAATGCCACAGAGATTCGAAAGCTGCTTAAATGAAAGAGCAGGAAGGGATTCTGACTTGCAATGCCAAACTTTCCACGTTTTTATAGTTACTGAGCTAAACCATATGGTTATTGACACTTTCTAAATCTGTCACTGAAAGGTTAAAGTATCTGCTGTTTTTATGAAGTCGAACTTAACGCTGCCTCAGAAATCCCTGGGTACCGAAATGGTCACACAGAACTAAGGAAGTCAGTTTGAAATGCCAGTGAGTCAAAATGATTAAAGAGGCCAGGCGCGGTGGCTCCCGCTTGTAATCCTAGCACTTTGGGAGGCTGAGGCAGCGGACTGCTTGAGTCCAGGAGTTTGAGACCAACCTGTGCGACATGGCAAAACCCTGTCTCTACAAAAAAAAATACAAAACAAATTTATCCAGACCTAGTGGCGCGCGCCTGTATAGTTCCAGCTAGGGGGCTGAGGTTGGGGGATGGCCTGAGCCTGGGAAGTCAGGGCTGCAGTGAGCTGAGATGGCACCACTGCACTCCAGCCTGGGCGACACAGCCAGACTGCCTCAAAAAAAAAAAAAAAAAAAGGACAT
>NW_012102199.1:1352181-1352929 GCF_000951045.1 Mandrillus leucophaeus
ATGACAGAGGGCTCACCTCTTGCCTTCTAGGTCACTTCTCACAATGTCCCTTCAGCACCTGACCCTCTACCCACCGGTTATTCCTAGGTTATATTTTTAATGCAACAAAGAGTAATATTAAAAGCTAATGATTAATAATGTTTATCATAACGATTGATCATGATCCATGATCATCTCTCTATCTAATTTGTATTTTGACTATTCTATTTTCTTTATTATACTGAAACAGTTTGTGCCTTCAGTCTCTTGCCTCGGCACCTAGGTAATCCTTCGTCCACATCTGGGGACAGTCCTCATGTGTTCCTCAGCTCAGCCTCGAGGGTCCTGGGCTGGTCACCTCACCACCTCCATGCTGTGTCTCTAGATTCAGACTCCACAGGCAGGGCTTGGGAGGCCTGGCACAAAAGGTGCCTGGTGTGACAAACCTCCCTCTGTTCCCTGGACTGCAGCTCAGCGAAAGGTCCAGGTGGTGCTTTGCCTATTCACTGTCCCCTTTGAGATGAGCCCAGAGGGCCTTGTGGGGGGCGAGTGTGAAGCTGGGCGCCTGGAGCCTGAGGTCAACTGTCCCTCCCTGTGTCCTGGAGGAGGGGCCCCATCCCAAAAAGACCCCCAGGGGCCTGGCCTGTGGCTGCAGATGTGGGGAGGGGACAGTTTGTGGGCTGAGTGGGAGCCATAGGTAGGGGACATTGAGCACCACGGCTGAGGGGCCTAGTCAGTGGGAACCTGGACATTGTGCCTTAGTCAGTGG
>NW_012102199.1:1356065-1356849 GCF_000951045.1 Mandrillus leucophaeus
CCCCTCCTTGGCCTCAAGTCCCCACCCTCATTGGTTAAAACACAGTCACTTCTCTGTCGCTATGACCTGCCTGTTTTTGACTGAAATGGTCATACAGAAGGAAGTCAGTCTGAAATATTGGTGAGTCAAAACGATTAAAGAGGCCGAGCGCAGTGGCTCACGCTTGTAATCCCAGCATTTTGGGAGGCTAAGGTGGGTGGATCACTTAAACCCAGAGCTCTCTGCAGGAAGCCCCGGACACCCTGGGGCAGGCAGGGGGAGAGGGCAGCACAACCCAGGCTCCACCCGACCTCTCTCAGCTTCCACCTCCCACAGGCCACAGAGGAGCCTGGGACAGGAGCAGAGGACCGGGGTTCCGGTGACATCTGGAACATTCATGATAGTCCGTGCAACGCATTCCTGGGAGGGTCCGTGGTCACCTCTGTCCCAGGGTGGCTTGACTCCAGCAGCGCTTCCTTCCTTCTGTCCATCCTTCCTTCAGCCTGCACCTCCTCCCAGCATGTGGCACTCCCACGTCCTAAGCCTGTGTCACTTTCTTTCCATGGATTCTTTGACCGTCTTCCTCTTCTCACTGACTTGGCATCTAGGAGGTTCTTAGTGGAGGAAGGTAACTGGTAAGAAATGACATACTGAGGCCAGGCGTGGTGGCGCACCTCTGTAATCCCAGCACTTTGGGAGACCAAGGCGGGTGGATCGCTTGAGTCCAGAAGTGCAAGACCAGCAACATAGTGAGGAAAAAAAAAAAAGGAAGGAAGGAAGGAAGAAGGAAGGAAGGAAGGAAGGA
>NW_012102199.1:1361597-1363731 GCF_000951045.1 Mandrillus leucophaeus
CCCGGTCAGT
Organism: Mandrillus leucophaeus; assembly: GCF_000951045.1. Lineage (NCBI taxonomy): Eukaryota > Metazoa > Chordata > Mammalia > Primates > Cercopithecidae > Mandrillus > Mandrillus leucophaeus. Next base: position 1,361,608 of record NW_012102199.1, read on the forward strand.
GGGACCTAAACACTGTGTCCTAGTCAGTGGGGGACCCGGTCAATGGAGGCCTTGTGAAAGGGGGACACATTGGGGACATAGTCAGAAAACATCTAGTGAATGGGGATGTTGTCAGTGTGGGTCTGCTCAGTGAGAATCTGGTCTGTGGGAGGCCTGGTCAGCTGAGGCCTGGTCAGAGGGGACTGGTCACGGGTCCTCAAGTTCAGGACCTAGTCACTTGGCACCTCGTCAGTGGGGACCTGGTCAGTGGGATCCTGGTCAGTGGGAGCTGGGTCAGTGTGAGCTGGTTATTGGGGCTCTGGTCTGTGGGGACCTAGTCAGGGGAAACCTGGTCACTGGGGCCTGTTCAATAGAAATGTGGTCGGTGGAAGCCTAGCAGTGGGGGCCTGGTCACTGGGCTCTTGGCTAGTGGGGCCTAGTCAGTAAAGGTCTGTTCAGTAAGGACTTGGTCAGTTGGAATTTTGTCAGTTGGGGCCCAGTCAGTGGGGACCTGGGCAGCCAGGGCCTGGTCAGTGGGACTTGGTCTGCAGGGACCTGGTCACTGGAGTCCTGGGTAGTGGGGTCTAGTCAGTAAAGGTCTGGTCATTAAGGACCTGGTCAGTTGAAACCTTGTCACTTTGGGCCCAGTCAGTGGGACCTGATCTGAGAGGGTCTTGTCAGTTGGACCCAGTCAGAGGGAGTCTCATCAGTGGGGCCTGGCTAGTGAGGCCTGGTCAGTGGAGGTTTGGTCAGTGGGGTCCTGGTAAGTTGGGGCCTCATCAGTGGGGACCTGGTCAGTGGGGACTTGTCAATGGGACCTGGTCGGGGGCCCTTGTTAGAAGGAGCCTGGTCAGTGGGGCCTAGGTAGTGAAACCTGGCCACTGGGGGCCTGGAGACCTGGGGCCTGGCCAGTGGGACCTGGTTAATGGGATCTTGGTCACTGAGGTCCTGGTTTGTGGGGTCTAGTCAGTAAGGGTCTATTCAGAGAGACCTGGTCAGTAGGGGCCTGGTCATTGAGGCCCTGGAGAGTGGGGCCTATTCAGTAAAGGCCTGGGTCACTGGGGTCCTGGTTAGTGAGGCCTATTCATTAAAAATCTGGGTCATTGGGGTCCTAGGTAGTGGGGCCTGGTCAGTAAAGGTCTGGTCACTGAGGACCTGGCCAGTCAGAACCTTGTCAGTTAAGGACCTGGCCAGTCAGAATCTTGTCAGTTAAGGACCTGGCCAGTCAGAACCCTGTCAGTTAGGACCCAGTCAGTGGGCACCTCATCAGTGGGGGCCTCATTAATTGGGCCCAGTCAGTGGGGGGCCTGGACAGTGGAGACCTCATCAGTGGGTCCTGGATAGTGAGGCCTGGCCACTGGAAGTCTGGTCAGTGGGGGCCTGGTCACTGGGATCCTGGTTAGTGGGGTCCGGTCATTAAAGGTCTGTTCAGTAAGGACCTGGTCAGTCGGAACCTCGTCAGCTGGGGCCTGGTCAGTGGGGGACTGCTGAGTGGGGGCCTTGTCAGTTGAGCCTGGTCAGTGGAGGTCTGGTCAGTGGTGTCCTAGTAAGCTGGGGCCTTGTCAGCTGGGGGCTAGTCAGTGGGGACCTGGTCAAGATGTGCTTGTCAGTGGGAGCCTGGTCAGTGGGGCCTACTTTGTGAAACCTGGCCACTGGGGTCCTGGAGAGATGGGGCCTGTCAGTGGGGAACTGGTCAGTGGGAGGTCTGGTCACTGGATTCCTGGGTAGCGGGGCCTGGTCAGTAAAGGTCTACTCATTGAGGACCTGGTCAGTCAGAACCTTGTCAGTTAAGGACCTAGTCAGTTGGAACCTTGTCAGTTGGGCCCAGTCAGTGGGGGCCTGGTCAGTAGGGACATGGTCTGTAGGGACATGGTTAGTAGGGACCTGGTCAGTGGGGGCCTGGTCTGTGGGGGCCTTGTCAGTTGGGTCCAGTCAAAGGGGGCCTGGTCAGTAGGGACATGGTTAGTGGGGACCTGGTCTGTGGGGGCCTTGTGAGTTGGACCCAGTCAGTGGGATTCCTGGGTAGTGGGGCTTAATAAAGTTCTGATCATTAAGGACCTGGCCAGTCAGAACCTTGTCAGTTAAGGACCTGGCCAGTCAGAATCTTGTCAGTTAAGGACCTGGCCAGTCAGAACCTTGTCAGTT
>NW_012102199.1:1363781-1377541 GCF_000951045.1 Mandrillus leucophaeus
CCTGGCCAGTCAGAACCTTGTCAGTTAAGGACCTGGCCAGTCAGAATCTTGTCAGTTAAGGACCTGGCCAGTCAGAACCTTGTCAGTTAAGGACCCGGTCAGTTGGGCCCAGTCAGTGAGAGTTTGGTCAGTGGAGGCCTAGGCCATCAGTGGGTCCTGGATAGTGAGGCCTGGTCACTGGGGTCCTGGGTAGTGGGGTCTGGTCTGTGAAAGTCTCATTGATGAGGCCTAGTTAGTGGGGTCCAGGCGGTGAGGGCCTCATCGGGGGACTTAGTCAGCGAGTCAGTGAGGGCTTGGTGAGTGGGGGCCTAGTCAGTGGGGCCTTGTACCTGGTGAGTGTGAACCTGGTCTTCAGGGGCCTGGTCAGCAGGTGATTGATCAGTAGGAACCTGGTCAGTGCAACCCTGGCCAGTGGCTGCCTGATCATTGGACCTAATCCATGGGGGCCTGGCAGAGGTGGGGGAGGGGTGGGGGGCGGCTGTCAGTGGGGCCTGGGCAATGATATCCTGGTCAGCAGGCTCCTAGTCAGGAGGACCCCAATCAGTAAGGCCTGGTCATCGGGGGCCTGGTCAATGAAAACTTAGTTAGCAGTGTTGGTCAGTGTGGCCTGGATACTGGGGATTGGTCAGTGGGAGACCGGGCTGGTGGAGACCTGGACATCGGGGCCCATTCAGTGAAGGCCAGGTCATGGAAGGCCCAGTGGATGGGGCCCTGGTCAGGAGGGGCCTGGTCAGTTAGACCCGGTCATCCCAGGACTGGTCCTCAGGGGCCACTCTGACTTCACCAGGCTCCCCTGACCGTGCCAATCCCTGGACAGCAGCCAACTGTGTCCTTTGTGTCTCTCCCAGCACAGGCCCAGGACGTGGGGATGCCCGAAGCTGGGAGGAGGCTCAGACTGCAGGAAGGAGAGAAGGAAGGAAGGAAGGAACTTCCACAGCACCAACGCCTACGAAATTACAACACGTGGTGCTGTTTCTACTCCATTGCCGTGTTCGCTCTTTGTTTCCTACGTAATTCTCTATTCGACTGGCCTCAGTTGAGCACAAAACCATCCTTGTACCACCACGAATAGCTGGCCATGGCTCTTTGATAGGCATTTTGATTCTGCCGTAGAAATTATCCTTGAATCGGAAAAAAAAAAATCCCCAACCCAGCGTCCAGTCACTCAACACTCTCATCTTTGTGAAGAGCTGATTCCGAATTCTGGGTCGCTTTTTGGAAACAATATCTGTTGTGGTAAAACATGCTGCATCTGTGGTCTCAAGTCTCTACTGGAATTGGATAGAGATGGTGAATTTCAGTCAGAGCGCTCTCCTGAAAGCCATCAGCCCCGCACCTCCGTCTTCCCTCCTCCCATGAGTCGCCTGCTCCCCGTGACACTGGTAAGAGCTCTTCTGTGAACGTGGAGGATGTCTGGGAAGTTGGCCCCGTGCCCCTGGGACTGGCACTAAGAGGTGCAAGATGGGGTCCAGGTCCTGCCTGGGCCAATCCGGAAGAGCTTGCCAGTGGCATCACAGGCACCTCAGGGAAGGGGATGGCTTGGTTCAGGACCACCCAGAGGCCCACTGGGCCCACTCCAAGGCCTGGCTGAGGTCACAGAAGGGCTGGCCACCTGCTGATGCTCCTTCTTGAAGCCCCTCACCTCCTGGCCATGGGCTCCATGCCCTGTGACTGAGCAGCAGCGCTGTGGTCCACCTTCCTGGGGAAGCATCTCCAGCCATCCATCTTGCGCTCCACCTCCTACAGGTCGAGGGCAGTGGTGGGGGTAGTGCTCAGGGTCAGGAAGGAGCTGACACCCACCACGCCACCCTTCTCAGCCTTCCTCTTGTCCTGTTTCCAGGCCTCCTCGCAGTGCTGCTGGGGCACGTCAGGAAGTGCTGGAGGACATGGCACTGCGCCAGCACCAGGCGCCCGTGTGGCTCATCCCGCAGATCAGGCTCTTCCTGTGCATGGAGATGGAGTCCTCTTGAAGGCAGCCCATGGCCCGATTCTCAGGCAGGTGGAGCATGGAGACGACTGGGAATTTCACTAGACATGCATCCAGCCAGTCCAAGGACTTGTCAAGCCATGCACCAGCTTGGAGGAGAGGTAGCTCTTTATGCCCTTGAACTTGTTCTACTGAGTGGTGTCGCCGGTGGTGCACGGGCAGGGGTAGGGCTTCTCCTGCCACTTGGGGCCATGGAGCCACAGCACCCACAGCACCATGCACACAGCATGTCCCTGTCCTTCACAGAGCCCAATGCCTCGCCAAGCACAAAGGCCTCCCTTCCCGACTTGAAAAGGCAGAGTAGTGGTTGAGGTTGTGGCTCACAGTGACCGAGCTCCTGCCCACGTGGGGACACAGGCAGCTGTCGAGTTCCAGGAATGCACCTGCCCAATGCACCTGGCTGGTCCACCATCATGGAGCTGCCATCCCACTTGTCGTTCGCGTCATCATCACTGCCCTGGCTGGCCTAGTTGCCACCGAGGAGCTGCTGAGGCCACGGCTGCAGGGCACCCCTACCGCCTGGAAAGCCTGCATCGGCTGCTGGAAGGCACTCTGTGGTGGCATCTGCTGCAGCTGCAGTAGCAGCTGGAAAGCGCTAAGAGGCAACTTCAAGGAGGCGGGCAGTGCACCTGGCAGGGCCTCAAAGCCTCTGAGTGGTACGATGGCCATGGCACAGTGGGTCAAGGCACAGGGGCAGCCATGGTGCGCTGGGCCAGTCCAGGGGTGCAGACCACTTGCACCGCAGATATAAGGCCAGGGTTGCTGCGGCCATGAGCCCCTGCGAGTCAGCCCTTGATGTCCTGCTCGCTATACGGGCTCAGTACTTCATGTTCTCATAGATCACTCTCAAATTCTCCGCCATCAAGTGGTACAGCAACTGAATCCACAGTGCCATGGGTCCCCTGCGTGGTCATCCTGGCCACTGTGGAGGCACGTGACACCTCTAACTCCCCTCCCCTCCCAGGGCTCAGGTTGAGGCCAGGCCCCTCTGGTCCTGGGAACTGTGCCTTGAGGGCGGGGCTCTGTCTTGTAGGTTGAGTCAGAGGCCGCAAGGCACGCTACTGACGGCTGGGGCTGCAGGGGTGCCACACTCACCCCTCTGGGCAAGTCTTAGAGTGAACAGCGTTCTTATTGAAGATGACTTCCCAAGGCCCAAGAGCCATCTAGGGCTGTGGAGCAGCTAGCCGGGTGCTGCCTTAACTCCTTCCACACCGGGCTGGTCACTGCCTGCCCAGAGGAGTCAGATGCAGGTGCCATTGTGTAGAGAAATGTCTCTGGACCTGCCTCTTGGTTATCACGGGGCACAGTGGTTTCTGGTGTCAGGGCCCTGATGAAGCTGTTGAGCCTATCCGGGGCAGATGTGGAAGTGACAGGAGCTCAGCATCCCTGTTCAAGGTCATACCACAGGAACCACAAGCCCCCAACGCCATCCGGCTCCATTGGAAGCTTTGGCATGGAATTCCACCAGAGGTACCGCCAGTTAACCCAAGGTCTGCCCTGAGCTGGGGACGGCATGGCCACACCCTGAGCCCTGGAGGTTCCCAGAGAGCAACCTTCTGCCTTGGGCGCTGCAGAAGCCCCCTTTACATGTCACTGGGCCTCGGCCTCGGGGACAGCCTGGCCAGGCCAGGGTAGGGGAGGATCAGGCTCCCATTCCAGAGGAGTCGCCTACATGGGCTGCTGGAGCTGGGCTGGTGGACCAGGGAGGGTCAGCCCATCCCCGTTGTAGAGAGGTTCAATGCCAGGAAATACCCGAAGAGTCCGGGGTGCTGGGGTCCCTCCCTCAGGTTTGGCTGAAGAGAATGCAGACGAACCCAGCTTCTCCACCAAGCCCATCAGATGTCCTCGCAGGGCCGGGTTCTGCACATTTGGGTCTCTGGAGTCCTTGGGGTCCCTCTGTCCTCCACCCTAGCATGACACTGAGGACACACTTGCAGGTCGCAGATCCCAGAGCAAGGGGCGTGTGCAGCCGCCTGGGTATCCCCCATGGGACAGGTAACACAGGGTTCGGGCTGGCTTGGGGCTTCCTGCCTCACATCCTCATCCCACGGCTGGGCGGCCTGGGATGCAGCCCTGATTCGGAGCTCGGGTGGGAAGAAGCTCTGTCACCTGGCCGTCTTGCCACCTCACACGGGGGCCTGTCTCCACAGTGGGTGAGACGGCCCCGGACAGCCGCTCTCTGGAGTCGTCCACTCCATGCCAGGACTGGACCATTCCCACGCCTGGCTGAACTCTCGGTTCTGGCCCTGGGCCAGGGCTCCTGCCCGTGTCCTCTCCCCAGATCCTCTGGGCCAGAAACACTGATTCTCCTGTTCACCTGGCATCCCTGAAGGGGCACTCTGGAGTGAGGGGACCCTGATCCTCCTGGCGTCTGTTGATGCTCACAGGCAGGGCAGGGAGCTGGCACAGACCGGAGACAGTGTAAAAGGTGCAGGGGGCACCCCCGCCTGTCTTGAGCAGCATGTCCAGTACATGTGCACTCAGCACATCCCCTTAAAACCGGCAGGTCTGTCTGTGGGAGTTTCTCTGTAGAGGAGGAAGAGGTCTGGGAGGAAGATCCAGGTAGTGGGGTTGCAGGGACCCAGGCCCCCTCCACTATCGACTGCCCCAGAGGGTGACTCAGACGGAGACCTGATGCTGGAGCCTCCCTAGGGGTGGCAGGTCCCAGTGTCTCCTCATAGTTCCCTCATGCAGACCCAAAAGTGCATGAGAACTGCATCGTCCTCCAGGGCCCAGGCCTGGGAGAACGGCTCCTGAACCAATCCTTATAGGCCAGACTGGGACAGGTTCATGAGGCACTCTAGGGACAGGGGGGCAGCATGGAAGGGGTCAGTGCCCACACCCAGTTTCCCCCACGGCTACCTCCCACTGGGAGGTGCTGAGTCCTTTTGCAGCCACTCCTGGCTTCCAGCTGTCCACAGGAGGCCATGGCCAGGGGGAGGCCTGGGTGGGGAGGTGCCCACCACACTCCTGCCTTTGATCTGGGTCTTGTCAAGGTGGGCTCCATGTCTGGGAGGACTCAGTGTCCTGCTCAGCGCAACAGGCCCAGCCTGGCCCTCCAGACTGAAGCAGAGGGTCGTGGGAACAGTGTGAGGGTGCTGTCCTTGGGCCAGTCCGGGTCTGTCCTGGGGAGCGGGACTGGAGATCTTCCTGGCATGTTCCTGGAACGGAGTCACCGTGAGGATGAACAGGATGACCGTCTGCCCGGTCAGCACAGAACGGGCACCCAGTGAGCACTCGAGGATGACCCTCCTCGGGCAGCTGCCACCCACCCAGTAGCAACTGTCCCCGAGTCAGCAGGGAGGGAAGAGAGCATGTCAAGCTCTCCTAAGTCTGATCAAGCAGCTGTGCAGAGATGTGCCTCTCACCTAGAAAGCGTCCTGTGGGCAGAATCACTCACGCTGTGTCTCCAACTGCTCTACGACACAGAGTCGGGCGGGTACCTGGGCACTGGGTAATGGTGCATTGTGGGCTCATGGCAGCCATCACCACGGGGCCCTGCACGGGTCAGCAGGGCCCAGAGACGGCATCCTCTGCCCCCTGAACTGTCGACATGTGTGCGTGCAATGCGTCTGTGCACTTGAGTGCAGGTGGATATGGGCGGCCACGTGTGTGCGTGTGTGTCTCCTCCTTCCGGCCCTGGCTTCCCCAATCACGTGTGCCCCCATGTCCTCATCACTGTCACCCCAGGGCCTATGGTCAGCATCAGAGCATCCGCGGGTGCACCCCAGCCTCTGCCTTCAGGCAGGGTGGTCCTGGGGATGCAGGCAGGGCAGGGCAGTGGGTGACACCTCTTCCCTTGTGGGGAACTCAGTATGTACAGTGCTAAATCTGCATAGCAGGGCCATATTCAATGCACTTCTCCTCCTCCCAGTAGCTCTCTGGGGTGCAGTTGATTTCATCTTCCCTACAAATAGAAGAAAGGAGGCTTCTAGGACAAACCCCCTGCCTGAGGTCACCCAGCAGCCAACTGACCTGGTCCTTACTGACTAGGTCCCCACTAACCAGGCCCCCACTGCCAGGCCCCCACTCACCAGGTCCCCACTCACCAGGTCCTGTTGACTAAGCCAGATCGTGTTCTGCTGACCAAGCCCTGTAGACTAGGTCCCACTGATCAGGCCCCGCAGTGACCAAGCCACCACTGACCTGGTCCCCCGTGACCATCTACCCACAGACCAGGGCTCATCTTAAGTTAATCCGTCTAAGAGAATGGGTTTGGCCCCAGACCAAACCCATTTTCTTAAGTTCCATGGAGCTCACTAGGGTATAAAGCCAAGTGGGGATAGGCTAAGCTTCAGAATCTGGACGTTTTCAACATTTCCAGGTATTTCCACATTCTTCACAGTGATTTTACCAATGTGTCTCCCACCACTGAGGGTTTCTACCTACCTCCAAAACTGTTGGCGTTGTCAGACTTTTTTCACTTACCTTGGGTGTTGGGTTTGAAATCCCTCCCTGTGGCTTCTTGTTCCTCATGACTGGTGACGTTGGGTGCCCTTGTATTTTAATTCTGTGCCACCTGGGTCCCCCCCAACTCCCACCCCCCCACCACTTGCTCTCTCTGCTTCGTAAGGAGATATTCTTGCCCGGTCAACTCCGAGTGATCACAGGTTCAGGGGTGTCCCCAAAATGAGATGCTTAGTGTTTGATAAGTGAATGATGACACTGAGGCCAGGAGTGTGAGGAGGCAGACAGGGCCCATGTGGACAGAAAGGGTTTATTTCAAGTCCAGACATGACTAACAGAGATAAAAAGGGGGGAAAATTGGGAGTAATCTGTGGGAGAAAGAGTGAGCCTGAATTTGAAAAATGGAGAGAATTGGACATGGAGGAGGAGAGGGAGGAAGGGAGAACAAAGGAAATAAGCAGTTGATGACCAAAATACGTAGTGATTCTATGCACATGATCAAAACGTGATCGTGTAATCATGTACATTTCTTAAATTCAAATGGACAAAGAACACGTAATTTTCCCCATTCCTCCCATGAAGCACAACTAAAACCCTGGACTAGACATCATACATAAAAACATGAGACTCTGAATATGATTCAGCCTTTAAAAACAAGAAAGCTTGTGTTTACAACGTGGATGAACTTGGAAGACATGTTCAGTGAAATAAGCCAGGCACACAAAGACAAATATTTCCTGTCTCACTTGTGGAATCTAAAAAGCTGAACTCCCATGTAGAATGGTGGCTCTAGGGGCTGAGGGAGGGAGGAGGAACTGAACAGATGTTGGTCAAAGGGCGCAAGAGGAATTGTTCAACATGGTGACTCAACATGGTCAATGTATTTTATTCTTGAAAAATGCTGAGTAGGCTGGGCACAGTGGCTCACACCTGTAATCCTAGCATGCTGGGAGACCGAGGGGGATCACCTGAGGCCAGGAGTTTGAGACCAGCCTGGGCGACATGACAGTTCATCTGTTTTTTTTTAATATAAAAAACTTAATTGCTGAGCAGATTTTAAGTGTTCTTATCACAGAAAAAGAGATAAGCATGGATGTATGGTCACGGCTATGTCAAGGATATGTTAAATTAGCTTGATTTAGATATTTTACACTGTATACCTATGTCAAAACATGTTCTATGCATCATATTTACAATTTTGTCAATTAAAATTAATAAAAAGTGATTGGGAAATTGCATCATAACAGAAAAATACAAGACTCTGAATGGTGGAGAGAAGGCAGACAAGCTGGGGATTTCAGGACCCAAGGAATGACACAAAAATGAATTCTTTGGTGTTTTGTTTTTAGCCGCATACAGCCCAGACTTGGACCTGAAGAAGCTGGCAACCTGCAAACGCCAACGGGCACAGTCAAAAAAAGCAAAAGAAAAAGCCCAAACAAAATCCTGTTCTCCCTAGCCAAACGACCAGGAGAGGGGGCAGCCCAGCAAGACGAAACACAGACAATTACTGCTAACTAAGCCAGTCCTTGGCCACGGGTTCTTTTTTCTGCCACCTCACTTTGGGGCTGGGCTGGTTCTCCATCTTCACAGGGTGCGTTTCTCAATCCAGACGCTGGGGGGCGCGAGTACCTCGCGAGCCCCGCGAGGGTCACTCCCCGGACACCGCGGAATGACCCCAGGAGGGGAGCTCCTAGGGACCCAGAGCCTCCCAGGGCCGTGCCTGTAGGTTTTCCAGAGGCCGCTGAAAACATTCAAGACCTGGAAGGAAAAAAAAAACTGTAAAATCACACACTTTGATATTTGACAATGTAAAAGCAAGGCTTACAAAATCAAAAACGCTTGAAGGAAATGTCTACTTAGCTAGACATAGTGTCACTTGGATTCACGGTTGGTTCCAGAATTCCCCCCACGGTGTCATCACGTTGGAAAGTTACTTGTGGGTTAGCTGTTCTCTGTTGGCAAGACTGCCTGTACATGCACAAGAAGCATATGAGTTTAATGGGACCCCAATAATTTCAAAAGCAAAAAGATAACGATCCTTTCTACTTTTTTAACTTTTTTTATGTGTGTAACAGTGTCTTGCTCTGTTGCCCAGGCTGGAGCGCAGTGGCGCAATCACAGCTCACTGCAGCCTCAAACTCCTGGACTCAAGCAATCCTCCCACTTCAGCCTCCCAAGTAGCTAGGAGGGTGCACACCACCAGGCCTGGCTAATTTTTTTATTTTTTTTAGAGTCGAAGTCTCACAATGTTGCTAGGGCTGGTCTCGAACTCCTGGGCTCAAGTGATCCTCCTGCCTCAACCTTCCAAAGTGCTGGGATTATAGGTGTTAGCCACCGCACCCAGCTTCTTCTTGTTTTAAACACAAAGAAATACATTCAATGTGAGTGCCTTTTAATGTTTGATATTAAACAAGTCCCCCACGAGTGCAGGTACCCAGGGATGCGCCACACAGCCCTCTGCCCTCACCTACGCTGTTCCCTTTGGCCTCCATCACCCTTCCCTTCCCACATCAGCCAATTTACCTCCCATTCATCCTTCATATTTTAGCTCAGTGTTACCACCTCAGGGAAACCTTCCCTAGTCCCAAGGGACAAGATAGTTTTTCTTCACCTGGAATATCCTAAGTGCTCAATAACGAATGAATGAATGAATGAATGAATGAATGAATGAATGAATGAATGAACACAGGTGCGTAAGCATGAAAGGTTTGTCCTTGTAAGGCCTTCCCATGCAACTCAAAATACATATGACCTCACTGCAAAAATATGAATACTGGCTCACAAAGTCATCCTGCAAAATCAGGCACATTCAACAAGAGCTCCTCTCTTCCTGCTGGCCCTCTGTGCCAGCGCTGTGCTGAGCCATGTTGGGGCAGCAGAGAAAGCTCAACCCAAAACCCTGCTCTTGAGAAGCTCCTCTCTGGGGGTTGGAGCACAGAGCCAGACACAGACGTCCCTCTCCTGTGTGTTCAATGAAGGGAGGAAGGGAAGGAGGGTGGCCAGGATAAATGGGTGGGTGGGTGGATGGATGAAGGGATGGAGGGATGGATGGATGAATGGGTAGATGGATGAATGGATGGAGGGAGAAATGGAGGGATGGATGGGTGGATGTATGGAGGGATGGATGAGTGGATATATGAAGGGACGGAGGGAAGAATGGATGGAGGATGGATGAATAAACAAATGAATGGAGGGATGAAGGGATGATGGGTAGATGGATGAATGGAGGGAGGGAGGAATGGAGGGGTGGATGGGCGGATGGATGGATGGATGGATGAATGGGTGGAGGATGGATGAATAAACAAATGGATGGATGGATGGAAGGATGAATAGGTCGATGGATGAATGGAGGGAAGGAGGACTGGAGGGGTGGATGGGTGGACGGATGGATGGAGGAATGGAGAGATGGAAAGATGGATGGATGGATGAATGAGTAGATGGATGAATGGATGGAGGGAGGGATGGATGGGTGGATGGATGAAGGGATGGATGGAGGGATGAATGGGTGGAGGATGGATGAATAAACGAATGGATGGAGGGATGGATGATGAATGGGTAGGTGGATGAATGGATGAAGAGATGAAGTGAGGGACAGAGGGATAAATGAGTAGCTGCAGGGGTGGATGGTTGGATGGATGAATGAAGGGATGGAGGGATGGGTGGATGAATGAGTAGATGGATGAAGGGATGAAAGGAGGGATGAAGGGATGAATGGGTGAATAGATGTTTAGGAATGGGCCAGAGCAAGGGCCCGGATATGGGGAGTAGTGACAGGAATATGTCCCATAGAAGGCGCTTGGACTTGGTGTGGAGAGCAGAGTATGAGAAATCGTCTGTAGGAACAGGGACATTCCAAGCAGAGTAAACTTCAGAGGCAAAGGCCCTGCAGCTTGAGAAAACCTGGTTTCAGGATAAAGTAGGGAGTGGGAAATGGCTACAGAGGAGACTGGCAAGGACAACTGGAGCCAGGTTGTGAGGGACCCATCTACAACCCTTAACCACGAACTTTGCTCCAAGAGATACCTCGAAGTATTGGCTATTCTTAGTAGCAGTATTAGGGTGGTTTGACACACTCAAGAGTTTATTGCATGCTAATAGCTTCCCCTTTTAATTTCAGTTTGGAAAACATGTTTTCTAGTGTTCACAACACTACTACAGTGGTGCAATATTTAGTTTTTAAATCAAGATGCCTGTTCAAAACTGTTACGCAACGGCCCACACCTGTAACCCCAGTGCTTTAGGAGGCCAAGGCAGGAGGATCCATTGAGACCAGGAGTTTGAGACCAGCCTGAGCAACATACATAGTGAGACCCCATCTCTACCAAAAAAAGAAGAAAACATTTTTTTAAATGTTGGAACATGAAAAGATGTTCAACATGATTAGCCATCAGATAAATGCAAATCAAAACCAAAATGAGGCCAGGCATGGTGGCTCACACCTGCAATCCCAGCACTTTGGGAGGCCAAGGCAGGAGGATCACTTGAGGCCAGGAGTTTGAGGCCAGTCTGACCAACATGGCAAAACCCCCTCTCTACTAAAAATACAAAAATTAGTGGGGAGTGGTGGCTCATGCCTGTAATCCCAGCTACCCAGAAGGCTCAGGCAGGAGAATCCCTCGAACCCAGGAGGCAGAGGTTGCAGTGGACTGAGATCGCGCCACTGCACTCCAGCCTGAACAACAAAGCGAGACTCTATCTCAAAAAAAAAAAAAGAGAGAGAGAGAGAGAAGAAAGAGAGACTTCTCACTTTACACTCACTGAGGTGGCTATAAGCAAAAATATAACTACAGACGTCAGCAAGTATGTGGAGAAACTGGAATCCTTGTACATTGCTGGTGGGAATGCAAAACGGTGCAGCCACTATGGAAAATAATCTGGCAGTTTCTCAAAAATCTAAATACAGAAATCCCTCATACCTCCTCAATTCCGCTCCTAGAGATATACCCAAAAGAACTGAAGGACTGCAAATAGATATTTGTACACCAGCATCATAGCAGCTCTATTCACAATAGTCAAAAGGCAGTAACAACCAAATGTCCATCTGGGACAATGGAATATTACTCAGCAATATACAGAAATAAAGTTCTGGCCAGACACAGTAGCTTATGCCTGTCATCCCAGCACTTTGAGAGGCCAAGGTGGGCAGATCGCTTGAGCCCAGGAGTTCGAGACCAGCCTGGGCAACACGGCGAAACCTTATCTCTACAAAAAATACAAAAATTAGCCAGGCATGGAGGTGCACACCTGTAATCCCAGCTACTCAGGAGGGTGAGGTGGGAGGATTGCTTGAGCCCAAAAGGCAGAGGTTGCAGTGAGCCAAGATCAAGCCACTGCACTCCAGCCTGAGGGACAGAGCGAGAGACTCTGTCTAAAGCAAACAAACAAAACCTCAGACAGTATTATGAGAACCAAGACTTTGCTTTTAATTATCATTCTGTTAGTTCAATAGAAGTTGAGAGAAGACTCAACACTTATAGAAATACTTAAATAGAAAAATGTAAGTCTCGGCCAGGCGCGGTGGTTCATGCCTGTAATCCCAACTCATTGGGAGGCCAAGGTGGGCAGATTACGAGGTCAGGAGATCAAGGCCATCCTGGCTATCACGGTGAAACCCCATCTCTACTAAAAATACAAAAATTTAGCCGGGCGCAGTGGTGGGCTAGTCCCAGCTACTCGGGAGGCTGAGGCAGGAGAATGGTGTGAACCCGGGAGGCGGAGCTTGCAGTGAGCCGAGATCGCGCCACTGCACTCCAGCCTGGGTGACAGAGCAAGACTCCTTTTCAAAAAAAAAAAAAGAAAGAAAGAAAAATATAAGTCTCAACAGGATTTGATGAAGGCTCAGGTGTGAGTGTGAGAGAAAGGCAGCCAAGGGTGAGTTCAAGTTTTTGGATGAGAATGACCAGAAGAATGAAGCTGCTACTTACTGAGATCATTACCAGGTCTCTTGCAGCCTCAAAAAAAAAAAAAAAAAGACATTTTCTTTTTACTTTTTTTTTTTTTACTTTTTTTTTTTGGAGACAGGGTCTTATTCTGTCACCCAGGCTGGAGTTCAGTGGCCTGATCATGGCTCACTGCAGAAGTCAATGGTTTCAGCAACCACTGCAGCACTTACGATGTTCTAGGTGAAGACAAACGTATCGTGTTCTTTCAAAAACAAAGACAGTTCTAATCCATGCTGCAACGTGAAAGAACCTCAAAAACAAGCTGAGTGCTTTGGGAGGCCGAGGTGGGCAGATCTCGAGGTCAGGAGATCCAGACCATCCTGGCTAACACGGTGAAACCCCGCCTCTACTAAAAATACAAAAAAAAAAAAAAAAAAAAATTAGCTGGGTGTGTTGGCGGACGCCTGTAGTCCCAGCTACTCGGGAGGCTGAGGCAGGAGAATGGCGTGAACCCGGGAAGCGGAGCTTGCAGTGAGCAGAGATCGCGCCACTGCACTCCAGCCTGGGCGACAGAGTGAGACTCCGTCTCAAAAAAAAAGAAAAAAGAAAAAAAAAAAAAGGTAAGTGAAAGAAGCCAGACACAAAAGGTCACATAGTGTATGATCTTCATTTTCTTTCTTTCATTGCTACAAAAGCTCCAGAACAGGCAAATCCAGAGAGACAGGAAGTAGATTGGTGGCTGTCAGGAGCTAGGGAAGGGGAACCAAAAGTGATGACAGTGGCTGCTGACGAGGACAGGGTTTCCTTTAGGCAT
This sequence comes from Mandrillus leucophaeus, assembly GCF_000951045.1. Taxonomy (NCBI): domain Eukaryota; kingdom Metazoa; phylum Chordata; class Mammalia; order Primates; family Cercopithecidae; genus Mandrillus; species Mandrillus leucophaeus. The sequence goes on from NW_012102199.1 coordinate 1,376,875, forward strand.
GATGGGATGTTCTGGAATTGGAGAGAGGCGACAGCTGCGCAACAATAGGAATGTACTAAACACCACTGAACTGTTGACTTAAAAATGGACAAATTGCCCTGGCACGGTGGCTCACACCTGTAATCCCAGTACTTTGGGAGGCCGAGGAGGGCGAATCACTTGAGGTCAGGAGTTCGAGACCGGCCTGGTCAACATGGCAAAACCCTGTCTCTACTGAAAATACAAAAATTAGCCGGGTGTGGTGTCGCATGCCTATAATCCCAGCTACTAGTGAGCCGAGATCACGTCACTGCACTCCAGCCTGGGCAACAGAGCAAGGCTCCCATCTCCAAAAAATAAATAAAAATAAAAAATAAAACAAAATGGTTAACTTTACGTTAGGTGAATATTACCTCACTTAGAAAATAAATGTCGGCCGGGCATGGTGGCTCACGCCTGTAATCCCAGCTCTTTGGGAGGCCAAGGCTGGTGGATCACCTGAGATCAGGAGTTCGAGACCAGCCTGGCCAACATGGTGAATCCCCATCTCTGCTAAAAATACAAAAAATTAGCTGAGTGGGCCGGGCGTGGTGGCTCAAGCCTGTAATCCCAGCACTTTGGGGGGCCGTGGCAGGCAGATAACGAGGTCAGGAGATTGAGACCATCCTGGCTAACACGGTGAAACTCC